>NC_069500.1:753015475-753347975 GCF_027579735.1 Bombina bombina
AGCCTTGTTTGCTTTTGTCAAACAGTGGGTTATCAGTTGGATTTCAACTCCTTGCAAACAGGTAGGAACCTCAGGATCGCCTGGTTAAGGCTGTGTCTTGTCATCTCAGGCTGACGTTGCCAGTCAGCGGTACTGTGTCTGCGAGGTAGACAGGTGACCTCTGTTTAGTAAAAGGGATTCTTTAGGCAACAAAGCTTAGGGCAGTAGACTGGAAACAAATGTGCTCTGCCATAGCACTCAGTCGACGCGCGTTTCGCCCCACAGTGTTTTGCAAACTATCCGGAAACAGTTGTTTCCAGTCTACTGCCACAGTTATCCCGCAATTCCCGCCCCTCCAGACTGACCGGCGCCTCCATAGGAACCATAGTCCCACAGAATCCCAGGACACAGTGGTGACGGTTTTGGGGTGACCCTAGGGGAGCGGTGGCACTTCCAGGGTGTCATTTGAAAGCTCTCGGTCTCCAGATGCAGTCCAAAAAGCAGCGTGATTCGTTATTGAAGACCGGAGATACAACCCATTGAAGTTATGGGGGTAGGGGTGTCCTCCCTAGGGGCTACTAATCCCCAAAAGAGCGGAGCTCTGGGGCACATGGTTGCTTGAGTGACCAGGAGTAAAGTTAGCAGGTGTCCTGCTGTCCTGTGGCCGACCGGGAGTTCCAGGAGCCTGGACAGCCTGAGAGGGGTTAGGCGGGTGTCCGTGGTGAGGCGGCCGACCAGGAGTTCCAGGGGCCCGGCCAGCCTAGGAGGGTTTTCCTGGTCATACACCAGCTTTTCACAAGACAAGCAAACCAAAGCTTCCAGGGATTGTGGCTGCTCTGAGGAGCCCAAAACCACTGAGAAACAACAGGGCTGAGGTTGTGGGGGGGTGGGGGTAGCCTTAGATGTCTGGTATCCGTGACATCCCCCCTCCAGTTCGGCAGACCCGGCTAGACCCTTAACGGGTTGGCCTGGGGCTGTCCGACAGTGGCCCTCCACTTCTCGGTTGCTGGGAGAGGTTATCCCATCTCTCCTGAGCTTGGGGCATCCTGGGGGGTTCCTGCTGGCATTTATACCCTGCATCCTGGGTGCAGGGATAGTCACATAAGGCAAAGTCCCAAACAAGTTTGCTAAGGCCAGCTCCCAAACAATTGCTGTTCCAGTGTCCTTAAGTTCCATGGCCACACTGCCTCTCTCTGTGACACTCTGTTTAGTACCGGCTGACCCACCCACAAACAAAGCTAGTGCCGGTTTACCAGCTGTATTCCCACCCCAGACCGGAGGGGGAGGTTGCTCCTTGGAGGTGGCAGGCAAAGCTTGGGTGCCCAAACATGTGGCACCAACTGTATAAGCTTTTATCCTCCTTGCCTAATGCAACGCCTGCCCCCGGTGAGAAATACTCCGGGACAAGAAAAGGGTAGAGACCCTACCAAGCTACTGAGGGGAGAGACTGTCTGTCTCTTCTCCCGAGAAGGAGATCTACCTCTGGGGAGGGAGGTCTGCTACCTCCGCTCCATGGGAAACTGTGCTGCCACTGGGGAGGGAGACCGGCTGTCTCTGCTCCCTGTATGGGGGTTCTGCCGCTGGGGAGAGAGACCAACTGTCTTCTCTCCCAGAAAGGGATTCGGCTGCTGGGGAGAGATATTGATACCTGTCTCTCCCTGCAAGGGCTTCTCTGTAAGGGGAGGGAGGATGACTACCTCCACTCCCGAAGGATGGATCTGCCGCTGGCAAGAGAGACTGACTGTCTCCTCTCCCAGGAAGGGGTTCTTCTGCTGGGGAGAGTTATTGACATCCATCTCTCCCTGCAAGGGGCTCTCTGTAAGGGGAGGGAGGACGACTACCTCCACTCCCAGGGGATGGTTCTGCCACTGGGGAGAGAGACCGATTGTCTCCTCTCCCAGCTCCTGGCTCTGCCGCTGGGGAGAGAGACCGACTGTCTTCTATCCCTTGAAGGGGATCTGCTGCTGGGGAGAGTTATCAACATCCATCTCTCCCTGCAAGGGGTTCTCTGTAAGGGGAGGGAGGATGACTACCTCCACTCCCAGGGGATGGCTCTGCCGCTGGGGAGAGAGACCGACTGTCTCCTCTCCCAAGAAGGGGTTCTGCTTACGGGAGGGAGGATGACTACCTCCGCTCCCAGGGGATGACTCTGATGCTGGGGAGAGAGACCGCCTGTCTCCTCACCCTGCTCCTGGCTCTGCCGCTGGGGAGAGAGACCGACTGTCTCCTCTCCCAGGAAGGGGTTCTGCTTACGAGGAGGGAGGATGACTACCTCCGCTCCCAGGGGATGGCTCTGCTGCTGGGGAGAGAGACCGCCTGTCTCCTCTCCCTGCTCTGCCACTGGGGAGAGAGACCGACTGTCTCCTCTCCCGAGAAGGGGTTCTGCTGCTGGGGAGAGTTATAGACATCCATCTCTCCCTGCAAGGGGTTCTCTGTAAGGGGTGAGGCAGCCGACCGGGAGTTCCAGGGGCCCGGGCCAGCCTAGGAGGGTTTTCCTGGTCATACACCAGCTTTTCACAAGACAAGCAAACCAAAGCTTCCAGGGATTGTGGTTGCTCTGAGGAGCCCAAAACCACTGAGAAACAACAGGGGTGAGGGTGTAGGGGGTCGAGGGGGTAGCCTTAGCTGTCTGGTATCCGTGACACCACTTAAGTGGGTCAAAAGGGGGGGGGATTTATGAGGATACCTATTTCTCAAAAACTGACAATGTTACAGATGTGAAAATTAGTATTTAGATTCTCCTTTAAAATGAAAGAAATACTTTTTTAAACATTTTCTGAAAATCCACTTAAGTGGGGTCAAAATGGGGGGTGATTTATGAGGATACCAAAGATGATACAGACATAAAAATTGGTATTTAGATTACGATAATTAACGAAAACTCAAGAAGTTCGTGTCAGCGAGTGTGCAAACTGAGCATTTTTTTTTACAAATCACAAAATCTGCGCGAGCGAAGCCGCGGGCAACAGCTAGTATATATATATAAGTGCATTAGAGTCCTTTGCAGTTAAGTAGCTGAAAACATGTAAATCATATTTATGCAATATTCATATTTAATAAAGTGTTTAACTATGTATTTACTTTCAAAATTTCACATTCCATTGTTCTTCACACAGGGGAATAAGTTCTATGTATTTTAAAGTAGATATTCCTATGTATATATATTTGTATATATCTATACCTATTTATAATCATTTATATATTCCCATTTACTTCCATTATCAAAATGTGCACATACTTTTTATATACACATTTTCTAAAGGCTCCAGATCCTGAACAAAAGTGCACAGTAAAGTGCACAGTATATACGTATGTGCGTTTTTTTTGATTGGCTGATTGCTGTCACATGATACGAGAGGAGGGAAAATTACATTTGTTGTGCAGAGCCCATCATTTATATTCAAAGGTAGAATGAAATTCAAATGAAAATCACTAGGTTTGTATCTAAATTCAAAGTGGAGTAGATTTATTTGCCAAGTGTTTCAAATCCTTCTAGCTGTATTTACCTCCATAGTCAAAGTGTTACTTCATTACAAGACATTTCTGTTGTCTTGTTATAGAAAAACAATCAGCCAAGCTTTAACATTTTTAAAACAAATTAACATCTTGTTTGCTGAAAGTGTTTTCCAATAGCCAAGCTCCAACCACCGCTTGCCTCATTTTGAGGAGCCAGTCTAGGTTGTTACTGGCATAGGTAAGGCTTACCGCAGTCGTTATATTAGCAAAGCAAGCATGGGGCGCGATCCGATATACGGCGTAGTTTTCGGCGTAAGCGAGGGAACCCGCGCCGCCTGTAGTTTCACTTTGCACATCGGGGTATCCAATATACCCCGTCGGCAATTTCTAAAGTGCCGTAAGTCGGACAAACTAGCGATGTCCAGAAATAAGCATAAGTACAAATTTCTGGAGTCGCCAGTGACTTACGGCACTTTAGAAACTGCCTGCGCCTAAAAAAACTTACTAAAATATCAAATCTCCCGTAACTGTCTAACACGCCTCCCAAAAAAAGCCAGACACGTATACCCCTATATCCGCAATCCCCCCTCTCACTCCTAATAATAAATGTATTAACCCCTAAACCGCCGCTCACGGACCCTGCCGCCACCTACATTATATGTATTACCCCCTAATCTGATCCCCCTACACCGCCGCCACCTACATTATATGTATTAACACCTAATCTGATCCCCCTACACTGCTGCCACCTACATTATATGTATTAACCCCTAATCTGATCCCCCTACACCGCCGCCACCTACATTATATGTATTAACACCTAATCTGATCCCCCTACACTGCTGCCACCTACATTAAATATATTAACCCCTAATCTGATCCCCCTACACCGCCGCCAGCTACATTAAATGTATTAACCCCTAATCTGATCCCCCTACACCGCTGCCAGATACATTAAATACAAAAGTCTAACCCTAACACCCCCTAACTTAATTATTCTTTAAATAAATCTAAATAATATTAATATTATTAACTAAAGTATTCCTATTTAAAGGTAAATACTTACCTATAAAATAAACCCTAAGATAGCTACAATATATTTATTTTACAGGTAACTTTGTAAAAAAAAAAAAATTACCTAATTTACCTAATTACAAAATTACCTGTAAAATAAATCCTAACCTAAGTTACAAATACACCTAACACTACACTATCAATAAATTAATTAAATAAATTAACTACAATTATCTAATATAAAATACAATTAAATAAACTAAACTATATTACAAAAAAAAAACCCACTAAATTACAAAAAATAAAAAAATATTACAAGAAATTTAATCTAATTACACCTAATCTAAGTCCCCTAAAAAATAAATAAAAAAGCCCCCCAAAATAATAAAATTTCCCTACCCTAAACTAAATTACAAAGTAACCAGCTCTTTTACCAGCCCTTAAAATGGCTTTTTGCGAGGCATTGCCCCAAAGTAATCAGCTCTTTTACATGTAAAAAAAAAGCAATACAATACCCCCCCAACATTACAACCCACACACCCCTACTCTAAAACCCACCCGATCCCCCCTTAAATAAACCTAACACTACCCCATTGAAGATCACCCTACCTTGAGCCGTCTTCACGCAACCGGGCCGAACTCTTCATCCGATGCGGGCACAAGTGGTCCTCCAGCCGGGCCGAAGTCTTCATCCAAGCGGGGCAGAAGAGGTCCTCTATACAGCCGAAGTCTTCATCCAAGCGGGGCAGAAGAGGTCCTCCATCCGGCATAAGTCTTCATCCATCCGCGGCTCCATCTTCAAGACCTCCGACGCGGAACATCCTCCTCGGCCGACGGACTAACGACGAATGAAGGCGCAAGGCCTGCTATGGGTGCATTTTGTGGCGAGGTGAAAATGGGGTAAGATTTCTCCATTTTCGCAACGTAAGGCCTTGCGCTGTATATTGGATACCAAATTGCACGGTTTTCTATGTCAGTCTATGGGCAAAAAAACTACGGCCGAAGGGTGAAATATACGAGTGTAACTTCTATGTTACGCCGTATATAGGATACCAAACTAGCGCAAAATCTGGCGTCGCCGGCTTTTGCGGGCGACGCTGCATATCGGATCGGGCCCATGGTTTTGCTCTTTATTGTATAATTGTAGAAGGGTTAGCGATGATAACCCTGCATTGTGCTTTTTCAATTTTGATATTTAGAAAATCCACAATTTCCAGAGCTAAATTACATGAAAAGAGGGCAAAATAAATAATGAAAATATATTTGCAAAGTTGCTCTACTATGCATAACTAAACCTTTTATATTAAAAGCTCAAGGTGTCTTTCACCCCTTTAATGTGTAAAACAGAGTATCACAGTAAAGTAATAACTTTTTATTGGACTAGCATTGTATAATAAAAGACAGGCTTTCAAGAGTTTCCTGTGTTCCTCTGGTCTCAAGCAACACTGACCAAAAAAAAAAAGGGAAAAAAAAGGAAACGCTTTAAAGCTTGTGTTTTATTATACAATGTTAGGCCAATAAAAAGGTACATCTACTTACTGCAATAAGTAATATATTTTGGCTCATTTAAAATAGTAACACATCGACTGTGAATTAAAATATAACTATAATCATGTTGCAATTCAGGAGTTAATACTTTGATAGCCAGAGTGCGCTTGACATATATATGTTGGTGCTCTACAAATACCTGATAATAATAATATTAGTATACAGAGAGCAACTATGGGCACACTCGTTCTATAAATGACCACTAAATACAATAATTGATAATTATACAATAAAAACACAATGCAATTGCACTTTGAATTTGAAATGCGCAGTAGCATATTTTCTGGCAAATTTCAAATTTAATTAAATTGTTGTAGACTTTCTATCATGCAGTTAAAATGTTTTAAAATATTTTGCTGTATGAAAAGAATATTTTTTCTGATTTTAATGCAAGTCTGGGTACGACTGATTGTTAATAGGCTAAAGACTTTCAACCTCTCTTTTTGTAGTGACATCATGAAACAAGCATTCAGATAAGATTTTTTTTTTATTTTATTTTTTAACATCCAGAAATATCTATTTTACATTTAAAGGGACAATTGTAGTAAGATTTCATTGTATTCAAATATGCTGCAGGAACACACTTTCAAATGGACTGTTCTGACCCCCACACACACACTGGGAGGCGTTTTTTTTTTTTTTTTTTGCTACATCATCTCATTTACATATCCTTTCTGGAGCCAATACTGCAGTACTGAAAATGTAAGCAAAAGTGCTGGTTTCAACAGGCAATAAATACCTATCTCAAATGAATAAATAAAGGTGAAGGAGCTATTTGTAAACAAGTTAAAGGGACGCAAAACCCAATTTTTTCTATCATGATTCAAATAGCGCATGCAATTTTAAGCAACTTTCTAATTTACTCCTATTATCAAATAATTTTTGTTCTCTTGATATCTTTATTTGGAAAAGCAGGAATGTAAGCATAGGAGCTGGCCCATTTTTGGTTCGGCACCTGGGTAGCGCTTGCTCATTGGTGGTTACATTTAGCCTTAATCACCAGGCACTACCCAGGTGCTGAACCAAAAAATGGGTCGGCTCCTATGATTACATTCGTGATTTTTCAAATAAAGATAGCAAGAGAATGAATGCAATTTGAAAACAGGAGTACATTAGAAAGTTGCTTAAAATTGCATTCTCTATCTGAATCATGAAAAAAAAATTGGTGTCCCTTTAATACACTCCAGCAAATAAAATGAAACATTCAGAATTGATTAAAGGGGAGAATATTTTACAGTACACTGTCCCTTTAAGCCCTCTGTGCCTATTTGATTATTTCCGATTACGGTGTAAATTAATTGTCCCTCTTGAACATCATACTTTTAAAAAGGACTGTCGTAAATAACAATACACACACACACACATATATATATATATGTATATATATATATATATATACAGTATATATATATATGTGTGTGTGTGTATTGTCAGGCCT
Organism: Bombina bombina; assembly: GCF_027579735.1. Lineage (NCBI taxonomy): Eukaryota > Metazoa > Chordata > Amphibia > Anura > Bombinatoridae > Bombina > Bombina bombina. Next base: position 753,022,911 of record NC_069500.1, read on the forward strand.
TTGTTTACACTGTTCTGAGCAATTAGTTCTACTGTATGAGTGCCATCTTCTAAACCATTGTCAGCTGCATACGCAGCATCATTTGTGTTAAATGAGTTGAGAATTATCATATGTCAATAACCGAGAAGTATACACACACTTATGAAGTGAGTTACAGTGTATATGTATTCTCAAGTCATTGTATCTGGTTTGTTAAAGGATTTTTGCATTTAAAGGGAGATGTTACTCATTTATTATTGATTTAACTGTGAGGGAAAAAAAAACTATTTGAATAATGTATATCATTTTTTTTTCTATATTTAAAACTATGATTAGCTCAACTCTGTTAGCACTTATCCATCAGACATCTTTATTTATTTTTTTAATTTTATCTGCATGATGAAAAAAGAAGAAAAAAAAACAAAAAACAAAAAACAAATAAATAAAACAGAAAACAGCATTATCACAGCTGAGTTCACATTTTTATTTGTGGGATTATTTCACTATTATCTTGGGGACTTTTATAGCAAACTTCCTTAAACTAACTTGACTATCTCTACACATGCCAGATGCATGCTCCCTTGTAAGTCTTGGGACAAACATTCTGATTGGATATTTAAAGTTTCTTGATAATAAGATGTGGCTATTGTAGAAATATTGAGGTAAAACAACTTCCTTTTCTACAAAGACATGCACATGTGATATTTTCTAGTCAGCTTTTTACAAATATGCTGCATCACTTTGAAGCGATTTTGCATATGGTAAAATGCCTCTCAAGATGTGATACATTTTTTTGTATGATTGTAATGATCGTCTTTATAACAAGATTTGTTTCCATTTTATTTGGACTAGTTTATATACATAAATCTGTAGCTCTAAAAGTTTTTTTTAAAGTTTCCAACTTTATTAAGCAGAATGTACATATTACAAAATATAAGAAGTCAAAAAAAACCTGCAAATCACAATTTTAAAAGTCTCAAAAGGCACTGAATACAAAATGTCCTTCACGTGAGTAATACCACGATTGCACGTTTTTATCTTTTGCCTTTCGGCTAAAGTGTTTTGTGTTAGTTCAAACAGTCCAGGTATTGTCCATATTGAGTTAGAAACAAACATTTTACTTATTATACAAAAAAGAAAAAGAAACAAAGATAAAAACAAAACAGTTGATAACATAGCGATGTCTGCATGGATAATTAGGCGAAGTAGGCAAACCAACCGAATAGATAATATATAGTTGCCAAATGGTACGTGCATTAACAACTGTAAATAAACATTCAAGTTCTTTATATATTACCCGTTTCTTGATTGGCTAGGGACCATTATGGGGAAAATATAAAGCAGTTGTGACTAGTGAAGGCTCATTGTGTGTAATCTGCTCATTCAAAATCTAAAATATCAGAATTCTAGATTTTAGCAATTAAATTATATTTATCTCTAGTGCTCATACATTATAAACATATTTCTCATATATTAGTAGTAAATCATAAACTTTCCTCAGCCACTGTTTGCCAAAAGGACACTCACTAATTTTCCAATTTTTGGCTAATTTACGGCTAGATTTAGAGTTTTGTCGGTAACAACCCGCGTATCTAACGCTGGCTTTTTTTCACCCGCACCTTTTAAATACCGCTGGTATTTAGAGTTCACAGAAGGGCTGCGTTAGGCTCCAAAAAGGGAGCGTATCGCATATTTACCGCCACTGCAACTCTCAATACCAGCGGTGCTTACGGACGCGGCCAGCTTAAAAAACGTGCTTGTGCACGATTCCCCCATAGAAAACAATGGGGCTGTTTGAGCTGAAAAAAAAAACAAACACCTGCAAAAAAGCAGCGTTCAGCTCCTAACGCAGCCCCATTGTTTCCTATGAGGAAACACTTCCTATGTCTGCACCTAACACCCTAACATGTACCCCGAGTCTAAACACCCCTAGCCTTACACTTATTAACCCCTAATCTGCCACCCCCGCTATCGCTCTGTACACCGCCGCAACCTACATTATACCTATGTACCCCTAATCTGCTGCCCCTAACACAGCCGACCCCTATATTATATTTATTAACCCCTAATCTGCCCCCCACAATGTCGCCACCAGCTACCTACAATAATTAACCCCTAATCTGCCGACCGGACCTCACCGCTACTATAATAAATGTATTAACCCCAATCCACCTCACTAACCCTATAATAAATAGTATTAACCCCTAATCTGCCCTTCCTAACATCACCGACACCTAACTTCAAGTATTAACCCCTAATCTGCCGACCGGACCTCACCGCTACTCTAATAAATGTATTAACCCCTAAAGCTAAGTCTAACCCTAACCCTAAAACCCCCCTAAATTAAATATAATTTAAATCTAACGAAATAAATTAACTCTTATTAAATAAATTAATCCTATTTAAAGCTAAATACTTACCTGTAAAATAAAACCTAATATAGCTACAATATAAATTATAATTATATTGTAGCTATTTTAGGATTTATATTTATTTTACAGGCAACTTTGTATTTATTTTAACTAGGTACAATAGCTATTAAATAGTTAATAACTATTTAATAGCTACCTAGTTAAAATAATTACAAAATTACCTGTAAAATAAATCCTAACCTAAGTTACAATTAAACCTAACACTACACTAGCAATAAATTAATTAAATAAAATACCTACAATTATCTACAATTAAACCTAACACTACACTATCAATAAATAAATTAAATAAAATACCTACAAATAAATACAATTAAATAAACTAACTAAAGTACAAAAAATAAAAAAAGCTAAGTTACAAAAAATAAAAAAATTAATTACAAACATAATAAAAATATTACAACAATTTTAAGCTAATTACACCTACTCTAAGCCCCCTAATAAAATAACAAAGCCCCCCAAAATAAAAAAATGCCCTACCCTATTCTAAAATTAAAATAGAAAAGCTCTTTTACCTTACCAGCCCTGAAAAGGGCCTTTTGCGGGGCATGCCCCAAAGAATTCAGCTCTTTTGCCTGTAAAAAAAAATACAATACCCACCCCAACATTACAACCCACCACCCACATACCCCTAATCTAACCCAAACCCCCCTTAAATAAACCTAACACTAAGCCCCTGAAAATCTCCCTACCTTGTCTTCACCATGCCAGGTATCACCGATCGCTCCAGGCTCCCGAATTCTTCATCCAAGCCCAAGCGGGGGCTGGAGATCCATCATCCGGCTGAAGTCTTCTATCAAGCGGCGGCTGAAGAGGTCCAGAAGAGGCTCCAAAGTCTTCATCCTATCCGGGCAGAAGAGTAGATCCGGACCGGCAACCATCTTCTTCCAAGCGGCATCTTCTATCTTCATCCGATGACAAGCGGCTCCATCTTGAAGATCTCCGGCGCGGATCCATCCTCTTCTTCCGACGTCCTAAGTCCGAATGAAGGTTCCTTTAAATGACGTTATCCAAGATGGCGTCCCTCGAATTCCGATTGGCTGATAGGATTCTATCAACCAATCGGAATTAAGGTAGGAAAAATCTGATTGGCTCACTTCAGCCACGACTCTAAATACCGGCGTTAGAAAGATCCCATTGAAAAGATAGGATACGCAAATGGCGTAGGGGGATCTGTGGTATGGAAAAGTCGCGGCTGGAAAGTGAGCGTTAGACCCTTTCCTGACTGACTCTAAATACCAGCGGTAGCCCAAAACCAGTGTTAGGAGCCTCTAACGCTGGTTTTGACGGCTAACGCCAAACTCTAAATCTAGCCGATAGAGAGCAAGCCCCATTAAATGGATATTAAACCCAATTTTTTTCGTTATTATCAGTTTTTCTTCATTTTCTTGGTATCTTTATTTCAAAAGCAGGAATTTAGGGTTAGGAGCTGGCCTATTTTGGTTTCAGCACCTGGGTAGCGCTTGGTGATTTGTGTAGTCAATGTAGCAAGCGCCAACCAGGTTCTCTGAACCAAAAATAGGCCGGCTCCTAAACTTACATTATTGCTTTTTCAAATAAAGATACCAAGAGAATAGGAGAAAATTGAAAGTAAAAGTAAATTAGAAAGTTGCTTAAAATTGTGTGCTCAATCTGAAACATGAAATAATTTTTTTTGGGTATAATATCCCTTTAATCGCTTAAGGACCAGTACATCGCTGAAGTCCTGGGCTTCTCTCTGCCGCGATCTCGCTAAAAATAGCGAGATTACACTATTTCTGCATGCCCCACGAGTGGGGCACTGCAAAAATAGATTTGCAGAGTTACTGATGCAGAGAGGGCCACTCTGTGGCCCTCTCTGTATTGGACATCGGTGGTGCAGATCGTTGGTTGGTGGGTGGGACCTTTAAGGAGGGAGGCGGTTGGGCGGCCCATCGCTGTAGGGGCCGGGAGGAGGACAGGAGCATGTGGGACCGCTACGCCACGCTACAGGGAATGAAAATAAATAAATAAGTGCATCATTGAGGGGGAAGGAGGGAGGAGGGGCAATGAAGGGGATCCTATGTGGGATCAGTTGACAGAAAGGGATCTAGAAGGGTGGTAGGTTATTAAGGGGGGTAGCTACACTACAGAAAAAATAGGTATTTTAATTATTTATTTTTAAATTTGCCTAATTTGCAGCAAACTGGGTACTGGCAGACAGCTGCCAGTACCTAAGATGGCTGCAAATAGGTAGAGGGGAGAGGGTTAGAGAGCTGTTTGGGGGGGGGGGTTAGGAAGGTTGGGAGGTAAGGGGGAATACTACCCTGCAGAAAATAAAAACTATTAAAAAAAAAAAAATACTTTTATTTTAGATTTTCTGCCAGTACTTAAAGTGACATGAAACCCAAAAAAATTATATCATGATTCAGATAGAGAATACAATTTTAAACAACTTTCTAATTTACTTATATTATCTAATCTATTTTATTCTCTTGGTATCATTTGATGAAGGAGCAGCCGTGCACTACTGGTTTCTAACTGAACACATGGGTGAGCCAATCACAATCAGTTTATATGTGCAGCCACTAATCAACAGCTAGAACCTAGGTTCTCTGCTGCACATGAACTTTCCTAGATAAACATTTCAGCAAAAGATAACAAGAGAAATAAGCAAATTAAATAATAGAAGTAAATTGGAAAGTTGTTTGAAATTGTATTCTCTATCTGAATCATGAAAGAAAAATTTTAGGTTTCATGTCCCTTTAAGATGGGGGTGACAATTTTAGTGTGGGGGATGGAAGAGAGCTGTTTGAGAGGAGTCAGGGTGGGATCAGGGGGTGGGATGTGTCAGGTGGGAGGCTGATCTCTACACTAAAGCTAAAATTAACCCTACAAGCTACCTAATTAACCCCTTTACTGCTTGGCATAATACAAGTGTGTTGCGCAGCGGCATTTAGCGGCCTTCTAATTATAGGATGACCATATTGCTGCTTTAAAAAGGGACAAAAAAAGAACATTATTCAAAGCATTTCTTTAAACAGCCCTGACATATATATTTTTCATGTGTCCCTTTTTAAAGCGGCAATATGGTCAGCCTATCTAATTACCAAAAAGCAATGCCAAAACCATATATGTCTGCTATTTCTGAACAAAGGGGATCACAGAGAAGCATTTACAACCATGTGTGCCATGATTGCACAAGCTGTTTGTAAATAATTTCAGTCAGAAACCTAAAATTGTGAAAAAGTTAACATTTATTTTTTTATTTGATCACATTTGGCAGTAAAATGGTGGCATGAAATATACCAAAATGGGTCTAGATCAATACTTTGTGTTGTCTACTAAAATATATATATATAATTTTGATAGGTAAATATAAAAAAACCAAGGCTCTATTTCTGTGATGGCAAAAATGCTAAAAATGCTCTGGTCTTTTGGGGAAGTTTTTGTCTGAAATGCCCGGTCCTTAAGGGGTTAAGCATAAGTTGAAATAATGTTTTTTAGGGGGGCGCTAAGTCTTATGGTAATTTTTTTAATGGTGATTTATTTAATACAAATCAACAACATTTGGTTTAGCACACCTTGCAAAAAGAGTTTAATTACATCTTTGGGGGTACAGCCAATGAGACCAAATAGTTCCCCAAAACAAGGAGGTATTGGCGCACATCCACTTGTAAATAAACAAAACATGTTTAAAAACTGCAAATATTGCCTGCAAAATATTTATTTAATAACTTTGTCACCAGATCTAAAGATAATGTCTTATCCATAATCTAGGGTCTTTTCTATTTCAGACTTTACTATAGACCACTGTCTATGACCTCAGGCCTCCCTAACAGGCCAGATTTTCAGGATTACCTTGGGTGAAAGCAGGTAAAATAACCATGCTTAATAATCATCTGATTATTTCACCTGTTAGGGAGGCCCAAGGACAGGTTTGAAAACCAGGGCCATAGACCAAAAGTCCGTCTAAAAGAGTTTATTCGATCTAAAAGTTTGCATAATTTTCATGTTGTGTAAATAATGAATTGTACCTTCCTGTACAAACTTATCTACAAATGTTATTGACATAAAATGCATACAGAAACCCTCTGTCATCTGCCAGTACAATACTAGTATAGTGCCTGATTCTCTAAAGCTCTCTGGTCTAGTGGGATTAGTTCTGGATGTAAATGAGAGGCACATATGTTACAATATAATGCTCAAAAAAAGGGTTTTGTGTGATATCTATTGATGTCAGTGAGTTTTTAATAATCCCATAGAGAGCTACATACATACAGGAGAAAATGGGTCCTGTAGAGAAACTAGACACAGACTAAATATACATTTTGTGCTGAGAAAATAAAATAAAAAGGTGAGTTGCAATAATACTTTTATTGGACCAAAGGAGTGGTGAAAACTGATATAAAATACAGTGTCATATAATTTTGTATATTTTTAAAGGGGCATAACGTTGAATTTGAAATGTAGTTAATGTTCACATAAAAGCATTTTTGCAATATGCGTGTGACTGCAAAAAAACAAAAAAATGCTTTCTATAAAGTTTTCTAGTGAGTTTTCTGATTCATGTGATCCATCAAACATATTTCAAGCAATAATACCATTTACAAAAAAAAAATGCCTTTAAGTGAATTTTAAATGCATTACTATGTATTTTAAGTTGACTTGCATGTTCCTTCATTAGGGCCAGATTAATCATAAGGCAATTTATAAACATTCTCAGGCCTATGCCGAAACAGCCTGCTATAAGGAGAAAAAAAAGGTATTTCATTAATTACTTTTAGAGGTCCCTATCACAGACACCTACCTTGCTGTGCTCTAGCTGAGTAACCTGTAAGTAGGTATAGAAAGTGAAGTCTAATAGGATACTTTATTATGAACATCCCTATAAGGTACTTACTACTCATCCTTAAGACATAAAGTACATACTTACTGTAGGTACAGCTGCAGTCTCATAATTCCTGTAGTTAACCCCTCAAATGCAGAACATAGTAAATTCCTGTATTTAAAGGGACATAATACCCATAGAGGGGTAGTTATCAAGCCATCTACTTTACCTGCCTTCGCCGGTTCAATACGCCCGTCTAAGCTCGCCTACCATCGCCGCCGCGGACCTTCAAAATTTCGCCTAAGTTATCAAAAAAGCTGTCAAAAAGCAGCGCACCAAGTACGGGGCGATGAGCAGCGGACTGTGAGAGTTATCACTCATCCGATCTTGCTGCTCTTCCGCTTTTTGACAGTTTTATTGATACCCCTGTCACTAAGCACCCACACTAACTACACTGTTCTACCCCCTATACCAGTGCCCCCGGAGCCCCCCGCAACTCAATAAAGTTATTAACCCCTAAACCGCTGCTCCTAGACTCCGCCGCAACTCTTATAAATGTATTAACCCCTAAACCGCCGCTCCCAGACACCGCCGCCACCTACATTGTAACCCCTATCCTGCCCCCCCTATACCGCTGCCACCTATAATAAAGTTATTAACCCCTATCCTGCGGATCCTGGACCTCGACGCAACTAAATAAATAGTTTAACCCCTAAACCGCCGGTCCCGGACCCCGCCACAACCTATATTAAACTTATTAACCCCTAATCTGCCACCCTACACCGTCGCCACCTATAATAAATTTATTAACCCCTATCCTGCCCCCCCTACACCGTCGCAACCTATAATAAATTTATTAACACCTATCCTGCCCCCCCCTACATCGTCGCCACTGTAATAAAATTATTAACCCCTAAACCTAAGTCTAACACTAACCCTAACACCCCCCCTAACTTAAATATTAATTAAATAAATCTAAATAATATTTCTCTTATTAACTAAGTTAATCCTATTTAAAACTAAATACTTACCTTTAAAATAAACCCTAATATAGCTACAATATAAATAATAATTATATTGTAGCTATCTTAGGATTTATTTTTATTTTACAGGCATCTTTCAATTTATTTTAACTAGGTACAATAGCTATTAAATAGTTATTAACTATTTAATAGCTACCTAGTTAAAATAAAGAGAAATTAACCTGTAAAATAAAAACTAACCTAAGTTACAATTACACCTAACACTACACTATACTTTAATAAATTATTCCTATTTAAAACTAAATACTTACCTGTAAAATAAACCCTAAGATAGCTACAATATAATTAATAATTACATTGTAGCTATTTTAGGATTTATATTTATTTTACAGGTAACTTTGTATTTATTTTAGCTAGTTAGAATAGTTATTAAATAGTTATTAACTATTTAATAACTACCTAGCTAAAAGAAATACAAAATGACCTGTAAAATAAATCCTTACCTAAGTTACAATTAAACCTAACACTACACTATCATTAAATTAGTTAAATATATTAGCTACAAATAACTACAATTAAATACAATTAAATAAACTAACTAAAGTACAAAAAATAAAAAAAGCTAAGTTACAAAAAATAAAAAAAATAAGTTACAAACATTTAAAAAATATTACAACAATTTTAAGCTACTTACACCTAATCTAAGCCCCCTAATAAAATAACAAAGCCCCCCAAAATAAAAAAATGCCCTACCCTATTCTAAATTAAAAAGTTACCAGCTCTTTTACCTTACCAGCCCTTAAAAGGGCCTTTTGCGGGGCATGCCCCAAAGAATTCTGCTCTTTTGCCTGTAAAATAAAAATACAACCCCCCCAAAATTAAAACCCACCACCCACATACCCCTAATCTAACCCAAACCCCCTTTAAAAAAACCTAACACTACCCCCCTGAAGATCATCCTACCTTGAGTCGTCTTCAGCCAGCCGACCACTGATGGAACCGAAGAGGAGATCCGGAGCGGCAGAAGTCATCATCCAAGGGGCGCTGAAGAAGTCTTCCATCCGATGAAGTCATCATCCAGGCGGCACTGAAGAGGTCTTCCAACCGGGGCGATGTCATCTGCCAAGCGGCATCTTCAATCTTCTTTCTTCTGGATCCATCTTCATCCCGCCGACGCGGAACATCCTTCTTCCCCGACGGCCGACGACTGAATGAAGGTTCCTTTAAGGGACGTCATCCAAGATGGCGTCCCTTCAATTCCGATTGGCTGATAGGATTCTATCAGCCAATCGGAATTAAGGTAGGAAAAATCTGATTGGCTGATTGAATCAGCCAATCAGATTGAAGTTCAATCCGATCAGCCAATAGAATGCGAGCTCAATCTGATTGGCTGATTGGATCAGCCAATCTGATTGAACTTCAATCTGATTGGCTGATTCAATCAGCCAATCAGATTTTTCCTACCTTAATTCCGATTGGCTGATAGAATCCTATCAGCCAATCAGAATTGAAGGGACGCCATCTTGGATGACGTCCCTTAAAGGAACCTTCATTCAGTCGTCGGCCGTCAGGGAAGAAGGATGTTCTGCGTCGGCGGGATGAAGATGGATCCGGAAGAAAGAAGATTGAAGATGCCACTTGGAAGATGACATCGCCCGGCTGGAAGACCTCTTCAGCGCCGCCTGGATGATGACTTCTGCCGCTCCGGATCTCCTCTTCGGTTCCATGTGTGGTCGGCTGGCTGAAGACGACTCAAGGTAGGATGATCTTCAGGGGGTAGTGTTAGGATCATTTAAGGGGGGTTTGGGTTAGATTAGGGGTATGTGGGTGGTGGGTTTTAATGTTGGGGGGGTTGTATTTTTATTTTACAGGCAAAAGAGCAGAATTCTTTGGGGCATGCCCCGCAAAAGGCCCTTTTAAGGGCTGGTAAGGTAAAAGAGCTGGTAACTTTTTAATTTAGAATAGGGTAGGGCATTTTTTTATTTTGGGGGGCTTTGTTATTTTATTAGGGGGCTTAGATTAGGTGTAAGTAGCTTAAAATTGTTGTAATATTTTTATTATGTTTGTAATTAATTTTTTTATTTTTTGTAACTTAGCTTTTTTTATTTTTTGTACTTTAGTTAGTTTATTTAATTGTATTTAATTGTAGTTATTTGTAGCTAATTTATTTAACTAATTTAATGATAGTGTAGTGTTAGGTTTAATTGTAACTTAGGTTAGGATTTATTTTACAGGTAATTTTGTATTTCTTTTATCTAGGTAGTTATTAAATAGTTAATAACTATTTAATAACTATTCTAACTAGCTAAAATAAATACAAAGTTACCTGTAAAATAAATATAAATCCTAAAATAGCTACAATGTAATTATTAATTATATTGTAGCTATCTTAGGGTTTATTTTACAGGTAAGTATTTAGTTTTAAATAGGAATAATTTATTAAAGTGTAGTGTTAGGTGTAATTGTAACTTAGGTTAGTTTTTATTTTACAGGTAAATTTCTCTTTATTTTAGCTAGGTAGCTATTAAATAGTTAATAACTATTTAATAGCTATTGTACCTAGTTAAAATAAATTGAAAGATGCCTGTAAAATAAAAATAAATCCTAAGATAGCTACAATATAATTATTATTTATATTGTAGCTAGTTTAGGGTTTATTTAACAGGTAAGTATTTAGTTTTAAATAGGATTAATTTAGTTAATAAGAGAAATATTATTTAGATTTATTTAATTAATATTTAAGTTAGGGGGGTGTTAGGGTTAGTGTTAGACTTAGGTTTAGGGGTTGATAATTTTATTACAGTGGCAGCGGTGTAGGGGGGGCAGGATAGGGGTTAATAAATGTATTATAGGTGGCGACGGTGTAGGGGGGTCACATTAGGGGTTAATAAGTTTAATATAAGTTGCAGCGGGGTCTGGGAGCGGCGGTTTAGGGGTTAAACTATTTATTTAGTTGCAGCGAGGTCTGGGAACCGCAGGATAGGGGTTAATAACTTTATTATAGGTGGCGACGGTATAGGGGGGCAGGATAGGGGGTTAATAGGTATAATGTAGGTGGCGGTGGGCTCCGGGAGCGGCGGTTTAGGGGTTAACAGGTATTATGTAGGTGGCGGTGGGCTCCGGGAGCAGCGGTTTAGGGGTTAATAAGTTTATTAGAGTGGCGGTGGGCTCCGGGAGCGGCGGTTTAGGGGTTAACATATTCATTATAGTTGCGGCGGGGTCTAGGAGCGGTGGTTTAGGGGGTAATACATTTATTTAGTTGCGGCGGTGTAGGGGGGACAGATTAGGGGTGTTTAGACTCGGGGTACATGTTAGGGTGTTAGGTGCAGACATCTCCCATAGGAATCAATGGGATATCTGGCAGCAGCGAACATGAACTTTCGCTATGGTCAGACTCCCATTGATTTCTATGGGATCCGCCGTTTGAAAACCAGGTACGCTGGGCTGGAAAAGTGCCGAGCGTACCTGCTAGTTTTTTGATAGCTAGCAAAAGTAGTCAGATTGAGCCACACTTGTGTGCGGAACATCTGTAGTGACATAAGAATCTATCTGTGTCGGACTGAATCCGGCGGATCGAAGTTTACGTCACTATATTCTACTTTTGCCGGTATCTAGGGCTTGATAACTAAGGCGAATCAGCCTCGCCACAAATACGCTGCGGAATTCCAGCATATTTGAGGTTGACGGCTTGATAACTAGGGGCTATATGCTAAATAACTTGAAAGTGATGCAGCATAACTGTAAAAAGGGGACAGGAAAAGAGGAAAATAACGTGTCCTATATGCACAGGCCCCTTGCAAGTCCCAGAACAAGCACCCTGATTGGATGCGTAAAGTCCCTTTACAGTGGGATGTGGCTGCTGAGGAAATTTTGAGGTAAAATATCTTCCTTTATTAGACAGAGATGTTCAGGTGACATTTTCTAGTTAGCTTTTTACAGTTATGCTCCATTGCTTTCAACTGATTTAACATTTACATAAAACTTAATGAAATTTTAAATTCTTAACCAGAGTGGTACAAAAAAAAATAATGCACATAATGCACAGCAACGATGGGCCTTTTTTTTTTGTCAACATTCCAATCTAAGTAAAGTGCGCAATCCTCCATTCATATTTACCGCTAATTCTTACAGCCAAATCATTAGCTACTTGCATTTAGCTATGTGTTTATATGGTTTCCACAGTAAATTCAATCCAGTAGGGCAGTCCAACCTATATCACCTTAATAGTGACAAATACAGCTGTAACAATTGAACATAACCAGTTAACAGAGCAGCCCCATCTTTGATCTAATAGTATGAGCAAACAAAAACTGATCTAAGAACAAGCTTTATTTAAGAAAAAAATATGTGCACATGGCTAACAGAATAGAAAAGCAATACAGTCTAACGCATATGTCAATTGTGTAAAAGCGCGTTAGTTCATATCACTATTTTTATTATGTTTGTGATGTGCATTTGGATTTCTTTAATTTGGAAAATATAGCCAGCATTAAAGAAAAGTAAATATAAAGTATCTGTTTTCTTTGATACATCGCTAAAAAGGCATTTATAAAAGGTATTACTGTTTTATGTGAAATGGATGGGGGGTTTTTGTTTCATGATTGTGAGGCACATCACTGTCTATCAATAATGCAGTTGGAGTAAAGATTAGCCTGTAATTAAAGGGATAATAAACCCACATTTTTTATTTCATGATTCAGATAGAGAATGCAATTTTAAGCAAATTTCTAATTTACTCCTATTATCATTTTTTTCTTCATTCTCTTGCTAACTTTATTTAATAAAAAGCAGGAATGTAAGCTTAAGAGCCGGCACATTTTTTATTCAGTAGCGCTTGCTGATTGGTGGCTAAATGTAGTCACCAATCAGGGTGTTGAATCAAAAATGGGCCAGCTCTTATTTACATTCCTGCTTTTTCAAATAAAGATAGCAAGAGAATGAAGAAAATTTGATAATAGGAGTAAATTAGAAAGTTGCTTAAAATTGCATGCTCTATCTGAATCATGAAAGAAAACATTTGGGTTTAGTGTCCATTTAATATGCATATTTATTTTTACAGCTTTATTCGACAGACATTGTAAATAAATGGGCACTGCCATGCTGTAACCTGGATTCTCTTCCTTGTTGAGGCCAATTACAGACCGTTTCATAAATGGGTCACTAGAGCTTGCAACCAATTACTGTTTTTTAAAAGGAACTGGAAATCTCACAATTTTAAAATTCAATTACAGAAAGAGGGGGACAAGGTAAATAATGACAGTGTATTATATAAAGTGTTTTTATCATACATAATTAATTAAAGGGACAGTGTGCTTTTCTCACCTTTAAAGGGACATGAGACTCCATTTATTTTCTTTCAGGATTCAGATAGAAATAAACCGTAAATGCATTTTATATGCTCTATTATCACACTTTCTTTGTTCTTTTGCTATCCTTTGTTGAAAAGCAGAGCAGTAAGGTTAGGCGTGTGCACATGTCAACAGCACTTTATGGCAGCAGTTTTTTAAGAATGGTATGCATTTGCAAGAGAGCTGGGTGGAAGCACTTTTTCCTGCTATGTAGAGCTCCAGATATGTACATGCTACCTACCTAGGTATCGCTTTAACAAAATATAGAATGAGAACAAAACTAATTTGAAAATAGAAGTAAATTGTTCAATTTTAAAATTGTATGCTCTGTCTGAATCACAAAAGAAAAATGTTGGGTTTAATGTCCCTTTAATTTTTTCCCCAGTTATCCATTTTACCTGTTAGCATGCATTAAATTGTTTACAGATAGCTCATTTACCTTGATTTTATCATTTGAAATAGCTGCTTTTGCCTCTTGTATCCCCAACTACACTGAAAATTTAAATATTGAAAGGCTACGTAAACAAGAATGTTCAGTAAGAAAATAAATGCATTTCCTGTTTCCTTTCAAAAATAAAAATCATGAAAGCGATATTTGCGCTCCACTGAGTAATACCAGTGCACGCTAATGTGCGCTGGTATTACAATTTAACAGCAATGCGAATACAAGCTCGCGTTCGCATTGCTGGGAAGCATTGCGCTCACGAGAGTGCGCTTCCATAGGCTCCAATGGGAGCCTCAATCTCAGAGCCTCCTGCCATCAGACACGACGTGAGAACTAGCGCAGAGAAGGGGGTAAGTTGCGTAGCGATGGCAGCAAATTGTAAATATATATGTATATGATTAACACCCCACACCCACTAACTTTAGCCCTCAAAAACTGCCTGGTGCAGTTATTAAATAAAAAAATAAAAATGATTTTTTAAATTAAATTAAATTAATTAAATGAAAGTTTGATAAAATTAAACAGAGATCTGATCTTTAGTTAATTTTTATAAGAGCTTATTGCTACCCCGTGCGTTTGCAATAGCAATAACCAGCCACTTGTAATGGCTTATTATTTATCAAGCGCCCCAAATGGGCAAATTTGCCCGCTCGCAGATGTGCAATAAATTAGCGCTCCACTTGCAATCTAGCCCTATTTGTAATTTAAGCATTTGATGTCTCTTTAAATATCGCTCAGAAGAACTTTCTACATTTTTCCATGCTTTTAGACAGTCATGTCTTCCAGAAAAATATTACTTGACCATCATCAAATAGTGCAGAATCCTGCATACACGCTGCTAACCAGACAGGCAAACATTGGCCATATGACAAATGATCCATTCACTACACTAGCAGCTGGTAAAGTGGCAGATTGTTCTGCAGTCCTATAGAGCACTGCACAATCAGGAACACGGATGAAACAATTCCAGGTACCCCATGCACCCACCCTAATTTCAAGATCAGAGAGCTCTGCTATTAAATGTGACAAGACTTTACCAAAGCCGGTACCTGAGCTTTCTGCTTCATCCGTGTTGAATTATCTAACCAAAACAGGTAAATAAGCTTATTCCTTGGAAATAATAAAAGTCAGCATATATTTGTTCATGTTAGCCTTTTAAAATGAGTAAAACCTTTGACATTTAACCCACCTCTGCAAATATAAAAGCCCTTTCATTCCAGCCAGGAGAAAAGCATTATTAAAAATAAATTGTTTCTATTATTATTATTTAATGGTGTTGGGAATAATTTGGTATGTTGTCTAGGTTCTATAAAATGATACAGTGTAATTTTGTAAGACATACTGTGCTAGATTACAAGTGGAGCTCTTATTTATCATGAACCCACAATTGGGCAAATTCGCCCCTTTAATGGGAAAGCGATAAATAACCAGCCATTACCATCTTGCTGTAGCAATTAGTGCTTAAACAATTAATCAGAGGTCAGACCTTTGGTTATTTTTTTTTAAATGTCCCCAAATTGCCCCCAAAATAACATTCCTTAAAAAAAAAAAAATGGCAATTAAAAAAAAAAAAGGTTTTGGGGGCTAAAGTTTGGGGGGGTGTGGTGTTAGAAAAAAAAACAGCACTGAAAAGTGCCTTTACATTGCGATCTTTGGGGATTGTGTGTTCCCAGTAAATTTATATGTACTGTATATGCTTATATACATATATATTATATACACATAATAACACATAAATATATATGTATATAATCATATACATATATATTTATATTTTCTACATATCGTTGCACAACTTACCCCCTTTGCCGCGCTAGTTCTCATAACGTGTCTTGCGACATGAGAACGAGGTTCCCATTGGAGACTATGGAAGCGCACTCTTGTGAGCGCAATGCTTCTGTGCAATATGAACGCAAGGTAACGTTTCCATTGTACCTCACTTGTAATACCAGCGCACTTTTGCTTGCACTATTATTTACTAAGTATGGCCCACTATGCTTTGATTCAATAATGTTCTTTGTGATATAAAAACATACAATTATACAAAAATATGCAGCCTGACATGTTAACAGGTACACTGAAATAATTACATAAAGCAAAAGGGAACAACACGAAGAGATATTTTAATAACATGAAAGTGATATAATGGCATGCAAATAAATATATCAATAGACAAAAAAATTTAGAGAATGTTAAAGTATAAAGAAGTACACAATAGCAGGTTGGCAGAAATAAATGAGGCAGAGATATTGCATACACAGATAAGGATGCACAGGCATAAGATGTCATTGTGTATGAGTTATATATATATATATATATATATATATATACTGTGTATATATATATATATATTATATATATAATATATACATGCAACAATATGATAACATTCCTAGGTATCAGCACAAATACATATAGCATGCAATGATATAACATGCAGATATATGACGACAGAAACAGTAGTTACACACACACATATATATATATATATATATATATACACATGCAACAATATGATTACATGCATTGGTCTAAGATAGTGTTGCATATAACATATAACTTGATGTACAACAATTTAAATGAAATGCAGATATACGAAGACAGAGACGACAGTACAGAGTTAAAGTGAAGGTCCATTTTGATGAATTAGTGCCCGTTTTTTTAATAAACCTATTAAAAACAAGGGCACTTTAATTCATCAAAATTGACATTTCCCTGTTTTCTTCAAAAACTTACCTTTTAATCCTGACAGCCGCTCCAACACTTCCTCCACCTGTCGCAAGCCATCTTCGCGGGTCCAAAATGACGAATCCGGCTTCCTCCAATCTCAGCGTTGCATCAGGCCAAGATTCCCCCGCGGGGAAGCTGTGATTGGAGGAAGCCTGATTCGTCATTTCTGATGTCTGCAGGGGCTTCCGACAGCCGGGGGAATCGCTGGAGCGGCATTCAGGATTAAAAGGTACGTTTTTGAAGAAAACAGTGAAATGTCAATTTTGATTAATTAAAGTGCCCTTGTTTTTATAGGTTTATTAAAAACCGGGCACTAATAAATCAAAATGGACCTTCACTTTAAAGGTATGTGTGTGTATATATATATATATATATATATATATATATATATATATATATATATATATATAATCAGATACACATATTTTAATGAGCAAGAGTATAGAGCAAAAAAAAACAGTAAAATAATCACAAGCAAATGAATTTAGAGTGATATAACAATATAAATTGTATCTATATCTCAATCTATCTATCTATCTATCTATCTATCTATCTATATATATATATATTATATATATATATATATATATATATATATATATATATATATATATATATATATATATATATATATATATTACATACATATATGTGTGTGTACGCATTGAGATGGTTAACAGATCTTGATTTCTGAGGATGTAATTAGAGGGACCTTTCAATAATGAGGAGGAGGGGGCAGAGGCCAAAAAAAAAAAAAAAAGAAACAAAGGAGGGAAGAGAGGGAGAGAGGAAGAAAGAGGAATTGGAAAGAGAGAGGAGTCAGACTGTGGAGATGGGAAAGTTGAGAAGGAGGTGGTCGGTGAGGGGATAGAGCCAGGAGGGTGAGTGGTTTTCTATTGTATTTATCTTGTTTCTTTTCTTCAGGTTGAACCCCCTCCCCCTGTGCATTCAGGCAAACAAGAAGGTGTGTGTGTGAAGGGAGGGTGGCATTTGGTGTTAAGGAGCAGCCATCCCCCTCTCTCCTATTCTTTCAGGAAAGGAATGAAGGGGGAGTGAAGGATTAGGGTGAGCAGTAAAAGAGCAGCCCCCCTCCTCTCACTCCCCTGTTAGCAGCCTCTAGGGGCGAATGAGGCTGGAAGGAGCAGTGTCAGGTCTGGATGTCAGAGATACAGCATCATAACAGACCATGGGTACCACATCTTCCTGCACCCCCTCCACACTCCCTCTGATTGGTTACCCCTCCCAGGAGTTATTGATGGGCGCCTGATGAAGCCCTTTCAGTAGCCAGGACAATTAGATTAGATAGATGATTGATAGATAGATAGATGATAGATAGATAGATAGATAGATAGATAGATAGATAGATAGATAGATAGATAGATGATAGATATGTACATGCTATTCAGGAGTTGTTATAAGATAGCATACATATATGTTGTTGTTTTGGGTTATGTGGATTAAAATAAAATTGCATTATTTGTAACTATGCTCAAAGTCAAGAAACACATATAAGACTAGAAACAAAATGATGTATTGTACATCTTTACACTAATTTGTTAAGCTATGATGACAAACAAAATCAGTCCTTATTGTAATAATTATGTTATTATAAATCAGACATTTTTCCTCTCATTGGATATTTTAATGATGTCTCGACATTTATGTTTGGGAAGTCTTCAGTCCCTCGCTTATGGAGTACTTTTTTTTTTCTATACTACACAGTTGCCCAGATGAAAAAGTAGAGGGGATGATAAAGGGTTAATAGAAGCAACCACCCAGCTAGCTCCGGGTCTGCACGGGTTAAGTGGCTGAGAGACTCTGAGGTCTCTTGACTGACAGCATGAATACAAACAACCAATTGTAAAGAGGTAATCGGGACCCACGTGGGGGAAAGTGCGTTGCCATTGGTCAGTCCGAGCTGGGTCTGCCTGCTGGAGCTTGGACCCACGTGGAGCTGGCTGCCGCTGATTGAGCCGTAGGGAGGGGCTGCACCGAGCACCGGGAGACTGGGCCCAACCGGAGAACGGCTCCTCCTACAGCGGGGCCTGGTGAGAGTGGAGTGGGGCACCGATACATTGACGTAAAGATGTAGAATGAGAAGAGGCCTGGGGAAGAGAAGGAGGCTTGGAGTAGTACATACACTGAGAGGGGGGACTGGGAGCAATGGATACATAGGAGAGGGGGAGGCTGGAGAGGGGAGAGAGCAGTGCACAGACATGGGAGAGGAGGAGATCGGAGGAAGACTTGTTGTTATCGCTGTGTGTACAGGGGGCGACACCGGGAAGGTGTAAGGGGGGCGTAGGATGGTTACAGGGGATGTAGGAGCCCGGGGGAGGTCTGCTTGTAAAGGGACACTGGATGGGAAGAGTCTGGGCCTTGGGGAGAGAAAACACACAAGAGGAAATCCAGACAAGAGAGTGCAGGGCAGAGAGAGTGTTTAGAGCTGTAGCTTAGTGGCAATATAGAGGATCTTAGTCGGGATATTAGTTGGAGTGGGTAGTTGTGTGAGAAATATCTAATTAGATAGTTGGGGAGATGCTTTGGTGAGGTTATGGATCCCCTTGAAAATATAGGGCGAGGAAAGAGCATAATGAAGTCAGTACATTGAGTGTCAGGGTTACTGTGCTGCTGACAATGGGGTAGATGTTATCCAGTGTTTATACATTCCTGTGTACAAGGTTGTGCAGATGGATTCTGTGCTACTGACACACACAGCCTTTCATGTGATGCTTGCAAACTCCATGTGAACAACCTGCTGTACATTAAAATATCCCATGGGGTATCATTAGGTGATGGGCAACTGACCTAAATAATGACTTTGTAGGAATAGGTCCTGTATTGTGATGGAGTGCTGTTGCATTTAAAAACAAAGTATGTGACTTTCTATTACTTTATATTTGCTATTGGTTCACATATTAGTCTGTGAAAATTGTTTGTTGTTTTCTCTTGGTTTTGTTGTTATTTCACCCTCATCCTTCTTATATCGTTATTTTCTCCTCTCCACCTTAAATCTTTCTTCTGGCGTCTCTTCAAATTCCTATCTTTTACAGTGTCCTCCCTACCTTCTAGGCACCACGCTCTCCCCTCTAGACACACACCTATGTTTGTACACACCTGTCCTTTTTCGTTCCTCCCCTCCATATAATACTGCTCTGATTTTCCTACTATATAACAGCCCCTATCCTACTTGCAGTTAATGCCAGTCTCAGTGGGAACATAGAAGGTGACTGGCATGACCAATGTAGTTTGTGGCTTGGATCTGTGCATTTACCTTACCTACCTACCAACTAACAAGGCTGTGCCATACCCACTACCAAGGCCAGTTTCTGCACTAAAATATTGAATGTTAGATACTGTGCTCCCTTTAGCTATTTAGACCGGGCATTGCTATATCATGTACTGGCACTTTCCATTGCAGACACCGTCACACACAGTATATTTGCTAAATTTGAAGGGACAGTCAGGTCCCAAAAAAAACTTTAATGTTTCAAATAGGGCATGTAATTTTAAACAACTTTCCAATTTACTTTTATCACCAATTTTGCTTAGTTCTCTTGGTTGAAAGCTAAACATATGAAGGCTCATATGATAATTTCTAAGTCCTTGAAGGCCGCCTCTTATCACATGCTTTTTTTATTTGCTTTTCATAACAGGGGAGAGCTAGTTCATGTAAACCATATAGATAACATTGTGATCACGCCCGTGGATTGTGGCAGACACTGCACTAATTGGCTAAAATGAAAGTCAATAGATAATAAAAAAAAATGTCGTGATCAGGGGCTGTCAGAAGAAGCTTAGATACAAGTTAATCACAGAGGTAAAAATGATATTAATAAAACAGTGTTGGTTATGCAAAACTGGTGAATGGGTAATAAAGGGATTATCTATCTTTTAAAACAATAATTCTGGTGTTGACTGTCCCTTTAAAGGGACAGTATACTATAAAATAGTTTTTCCCTTAATGTGTTTACAATTACTTTTTTACCAGCTGCAGAGTATAAAAATGTATGAGATTTGCTTTAAGTTTTATTTGTGTATATGAATTAGCTGATTTTGTGTTTTGAAGCCACAACCTAATAAAAGGGGTTGAGCTTGTAGGTATAATCGGATGTTGTTACTTTATCACATTGTGTACATATATACCTGCTTCTTTCTTATATCTGTCCATAAACCAATCACCAATACTTGGAGAGAACAATGGAAAATTAACATTTTATTACCTTATCTCTTCTATACCCAACTGGGAGTGTAATTTCTTCTACTGGCTGTGTTAACACAGCTTGGCCTTGAGGCCAAAAACTTTCAGGATGGATGGGGATATCACAGGCTAAATCAACTATTTCAAATGCCAATATAAGGGTAATGGAAATACTTGTAAACAATTTAATACACTCCAACAGGTAAAGTGGATCATTGGGGAAAAAATTAAAGGGGAGAACATTTTTTAGTAAACTGTCCCTTTAATTAAAAAAGGGGTGGTATCAAGCCTGGGTAGTACCATCATTTGTGTCCCTGTTACCTTAATATTATTTTGGTCAGATGCTGCCAAACAGGGCCACTTTATGTATTTTTGCCATCATCTGTATCTATCCAAGTTCTAGGCCAGTCCCTGTATTTTCTTTTACCTCCCACTTTCATGAACAGTCACTGACAAATTATGTACTTTCCCATAAACAGGTCATACACCTACACCTCCTGTATCTTCCCAGTCACATTCTTTACCTGCTTGCTACAGGCATCAATTGTCCATTCTCATCATCAGGGTCCAGCATTACAACTGTCTGTATCACCCCCACCCATCAAGACCAGACATTGTCACCCCAGTTAAAGGGACAGTTTACTCAAATGTTCTCCCCTTTAATTTGTTCCTAATGATTCACTTTACCTGCGGAAATGTATTCAATTGTTAACAAGTATTTCCTTTACCTTTTTATATTGACATTTGAAATAGATGATTTAGCATGTAGTATGCCCCCCTCTTCTGAAAGTTTCTGTCCTTAGGTCCAATGTATAGATTAGCTGTGTAATCACAGCCAGCAGAAGAAATTACACTTCCAGTGAGTTATAGAAAAAATAAGGTAATAAAATGTTAATTTTTACATTGTTCTCTCCAAGTATTGGTGATTTGGTTTATGGATAGATATAAGATAAAGAAGCAGGTATATGTACACAATGTGATAAAGTAATGAGATCTGATTATACCTACAAGCTCAACCCATTTTATTAGGTTGTGGCTTCAAAACACAATCTGCTAATTTGTATACACAAACCTTAAAAAGCAAATTCAATATACATTTTAAACTCTCCAGTTGGAAAAAAAAAATAATTGGTAACACATTAAGGGAAAAACAATTTTAGAGTATACTGTCCCTTTAATCTAAACCATATACTGTGTTCTTTAGTTTTCACTAGAACCTGTTGCCGCTAATGTAATCATGCAGATGTTATATAATGCATATATATATATTCTTCTTGCAGAAACATATCCTTTGTAAAATTTGAGACTACAGTTCTACTACCTCCACTGAGGATGTTTCCTCAAAACAGACCTCCGGTAAGTACAACTCACCTAGTCCTTTGGTCTCTGCTCTTAAGTATAAAATGGCCACCTTGCAGTTTAATGTGCTTCAAGGAGCAGGAAAAGGTTGTTGGTGGGTTTTTTATTTTTTTATTAGGGACAGTAAATGCAAAAAAATAATGTTACATAATTCTGCACTATGTACAGAATTATGTAACATTTTTTTAAGTTTACTGTCCCTTTAATACACATCAGAAATTGTCGCCATTACAAAATAATTGTATATAGAAAAGTTTTCAGAAAGAATCTTCAGTGTTATTTATCCTATTTCATTTGCTGTTGCTATTGAGGGTCTGAAAAACATAGTATGCGCTCCGGTCTCTCTTGTTTTTTGTGGAAATAGTTTTATTTTAGGACAATAAACACTAAATACATTTTATAAGCATAGTATTGAGGGGTTTTATCCTTCTCCCCCTAGTCATAGGTGCCACCATGTTGAAATCTAGCTTTCAGTACATTCCAGCGCTTACGTGTTTGCACATTTGCCATTACTCTCCTTCAGATACCTTACACTGATGGCAGCACCCGTGATCAGAGGGAGGAGCATGAAATGTTTTTAGTGTCCCTTTAAGTTGCTCGCTCTTAAAGGAAAGTCAAATGGGGTTCAGTCAGCTGTAGAGTTGCTTATGTCACACCTAAAGCCCCTTGGTAAATCCTTACTGTGGTTTAGTAGCTTTGTACAGCTAGCTATGGCCATAAACATTAGCAATTGCTGCAACTTGAATGTACTTGACTGCTTGAAATGAGGGAAAAAATAATTATAATGCAGCATTCTAATTTTCATTTGTTGAATCACTTAGGTCTTCCTGGATATATCTATCTATATCCATCTTTAGACATATCTATGTAGATCTATTTTATTTTTGTTTTTTTCTTAAAAGTAGTTTTATTTGTGTTGGAGGTTTTTGTAGGGTATGTGCTTTTGAAGCCCTAAACAGCTAGTCTTTTTTTTCAACATCTGTCAAATTATAACCTGATCAAATTACTTTTTATTCGGGAAGGCTTATTTGGGCAGCTTCTTTAAAATATGTCTCTGTATCTATTTTATTGGTGGTTGGGAGAGTGCCCATACAACATAAAAACAAGATGTACTTTTTTTTTTTTTTTTATGAACCGTATTTTAAAATATGTCAAAGAAAGTGGTAAATTATATAATCTTAAAGTTTGACAAGGCCCTTTTACATTTGTAGCTATGTCTCAGGGCTCTAGAATATAAGCCCAGAGTTTGATTATTTTTTCTTACAAAAAGCCATGATCACTGGAATGCTCCAAGAAGACCATAGCTTCCCGTGTTTGGATGAACTTCTGTTTCTGAGGTGGAGCAACAAACACCAGTGGATGTATTTTATTAGCATGATGGTTGAATGGAGACATAGGACTGGCGTGGCTGCCAGTTTTTGATGGGAGTTTGGAAGGCTAAACGGTGTCTAAGACTTCTGTGTATTGTAGGTTATATGAAGAACAGGTTATACAATAGCCTTAAGGAAGAAGAGCTAAATGACTAATTCAGTTAACTGAATTCAGTTTATTCAACCAGTGTTGCACTTAAAGAGCTTCAGAACTATGAAAACAAAATTAATATAGAGCAAGTTGACAGAAATCTATATTGCAATGTTTGCTCCATCCTGGCATTTTTCTTAATTCCTCTAAGCCTTACCTCTTGATTTGGTAACATTGTCAGACTGTTTATCAGGCTGTTGTTGTGTTGCTCTTTGATCTGCTACAGGGAAGGAAGAAACGGCAGCTCTTTCAGTTACTGTTTTACCATTGTTATCTAGCTAACGTAATTTTTGTATAGTTTCTCAGCTTTAGAATCAAATGGGTTTTTATATATCTATACCAACCATGAACTAATCCTTTTACTGCTTCACTTCCAATGATGAAAAGTCTTGCCATAGATTGGAGTTGGTCAGATTTAATAAGAAGGTTTTCAGAACAACAAGCTGAAGAAAATCTTTCAGAAATTTCCTGACATTTCATTTAATAGGCTCTTAATCTACTGTCTATTGATCTGTGTTGCTGCTATAGGAATTTTTTATATAATGAAAGTCATTCTGGTTACTTAGAGCAGGACTTGACACATTTGTTCATGATCTGGGAGTGAGACCATAAAATTATACCAACATTTCCAGTTTTCATGATATTTGGGTACATATGTATGAACCACTAAATGCATCCTATGATTACTACAGATGTGGCAATCATGGGTCTAAATCCCTGCTACATTACAAACTTGCATTGGCAGTTTACCCCCTTGATTGCCAGACACAACTAATCAGATTACTTACCTGTAGTGTTGCATTAAATGTCTCATCTGGGTCCCTGCAACTGCTGGCATTTTTTCCTTGAATCCATGTATTCAAAAAGCAATGCCAGCAGCTGCAGGGGTCAGTAGTGCTCTCACATATTGGTTCTAAGAATCCTGATGCCATGGATTTGTTGAACCCTCACTTTGGTTTTCAAAGCACATACATCAAAAGCAAAGGTTGTATTTCAACTTGGGTGATAGAATTTTTTTAGGAAGCTAGATCCATCAGCAAAATTCTGCAAATACTTTTCAGGCATAATATAAACCACACTACCTTCTGCCAGACTTCCTTACTCAACCAATTCTGCAACTGATGCCTTATAAATGCATTTATATTTTATGTTATATAATGCACTTATCTGGTGTGTGTTCTACCAATATACCATAAAATAAGAATTTCTTCTTAGATTTATATATTAGGTTTCCTGTTAGTATTGTATTCCAAACTGCCCCACATACAAATGGTTTCAGGTACCTTTTATAGATGTTATATGCATAATGATGCAACTGGTCTCTTCCACAGACTCATCTGCAGGCTTCGGTAGCAGCAGGGGCAGGATCTGCCCCCCCTCAAAGCCTCAAGCTCACTTACCCTGAGACCCTGGATAGAATAAAAGAAGAGTTTCAGTTCCTGCAGAGCCAATACCACAGGTGAGAGATGGGTTAAGATCTCTGGAATGGGATTTCTGGGGTCGATGCTTTGAGTGTTTGTTCTTCATGACATGATTGGAGTTTCACTTCATTGGGGAGGAACGTATAAAGGATGAGCATACTATCACACAGCTTTGGATAAGATCACAGTGTGAGAGATTAGCTGCTTTGAATAATGCCAGCCTGACAGTGGATATGATGCTCCTAACGGTGCTATATGTAGGAAAATGTCTAATGATTGTGGCTGGGTAACTTTACACATGGAAAGACATTGCTCCATATAAGTATGTGGGTACTGGTGTGATTGACATAACTTGGCAAAGCTATGGATTGGTACAGGTGAAAAGGACAGTGTACTGATAAATTGGTTTCTCCTTGATGTGTTTACAATAACTTGTTTTACCAGCTACAGAGTTTAAAATGTATGTGAAATTGCATATTTTGGTATGATCACTGTATATGAAATGTTACTGCTAATTGAAACCACAATCCAGTGGAATGGTTTGAGCTAGCAGGGAAAGCAGAGTTCATTATCTTTTCTGTCTATTTATATTAGTCCTCATCTTCTTTTACTGTTTACTCAAAGGTCAATACTTAGGGCATGATGATCTCAAGCTCTCCGCTTAGGTGAGATTATCTAAAATGATCCTCCAACACTGCGAGATCCCTAGTGAAGTTTTTAAGGAAGATTTTGCTATACATCTCCAAGGGGGCGTTCTCTGCCTTTCTGTTTTTGAAGGAAAGACAAGCCCAGTGCAATATAGTATTGCATGACCTGAAATTTCTGCTGCTTTTTCACTTTGTATTTTATATTACTTTACACTTTATATTACATTTAAACTTTGCACTTTATATTTTGTATTGTATTTTGTGTACAGCAGTGTATTTAGGTTTGCAATTTTACAAATTAATTATGCTGTCACAGTTTCTGTGTAACTTCAACAAATTTAGAATTATACTTTGTATAATTGTGTATTTTACAAGAAATACAAAGTGCATTGTAATTTGTATTTAAAATGAAAGTAAAAAACTTAGAGCTTCAGTTTCCCAGAAAGCTCCATTAGTTTCTATGGGCCTGATAGAAAGAACTTATAGTGCAGACATCACAGGGGCTGAACTCGCTGAAATTTTGAGCAAACTTCATCTGCATACAGCTGGCGAGAAAAATAAGTGAGACCAGCTTGTTTAAAATGCTTACAGCATTTCACAAGACTTGTGAGAGAGCTTCAGACATGCCCTCAGAACTCCCCTTTTAAGGCCAGGGAACACCACTGTCCCGTCCGCTTTCTGAAGCTGTGTTTCATTTTACAATAGATAAAATACAAAGTGCTATGAAAGTTATCATAAATACAAAGAAATATACAAAGTATGATCCTACTTCGTTAAAGTAACACAGATGCTTTCAAAAACACAATCAATATTTGTAAGATCACTGCTGGATCTAAATCTAAATGTATTAAAATATAACATAATGTAAAGCTTAAAGCACCAGTAAATACAGTAGATTTGCATAATTAACAAATGCATGATAAAAAGACAATGCAATAGCACTTAGTCTGAACTTCATACGAGTAGTAGATTGAAAAAAAAAAAAAAAAAATTCTGACAAATTTCAAAGTTATGTCTCTTTCCACTCCTCCTGTATCAAGCTCAGTAGAGGCTGGTGAGTCAAAAAGTATAAATATAAAGACTGCACATTTTATTAGTGTAAGTAAATCGGAAAGTTGTTTACAATTGCATGCTCTATATATTTGAATCATGAAAGTTACATTTTGACTCGTTTGTCCCTTTAAATGTAACAATACTGAAAAGACCCAATCTGAAATGTAAAGTAATATAAAATACAAAGCACAAAGTGTAAGTGTAACAAAACTCATATCATGCAGTGCTTTATGACACTGGGCTTGTAGCTCCTTTGCATACAGAAATGAGAGATCTCGCAGTGCTGGAGAATTCTGCACTTTTTCTTTGGTGCATTCAGTGAATTCAAATGGTGAAGAGAAAAAGAGAGCGCCTCATAGTGCAGATATCTCTAGACAGGTGGGAAGATTTAGTATAAACCAAAGAGACAGGTACTCACAAGTGGAGTGGCACTTTTCGTTAAAAAAGTGCATACAAGCAGGCTGACGTTCTCAGCAGTCAGCACGCTGACCAAAACGATAAGGTGCTGGTCTCTCGGTGTCTTACGATCCCAGGACAAGATTCCCAAACTCTCCTTTGTTGGATGCCGTACTTGGTGAGGTGTTTGTTTGTTTATTCCAGTTAGAATCGGAACCTCTTAAGCAGTAAACAGTATGAACTGTTATAGGGCTGAAGTATGCGTCTCTTTGCACAAGAAAATAAAATAAAACTCAATCCAGGCTGAGTAACTGGAAAAAAGGGGTTTTATTTTTGGAGCTGATAACGCGTTTCTCGGCCGTTAGCTCCTGGCCGTTTCATCAGATTCTACCTCAGAATCACTTACCAGTCTGAGACATAACACAAACATCACCTTAGCATTGAAACATTTCTGTTTATTTATAACAAAAATTCTGCCACACAGATACACCCTTTTTTTCACAGATTTTTTCCAAATATATTTTTTCAGTACTCAGCAACATATCTTTTCTCTAAGAAATTTTCTATATGGCGCCCCCTATCTATATTCAATAATATTCAGTGAATTCAACCCGTGTAAAGTCTGAACTACAATTTGTCTCCAAGCTGGAGAATCTTTGATCATCTGGCCCTTAGAGAGAACACTTAAAGCATTTATTTTATCTAAATCTTCTTTTTTACATGGTTTTTGTGTAACCTCATTAATGTTCAGTATGAGTGGGGAAACAATAGAGATAATCAGCTATTGGAAATTACAAAATAAAGGTGAAGGTACTATTTGTAAAAAAAAAATTAAAAGTGGAGAAAATATTAGTGTACACTGTCCCTTTTGAACAGTGTCTGCTCACTGGTAAAAGCACAGATCTTTGCATTATAATGGGCTTGTGCCTCATTTGGCTATACACACCTTTATATACAGACTGTATCCAGATAATGATAAATTATATATTATATATATATATATATATATATTATATATATATATATATATTATATATTATAATATATATATATATATATATTATATATATATATATATATAAACAAACACGGAAGGGAACTGCACTCTCATACCGGACCGGGTACACATCCCATGACCCTGCAACATGCACAGCCCTGGGTGCCACTGGCACTCACAGGAAGCTGTGCCGTCCCCAGACAGGTCTAGGTGCAGGAACCATAGGGAAAATTACAAAACAAATTAATACAACACACAGAGAAAACCCAGCATTCACTTACAAGCACTCAGCTAAGATTTACAAGCAAAAATGGAAAGGTTAGTCACCGCATCTGGCCAAATGGGACAAGCTCAGGTACCACGTCAAGGTCCTTTCCAATACCTGAGTCAACCTCTGCTGCAATGCTGGAAGCACTCGTACGTATATTTCCCAAAGACAACCTCTGGATATGACGCTGAGCACGTGCACACAACTTCTTTGCTCGACCATGGCGAGGCCTGTTCTGAGTGGAATCTGTCCTGTGAAACCGCTGTATGGTCTTGCCCACCGTGCTGCAGCTCAGTTTCAGGGTCTTGGCAATCTTATTATAGCCTAGGCCATCTTTATGTAGAGCAACAATTATTTTTTTAAGATCCTCAGAGTTCTTTGCCATGGGGTGCCATGTTGAACTTCCAGTGACCAGTATGAGGGAGTGTGAAAATTTTAACACCAAATTTAACACATCTGCTCCCCATTCACAGCTGAGACCTTGTAACACTAATGAATTACATAACACTGGGGAGGGAAAATGGCTAATTGGGCCCTATTTGGACATTTACACTTAGGGGTGTACTCACTTTTGTTGCCAACGGTTTAGACATTAATGGCTGTGTGTTGAGTTATTTTGAGGGGGCAGCAAATTTACACTGTTATACAGGCTGTACACTCACTACATTTACCTTGTAGTGTAATTTATTCAGTGTTGTCACATGAAGATATAATAAAATATTTACAAAAATGTGAGGGGTGTATTCACTTTTGTGAGATACTGTATGTATGCCAAAATCAAAAATTAACCGGCAGGAGTCCTATTAGCATGAAAAAGCAAAGCTTTATTTTACCAATTTAAAAAAGTCAGCTAGGTGAGTCTGACATGTTTTGGCAAAAGGTGCCTTAATCATAGACACGACCTTACTTAAAAACAGCATACATTTAAACGAAAGCCTTCGTTTCTATTGTTAGTGCATTGTGATCACATGTTAAGCTTCAGGTTACATTTAAAGGTATATTACATTTCAAATACAAAGTTAAGTACATGGTAGAATTATTTTGTTGGAGCGCTAAGTGACTAGTGGGTGAAATAACATTTCAATTTTATTGCTAATATTACTAAGAACACCTAAGCCAAATGTACAAAGGATAACAAATCATAAAGTTACATTAATCCTTAATTATATACATAATATAGTGTCTATTCGCAATACAATATTGACCATTATCTGGAAATAAATTCACATATATCTGATTTTCACTAAATATAATTTGTCACAACCATTGCAAAGCGCTACCATGTAATATTCTATTGTGTATAAATCTCTTATCAGGGAAGAGTAGGTCAATTTCTATGATGTTTGAAAATATCCCTAGATTAAATTGACATTTTTTTTTTCTATCACAGCAGCAATTGTGATTAAGGCGTTAACAGGCACCATAAGACTGTTTGCACTAGAATCAAATTGACTAAGATTTATATATTTTTCCTCCTGCCTAGGATACAAAGACATTTTAAGACAATTGGGTGCTTCCAAATTTGTGGAAACTTTTTGGGGAAAGCCTTTTCCATTTCTCCATTGATTGATGTCCAACATTCGTGCCTGATCTCCTAAATGCTCTTTTGGTGGAATGGGCACACTTTCAAAATCTAGTGAAAAGCCATTCCAGAAGAGCTGTGGCTGTTATAGCCTCAAAGGGGAGCCAGCTCCATAAAATACCTTTTTTATTTTGGAATGGGGTGTCTAACAAGCTCATATAGGTGTGATGTTTAGGTGTCCATATGTGTGTATTATATAGAAATAGAGAGAGAATATATTTATAAAGACGCACACTCTAAAATGCATCCTAAACAGTACATCTTATCACAGTTTATTTGTACGCAAACTTTTAAATATTCACACTTTATTGTATTGACCAATGTTTTGAAACTTTATTTCTGCTAGAAGTGTTGCTTTTTATGTTTGACCTTGAATATTGTGCTCCTTGTTCTCCTTATAACCTTGCACCTGTATTCTATTTGTACATAACTTTATAAAGTTTAGCAGTAAACTTATCCACACATCTCCCCCTTTATCGTATGGCAATGGAGAATTCAGTGTGTGTGTGTGTATAAGGAAAATGTTGACTGTGTATAATTTAACTCTGATCTCCCCTCCCTGTTTATCCATAGTTTAAAGATGGAATGTGAGAAGCTTGCAACAGAGAAAACTGAGATCCAGCGACATTATGTTATGGTGAGTTGGAGGCTCTTACTTTTGGGTGTGTGACATGGGGAGGGCTGCTAATTTACATATGTTGTAGTTTCTAGGCATGGCAACATCTCTAGAATTACCCAGTGCTCACACATATTGTACTGGGCAACCAACTTTGCAGCATATTAATTGTTGATTGCAGAGCTGAATCAGTGTTCCTTCTGCATGAAGATGACCATAGGCAATAGACTCCTTTTCAATATCACAAATACAGCCTTTTGATTGTTGCTGTTGAGTATGAGATACGGGATGGCTTCTGGTATGCCTGCTTTGGCGTTATTTGTCTTAAAATGGGAGAGACAAGATTTATATGGGAGAAGGCAATGTGAACTACTGATGAGTACTAAATAGAACCCTTAGTGGGAGATGTCAGGCCTTGTCTTTTTAGTGGTTACTTACATGTGTAATGGAAAGTCAGTCCTCCTTATTAAAATGAGAATGATGAAGCTTTCTTATAGAACCATGCCAGTACTAGTGGGTAGATATCCTCTAACTGCTGAAGCAGGTCAAAAGTCTGAGTAGTTTGGTCAAACCCCCTACATGTACCCCCGTTTTCTATTAGTTCATTCTTTTTTTTTTTTTTTTTGCCACTGATAAAAGTTGGTTTGACCCCTCAGTTCAATACACTCACTACTCCAGGGCCAACCACCACTCAATGTTGTCTACTCCCCTTTTTCTGAACTTGCAACTAGTTCCAACATCCAGGCATCCACATTAAACTTAGGATTTGAGGGTTCCCTTTGGATTTATGAATAAAGTATATACCCCTGACTTTCTGCCCTCATGTATACAGTTTGATCTTGCATAAACAGTGAGGATAATGCGGAGGGTTCTCCAGGTCTCTTGCTACTTGCATTATGTTTTCTGTTGTCTTACCCTGTGCTTATTTAGGTTTACTCTTCTTGCTCTGCAATACACCTAGAGTATCAGGTTGTATATACCATCTAATTGTGAAGATCACGGGGTAATGGTCTGTGTCTCAATTTTCACTTCTGTGTCTTTTCTATTCTTTTTCCTAGTTCTTAACACTTTTTACATGTCTACCCTTTGAATGTTTGGTACATGCGATTTAGATGCAGTTTTTAAGCTGGTTTGTAGTGTAATAGTGGTTTTACTATTGTATTGTCTTATGGATCGTGTTGGTCTCCTTTAGTTAGAGATTGATGAGGCACAGGAATTTCTAATGAAGAAGTTTTCTACAACCAAACTGGGCTGCCCCCTCCCATGAACGTTAGGGTTTGTTCAGTTGGAGTTAAGTATGGGATCAACTCAGTAAAGATGGTGTCCTTGTTAGTTCTCCCTTCCCATAGATACTTTCTTTAAAGCTCAAAGCATTGTTTTGGCTCTAACAATTATCTGATCCTTTTGTATCGGTGTCCTGTTCATTATGAATGTATGATGATGGTGCTAATTTATTGACTCAGTGGTGTCCATAGCAGGTTTGCAATTTGATAACCCTGTAGAATCCCATCTCAAGGGGATTTCTGCAACTCATATCCCAGGTTATTTGAACTTCCAGGCAGATTTTGAGTCGGATGATTCATCCTGGCTAGGGGTCTTTTTATTTAAGGGTTATATTTAATTTTTTTGTAATTTCCTTTGAAATATATTGATCTGATGTCAACATGGGCAATCTGCAAGGCTGCAACGTATTATCCCATAAGAAGACACATTCATGGTTATCTCTTGGAGGTTCAGAAAGTGTGTTTTTCCTCTAATTGTTTTGCTCATGCATGGGTTTCAGTATTTCAAAAGGTACAGTTGTGATTCTTATAATCCACGAGAACATTGTTTGATTTAATCTAGGAGGGCAAACTTAATGAATTGATCCTTGGATTCCTATCTCTTGTCTCAGGGTCTAATCGTTTTATCAAAACCTAAAAATGCTTGCAGTGACAGCTTGATTTGAATCCTTGTTTCTCAAGTTAAAGAACCATTAAAGGGATATGAAACCCAAAAAATGTATTTCATGATTCAGATAGAGCATGCGATTTTAAACAAATTTCTAATTTACTTCTATTAATTTTTCTTTGTTCTATTGGTATCTTGTTGAAAAGCAGGGACATATGCTGGCCCATTTCTGGAGCACTATATGGCAGCAGTTTTGCAAGAATGTTATCCTTTTGCTAGAGCACTAGATGTCAGCACTACTTCCTGGCATGTACTGCTTCTGGTGCCTACCTAGGTATCTCTTTAACACAAAATATCAAGGGAATGAAGCAAATTTGAAAGTAGAAGTAAATTGGAAAAAACATAATTTTTTTTTTTAAATTTTTTTTATGGTATGTTGTGAATCATAAAAAAAAAAAAAAAATTGGGGTCCATATCCCTTTTAAACTTGACATTTTAACAATGCATAAAATGTTTCTTTATTTATTTTGCTGTAAAATACATCTAAATAATGTTTGTTTGTTTTTTTTACTTTTCCCAGGGAGGTTTGGGTTAATACTTTTAGGCAATTTATGCACCCCACCTTGAGATTCTTAGCAGTCACGTGTTTGTAAAAGGTGAAATATTAGTTTTGCATCAACAACAATGACAGGAGAATCATTCTTTGCAATAGTAACTAAGTTGAATCAGTGCTAAACCACCTTAACCCCTTAACGCCCGAGGACGTGCAGGGTACGTCCTCTAAAGGATGTCAGTTAACGACCAAGGACGTACCCTGCACGTCCTCGGTGTGGAAAGCAGCTGGAAGCGATCCTGCTCACTTCCAGCTGCTTTCCGGTTATTGCAGCGATGCCTCGATATCGAGGCATCCTGCAATAACACTGTCTGGCCATCCGATGCAGAGAGAGCCACTCTGTGGCCCTCTCTGCACCGGACATCGATGGCCGGTATCGTTGGTGGGTGGGAGCCGACTTGGGAGGCGGGTGGGCGGCCATCGGTGAGATGTGGAGGGGGGCGGGATCGGAAGCGGAGCCGGCGGGGGTGCGCACGGGCGCGCGCGCGTGCACGGGGCGGGAGCAGGTGGGAACCGCTGCACTACAGAAAAAAAGTTAAAGAAAAGTTAAAAAAAAATGAAAAACTTTTTTTTTTAAGCATCTAAGGCAGGGGTGTCCAAACTTTTTTGGAAGAGTGCCAGATT
Source organism: Bombina bombina (assembly GCF_027579735.1). NCBI lineage: Eukaryota > Metazoa > Chordata > Amphibia > Anura > Bombinatoridae > Bombina > Bombina bombina. Next base: position 753,056,802 of record NC_069500.1, read on the forward strand.
TCATGAAGTGAACATGTGCGAGGGCCGACCATTTTGCCTGACATTCTTTGAACCATTTTAAAATAAATGCAAATTAACTATTTTATGCAAAGTTTATTGAAAACGGCATACTTTTACATTTTGTGACTTGGATGACAAATCTAAACAGGTGTTAAATCACTCTGCCTTTAATATAAAAAAAATAGGAAGCTGAAATATGTCAGGAACATTGTAAAGTACATTACACAAACTAATAAAGGTTGTCTGTCAACTTTTAAGTTCAGAAAATGTGAACAGGAACATAACACCAAGTATACATGTGTTCAAATATATTTATAACAATGTTTCTCCCAAGAAAAAGCTGTGTATGCTGTGCCTTTTACGTTTTTACATTGAATGACATGTCATAAATTGAACTGATTTGGGCTTTACCCTTCTTCCTGTGCCGGCTGATGACGTCAAACCAGAGAGCTCAGGAGTCCTGAGCGGCGCTCGGGGACTCACTGAGCGGCGCTCGGGGACTCACTGAGCGGCGCTTGGGGACTCACTGGGGGGCCGTATAATGTATATTTGTAAAATTATCTGTGGGGCCATATCAGTCCGGTACTCGTGCCGCAATTGGCCCGCGGGCCGGACTTTGGACATGCCTGATCTAAGGGATCTGGAAGGGGTGGGGGGTTGGTCTTGGGGGGGGAAGCTACACTACAGAAAAGGGACATTTTTTTTTTTAAAAAAAAGCATTTTTTTCACTAAACTGGGTACTGGCAGACAGCTGCCAGTACCCAAGATGGCGCACATTAAGTCAGAGGGGGAGGGTTAGAGAGCTGTTTGGTGGGGGATCAGTGAGGTTGGGGGCTAAGGGGGATCCCTACACAGAAGCATATGTAAATATGCTAACAAAAAATGCACAAAAAAGCCCAAATATACCTTTTATTTTAGTACTGGCAGAGTTTCTGCCAGTACTTAAGATGGCGGGGACATTTATGGGGTAGGGGAGGGAAGAGAGATGTTTGGGAGGGATCAGGGGGTCTGATGTTTCAGGTGGGAGGCTGATCTTTACACTAAAGCTAAAATTAACCCTGCAAGCTCCCTACAAGCTACCTAATTAACCCCTTCACTGCTAGCCATAATACACGTGTGATGCGCAGCGCCATTTAGCAGCATTCTAATTGCCAAAAAGCAACGCCAAAGTCATATATGTCTGCTATTTCTGAACAAAGGGGATCCCAGAGAAGCATTTACAACCATTTGTGCCATAATTGCACAAGCTGTTTGTAAATTATTTCAGTGAGAAACCTAAAATTGTGAAAAATTTTACGTTTTTTTTAATTTGATCGCATTTGGCGGTGAAATGGTGGCATGAAATATACCAAAATGGGCCTAGATCAATACTTGGGGTTGTCTACTACACTACACTAAAGCTAAAATTACCCCAAAAAGCTCCTTACATGCTCCCTAATTAACCCCTTCACTGCTGGGCATAATACACGTGTGGTGCGCAGTGGCATTTAGCGGCCTTCTAATTACCAAAAAGCAATGCCAAAGCCATATATGTCTGCTATTTCTGAACAAAGGGGATCCCAGAGAAGAATTTACAACCATTTATGCCATAATTGCACAAGCAGTTTGTAAATAATTTCAGTGAGAAACTGAAAGTTTGTGAAAAAGTGAACAATTTTTTGTATTTGATCGCATTTGGCGGTGAAATGGTGGCATGAAATATACCAAAATGGACCTAGATCAATACTTTTGGATGTCTTCTAAAAAAAAATATATACATGTCAATGGATATTCAGGGATTCCTGAAAGATATTAGTGTTCTAATGTAACTAGCGTTAATTTTGAAAAAAAATGGTTTGAAAATAGTAAAGTGCTACTTGTATTTATGGCCCTATAAGTTACAAAAAAAGCAAAGAAGATGTAAACATTGGGTATTTCTAAACTCAGGACAAAATTTAGAAACAATTTAGCATGGGTGTTTTTTGGTGGTTGTAGATATGTAACAGATTTTGGGGTTCAAAGTTAGAAAAAGTGTGTTTTTTTCCATTTTTTCCTCATATTTTATAAATTTTTTTTATAGTAAATAAGATATGATGAAAATAATGGTATTTTTAGAAAGTCCATTTAATGGCGAGAAAAACTGTATATAATATGTGTGGGTACAGTAAATGAGTAAGAGGAAAATTTCAGCTAAACACAAACACCGCAGAAATGTAAAAATAGCCTTGGTCCCAAACGGACAGAAAATGGAAAAGTGCTCTGGTCACTAAGGGGTTAAAGTGAAGGTCCATTTTGATGAATTAGTGCCCGGTTTTTAATAAACCTATTAAAAACAAGGGCACTTTAATTAATTAAAATTGACATTTCACTGTTTTCTTCAAAAACGTACCTTTTTAATCCTGGCAGCCGCTCCAGAACGTCCTCCGCCGGTCGCAAGCCGTCTTCGCAGGTCCAAAATGACGAATCCGGCTTCCTCCAATCACAGCGTTGTGTTAGGGCAAGATTCCCCCTGGGGAGGAAGCTGTGATTGGAGGAAGCCTGATTCGTAATTTCTGACATCTGCAGAGGCTTCCGACGGCCGGGGGAATCGCTGGAGCGGTATTTAGGATTAAAAAGTAAGTTTTTGAAGAAAACGGTGAAATGTCAATTTTGATTAATTAAAGTGCCTTTGTTTTTAATAGGTTTATTAAAAAAGCGGGCACTAATTCATCAAAATGGACCTTCACTTTTAAGGTCTGGCTTCCCCAGTCTCTCTCTCAAATGCACATGAGCAAACAGAGTTCATGCTATATCTGAATATTAGTTTGTGATTGGTTAGCAAGGATTCTATTGTTCTGGGGGACAGTGAAATCGGTGAAATAAGTAAACATAAAACAATATACTCATTTGAAAAAAATAAAGCTTCAGTTTTCATTGCAAAATTATTCTCGGATAGGAAGGTTCAAAATCATGTAGTTTACTATTTGTGTTTAGTGGTCCTTAAATTAACTTTTCTAAAGGCCTGTAATTACTAGTCATATTACAAGATTTGGGCAACTTGACAAATGTAAATACAGCTATTTCGTTGTGACTTCTTATCTATTCCACAGATTTTGGGTATTTTTTCCAAAATAGTTTTTTGTTTTTTTCTGTAGTTCACTGAAAGTTCAGGTTTAATCACAGTTATTTTCTAGCACATCTCTCACAGTCATCCTGATGATGTGACATTAGAAACATTCCTCTATGGAATCTGTCTCCCCCTTATCTGATTTTTACATCATGATAAAATGGTTTTCCGAATTCCCCCTTCATTTCTGCTGAAACTAATTTCTTGAATTATTATGGTTCCTTTATTTCGTCTCAATCCTAGGAACAAATAGGAGATCTTTCTACACCAGTTTCTTGTTGGAGCGCTTGATTGTTTTGACTTTTCTAAAGAAATCAGAGAACAGTTGGATTTGCTATGAGATTACTGTGCCTTTTTTATTTATTTAAAAAAAAAAAGCTTTTTTTATTTATATTTTTTTTGGTCCAGGCTTATTTCACTCAGGTGGTTGCTGCTTCCTGGGCCTGTCAGCATGATATTATGTGAAATGGCTACATCATCTTGAATACTATCACCATATTCTATAAGCAGCATTTGGTAGGAAGTTTATTTTTAGCCTGTGTTTCCTAGTACTTTGACTACCAGTAATAATATGGTTATGTGAGTGTGTTAGAGAGAACTCAGTTTGTACTTGCCAGTAGATCAGTATCTTCACAGTCAAAGTAGAACTACTGTATATGACCCATCCTTCCATGGCTTAGGTTTTTTTTTTTTTTTTCTTTTCATGACTTTTCTCCTTTCTCTCACCAAATAGTCTACACATAGCCAAGCAAAAGCCTAACTCGGGTAGGAATTGTAGAGGTATATATTGGATTTCCCTCCTCCTCAAACTTGTGAAAGGTGTATCAACATGGTCAGAGGACATCTATCTGGCAGTATTTATATGGTGGTTCTTTGAGCATGAAGAAATTGATTTCTTGATAGGTTTTTAAATCTTTTTCTGCCGTTGTTTGCTTGTGCCTATCAGTTAATTGTTCTACGTTATATAATTCCAATGCAAGGTTAAAAAAGGAACTGTAGTCAGACTTATACTTAATCTGCTACCTTTGGTTTAAAACCACAATACTCAAATGTAATTTTTGCAGATATCTAATTTGAATAAATATGATATTCCTATTTCAAAAATGATATCCGTTTTAAAGAAAAATGATGGTACTTGTATATAACTGTTTAAATCATTTGCAGAGGTTAAAGTGCTCTCTAGAGCAGCAGTGCATTACTGGGAGCTAGCTCAACACATCTGGTGAGCCAGTGACGAGTGGTGTGTAGCTGCCTATCAGCAGCTAAATCCCAGTAGTGCACTGCTTCCCCCTGAGCCTACCTAGGTATCCTTTTCAGCAAAGGTTACCTAGAAAACAAAAGTACATTTTGAACAGATATACATTGAAATGTCTCTCCTACTATTTTAATAATGAACATTTCATTTTGACGTTTTTCTTCTAAATATCAAACCATGAGTATGGCATTTGCCATAACAAAGCTTCTAAATTTTGACTTGGTAGTAATACCTTTTTTAAATGTGATGGCAGACATGTAAACCATTAACAATGTCAGGTTCAAATGCTTTTCCTACCTGAAGACAAGCAAGTCCATTACAGAAGGATTTGCTCAAGCATGGAATACTTAAAGGATCAGTAAATACAGTAGATGTGTCCCTTTTAATGGGCACTCAAATTAAAATGAAACTTTCATTATTCAGATAGAGCATGCCATTTTAAACAACTTTCCAATTTACTTACATTGACAAAATGTGCACAGTCTTTTTTTTATATTTACACTTTTTGAGTCACCAGCACCTACTGAGCATGTGCCAGAATTTACAGAATATAATATATGCATTTGTGATTGGCTGAGGGCTGTCTCATGATACAGGAGAAGTGGAAATAGACTTTAGGGATATAAAACAAGTTTAGGTAGAGACAAAATATATGTACTTTTAATTAGTTTACCTGCAAATTTATAGTCGCCATTAACCCTTTCTTTTAAGTTTATACTTACTGGCCACTTTATTAGGTACACCTTGCTAGTACCGGGTTGGACCCTGTTTTGCATTAGGAACTGCCTTAATTCTTCGTGGCATAGATTCAACAAGGTGTTGGAAACATTCCTCAGAGATTTTGGTCCATAATTACATGATAGCATCACTCAGTTGCTGCCGATTTGTTGGCTCATTTGTCGCTTCCATGATGTGAATCTCCTGTTCCACCACATCCCAAAGGTACTCTATTGGTTTGAAATCTTGTGACTGTGTAGGCCATTTAGAGTACAGTGAACTAATTGTTATGTTCAAGAAACTAGTTTGAGATGATTTGAGCTTTGGGACATGGTGCGTTATCCTGCTGGAAGTAGCCATCAGAAGATGGGTACACTGTAGTCATAAAGGGATGGACATGGTCAGCAACAATACTCGGGTAGGCCGTGGCATTTAAACGATGCTCAATTGGTACTAAGGGGCCCAAAGTGTGCCAAGAAAATATCCCCCACACATTACACAACCAGCCTGAACTGTTAATACAAGGCAGGATGGATCCAAGCTTTCTTGTTTATGCCAAATTCTGACTTTACCATCTGAATGTCGCACCTGAAATCGAGACTCATCGGACCAGGCAACATTTTTCTAATCTTCTATTGTCCAATTTGGGAGAGCCTGTGCGAATTCTAGCCTAAGTTTCCTGTTGTTGACTGACAGGGGTGGCACCCAGTATGTCTGCTGCTGTAGCCCATCTGCATCAAGGTTTGACGTGTTGTGCGATCAGAGATGGTATTCTGCATACCTTGGTTGTAACGAGTGGTTATTTGAGTTGGTTGCCTTTCTATCATCTCGAACCAGTCTGCCCATTCTCCTCTGACATCATCAAGGCATTTTGGTCCACGCAACTGCCTGTCGCTGAATATTTTCTTTTTTTCGGACCATTCTCTGTAAACCCTCAAGATGGTTGTGCGTGAAAATCCCAGTAGATCAGCAGTTATTTAAATACTCAGACCAGCCCGTCTGGCACCAACAACCATGCCAGGTTCAAAGTCACTTAAATCCCCTTCCACATTCTGATGCTCGTTTTGAACTAAAGCAAGTTCATCTTCACCACATCTAGATGCCTAAATGCATTGCGTTGCTGCCATTTGATTGGCTGATTAGCATTAGTGTACCTAATAAAGTGGCCGGTGAGTGTATATCTACCGTTTCTTTGGTAGAATGCAGAAGTGCACAGTGATTATCTGCTGGAGCATGCCTAGAAGCAAATAAGAAGCTGTGAAGCAAATAAGAAGCTGAGGGGGGGGGGGGGGGGGAGACCACTCTAGACAGCGTGGCTATGTAACTAATTTTTTCTTATTTTTGAAATTTAATTTTAAAATGTTTGCCAGATATATATATATATATATATATATATATATATATATATATATATATATATATATATATATATATATATATATATACTATTTTTACTTAAAGGGACAGTCTAGTATAAATTAAACTTTCATTATTCATATAGGACTTTTAATTTTAATCAACTTTCTAATTTACTTTTATCATCGAATTTGCTTTTTTCTCTTGGTATTCTTAGTTTAAACTAAACATAGGTAGGCTCATATGCTAATTTCTAAGCCTTTGAGGGCTGCCTCTTATCACAGGCTTTTTAAATCTCTTTTTCAACACAAAGAGACAGAAAGTACATGTGGGCCATATAGATAACACTGTTCAGGCAAGGGGAGTTATTTAAGATCTAGCACAAAACAATGCTAAATTTAAGACAATAGATAATAAACAGTCACAGTCATGTGATCAGGGGGCTGGAAGAAGGTTCCTAGATACAAGGTAATCACAGAGGTAAAAAGTATATTAATATAATAGTGTTGGTTATGCAAAACTGGGGAATGGGTAATAAAGGGATTATTTATCTTTTAAAACAATAACAATTCTATGGTAGACTGTCCCTTTAATTAGCCCTTTTAGGATATGCACAGATCTCAACCTGTTTTATGGCACTTTAACTTTGAAATTTGTAAGAAAAAAAGTTCAGACTTAGTGCTATTACATTGTCTTTTTATCATGCATTTGTTGATTATGCAAATCTACTGAACACAAATTGTAAACTACATGATTTTGAATTTGGACAAAAAGCAAATATGCAACAACACTACACTTGGTACAAGGGAGTTGCCTATATCTGGTTGTGATTAACCTTGTGTTGGCTAAAGTGCTGATGCATAGGTAAACTTGTGAGGGTTTTGTCAAAAAATGAAGAATTTGACCAAAAGATGCATCTAAATAGCACTTCTCACTCCCTATTGTATTAGAGATTGATTACTTCATTATCTCAGGTGTGACTGGGTGATTTTTTTTAAAATTTAACTTTTATTTGAAGTCTAAAATAGCATATTACAAACAAATGACATATTTAAAAAACACAGATTGTGGACTGGTTGGAATATAGAGTATCACTCTTGCTCAAAGTTCTAGTATGGGTAATCCAAAAAGATGGACTATAATTTTGAAATGAGGCAGTTATAATTCAACGCTGGATCAATATGGGTTCTTGGTCTCTCAATTTAGTCTGATACAAGCAGTCAAGTTATCAGATATCCGTATTTCCCCTAGGCTTTAGAGCTTAAAATAAACTCAATTGTTTGTTATATAAATCTGCTACAAGAGTGTATTGGGTATTACTCTTGCTTACTGCAAATAACTTGGTTAGCTACAGGTTGAATTTGCTGGGTTAATGCCCTGCTTTGATAGTCATTTTACGAACTGTTTAACTTCACTTCTGTTATCAAATTTACATTGTTCTCTTAGTATCCTGTTGGAAAGCATATGCACCTATGCTCAGCAACAGCAGTACACTACTGGGAAACTAGCTGGTGATTGGTGGCTACACACATTTGTCTCAGTAGCTGTGTTCAGATAACTTCCAGTAATTCCTTGCTGCTCTGGAGCTGACTTTAACTATGTGTTTAATCCATATGCAGGGAGCAAAGGGATTTAATAAAAAATGCAAAAAGAGCATTTTCTTTTTGCACTTATGTCCCTTTTAAGTATTAGTATTGTGTTTAGATGAAAGAGATTATTGGGGTGTTTGTGTGGGTGATGTGTATAGGAAATCTGTTAATGCTAAAATGTCCTGTACTTGTCGTCTTGTTTTTCAGTATTATGAAATGTCTTATGGGTTGAATATTGAAATGCACAAACAGGTGAGTGCCCCATCTTGTTTTCTTTTTAGTGTCTCCTGGTCTGTTGTCTCATTGTTATTCTGCTTACGGCTCCACTGTTTATCTCTCCCTCCCCCTCCTGCATGTGCCTCTGGTAGCAGCTTGCTCATCCCTCATACTGTGAGAGTTAAAGTAGCAGTAAATTGCACATTAACGAGCCCCCCCATTAGGAGGACGAATTGATCATGCCCCACAAGGCAGCTTCTTCTGTGCCACAACCTGCTCATGCTTGGCAGCTGAAGACTATGGGAGTGTCACTGTCGGGCAAGGGGGCGCTCTCCTTCTATGACTGGCACTTATATGGAATTTCTTCTTTTATCTCCCTTTTTATCTTTAATCTCCATCTATGGTCCTCCTCCATTTTCTCTCCCTCAGTGTTCATTTCTCCCTTGTCTCATTCTCTGACTAGCATTTATACTCCCTCCCATTCTCCCTGAGGCAGAATGAACAGCTCTACCGTTCTTGTTGGCTGTAGAGAGAAGACCAGAGTTTAGGAAGTACAGGACATCCTTATCAGCTAGATCTGCAGTGTAGTTATATTTCTCCATATCATGCTCCACACTTCACTGCAAAAGCTTTTCTAGAACTCCTCCCTTTGCTTTACTTAAAGGGACATTAACAAAATAATATCATACACATGAGAGTACTGTTTTCTGTTGGTTTTTTGTATAAAAAGGTGAGGTTAAAGCTGTTATACAAGCTAACAGGGTTTGCTTGTATAACTCTTAAGGCCTTATTGCTCATTGGTTGATAATCAGAACTCCTGCTGTTTTTATTGGTGGGGAGTCCCACTTCTCATAAGCATAAAAACAATGTTTTTCTCAGTACAGCAGCATCTGTTCTACAGAAAGCCATTACATATTTTTTTAATGCCCTCTCCTCAGCAAAGAAAAAAAAATACTCTCCCTTCTTTCTCTAATACTTCTGTTGTTTTATATAACCAGGTCTGTAACTCCTATTGCACTATATTAGGGATGTCCAACCTCAGGCCTGGGAGTCACAATGCCGCCCTCCCACCTGTTAATCCAAATACTACACATAATCATTTAATGTGGTAATTTTAAAATGTTTAAATGGACAATAGAGACAATTGCAGACTGACTTGGCTATCAGTGATGGACAAATACTTGGAGCCAGTATTACCACAAACTCCTAGCTCTCTTTTTGGATTTTATATTTATCTATACTAATCTTTTTAAAAATGTATAACTGATAAAGATTCTTGCTGGCTCATAAATTTAAAGAATTTCTTAGTATAAGTATTCTAAATATGTTGTATAACCTTTCCTAGATTGTTCCAAATAATCTCTATTGGTATTTAGTCTATATTTAATTGTACATATTCATATGAATGAACCTATTTGCTTTGCTTCTTATTCTAGACGGAAATTGCCAAGCGTCTGAATGTTATCTGCGCTCAGCTGGTGCCCTTCTTGTCTCAGGAGGTAAGTGGGTGACAGTGGCCCGTGTTCCTAAGACCTGTTGTGCACCTCCTTACTCCAAATCCCCCAACATCTCTTTTCTCTTCCCAGCACCAGCAGCAGGTGGTTCAGGCTGTAGAAAGAGCCAAGCAGGTTACCATGGCAGAGTTGAATGCTGCCATCGGGGTACGTTTCATCCCCCCTCAGCTGACCGTGGTGTGTACACTCCTCTCCCAATGCATATTTACACCCCCATTAACACATAATCTGAGAGCACTAACTCATATGTTCCCTAATAGTCATAATTCATCTCAAGGGCTTAGCCTTGGAACATTCACAAAATGTGTTTGCTTAAACAGGGATTCATATTGTCTCTTTATTTGCAATCTAAGTGTGTATGGTTTATATAATTCTGTAAGTATGGTTAATCCTTAGACATGCTGTTCTACTGTATTATATACAATTCTGGGCCTCTAATGGAGAGAGAGCAGAGATAAAAACTCTAATTTTATTGGTATTATAGTTGTGCTTGTTCCACATATATACTTAAGGCTTACAGTATAATGACCCCTCTGCACTGGCTAATTTAAATGGGCAAATCTCTGCAGGATATTCTTTAAAGCTAATGTATAAGCATAGTTAGCATAAATAGTGCATGCAACTAAAATATAAGATTGTTTCATGATGTACAAGCTAGGATGTTAGTCCTTATGTATATAATGTTATTATTTGTGTATTCTGTAAAATAATTACCCATTTCCTAATATTTTAAGAACATTAGAACCTTTCAGTAAACCAATTGTCTTCCCCCCCCCCTTTCTCTCTTTGTGATTGAAACCCAATCACACAGCACCAACTGCAGGCTCAGCACCTTTCTCACCATGCACCCCCAATCCCCTTAACTCCTCACCCGTCCAGTCTACAGTCCTCCAGCCTAGCTGCTGCCACAAGTGCCTCTAGCTTGTTGGCCTTGTCTGGTGTCCTCGGCCTGCAGTCCCAGCTAGCTGCCAAAGAGGGGCTTGCCGATGCAGAACACAGAGGTATGGGGACTGGTTTTTAGATTTTAGTGACAAATTTCGTATTTGTACAAATATATTTTTGAAATGTTGCTCTCAATGTCAAACCATTTTTTTGTGAAATTCCACTAAAAACTGATTCAGCAAAGTTACTGAAATCACTGCTGTAATCTCCTCTAGATAGTAACGGGAAAAGATATCTATATAGAAATTGAATTAGCTGTTATTGGCTGCTGCAACACCTGGGTTTTTATAAAAATGTTATATTGATTTATAAAAAGGTACTCTTAAGAAATGTAAGCTCTGACACTTAGATAATCATATGAGAGGTGTGGTGAAGGCAATTGTGTGTGTGTGTGAGAGCTACCTTAGGTTTTTGGAGGGTCTGTTTTAGATTTTGATGCGACTTATCTATACATCATTTTATGTAGTTTATAGGGGGCTGGTTTAGGAGAGACTAAAGGGGAAGTATAATATAACATTGTTTTTCCCTTAATGTGTTGCCAATTACTTTTTTTACCAGCTGCAGAGTATAAAAATGTATGAGAATTTGCTTTTTAAGGCATATTTGTGTAAATGAATTAGCTACTATTGTGTTTTGAAGCCACAACCTAATAAAATGGGTTGAGCTTGTAGGTATAATCAGATCTCATTACTTTATCACATTGTGTAAGTATACCTGCTTCTTTATCTTATATCTGTCCATAAACCAATCACCAATACTCGGAGAGAACAATGGAAAATTAACATTTTATTACTTTATCTCTTCTATACCCCATTGAGAGTGTAATTTCTTCTACTGGCTGTGTTAACATAGCTTGGCCTTGAGGCCAAAAGCTTTCAGGATGGGTGGGGCTACCACAGCACAGGCTAAATAAACTGTTTCAAATGCCAATATAAGGGTAATGGAAATACTTGTAAACAATTGAATACACTCCAGCAGGTAAAGTGGATCATTGGGAACAAATTAAAGGGGAGAACATTTTTGAGTAAACTGTCCCTTTTTAATGTCTTTGTGGCATCAATGTAGGGACGAGTGTATGAGTATTAATGTGTGAGTGAGGAGGATGGACTCCTGGGAATTGACTGGTTTCTGCCCTTTTTATTGTAATGCTAATTTCTGTGTTTAGAGCTCAATAAAATGTTTTTTTGTTTTTTTTCTAGCAGTAATAATTTATTGTAGATTGGTAATCTACATGTGATGAGGAAAGTGATCTAGATGTGTAGGATTCATATATTAGATATTTGTTTAGCATGTTGGCTGTGTGTGATTTGGGGTTTAGATAATCTGTTTGTAAGTGGGACAATACAGCCTCTGTGTAATGATCTAGGATGTGTGATGTTGCAGCTTATCAAGTTGTGTGTGTTGATATAAACTAGGGTTACTCCATATACACATAGATGTGCGAGGCTCATGCTTGTCAATAGTTATCTGCATTGCCTTATCTTAAGGGCATGAGACAGGGGAGGCTAGCCAAAGTGTAAATGGGGACATCTGAACTTGAGGTTATGTCCCTGAGGGGCTGGTCTTATTCTGAATGTGGGGAAGGCTGACATACAAGTAAGACTATATAGGATGCTAGATGTTTTGGGGGGGAAATTGAGGTATTACATTACTATTCTGGACTAAAATTAACACTATCTTTTTCCCTTCTTGCTGCTCGTACGTTTCCATGGAGACAGACAGAGACCCAGGGCCTGTGAGTATATCACTGCATCCTCTTCTGGGGAGGGGGTGAATTGATTCTCCCCTCTGGAGCAATAGGAGGTGTCTTTAATGCATTACTTGGCAGAGTGGAGTTAAGGAATAAGAAAGTGGTGCTGCTGGGATGCTACTTCTAAAATATTAACGTCATTCACATCTTACATTATTCAATATGGGGGCAGATGCTTTATATAAAAGTCAGCAAAAGCCATTGATATATCGCAAATGGGGAAAACATTTTTGAAAGATATAAATGTGATGGTGCTCTGCTATTGAGAAATTAGCTGTGTAATATCTGTCCTTTTCCTGAAAAGGGTTAACCTCCTAAAATATTTAGTTAGATTTAGATAGGATAGACTTCAGTGTTGTGACCCACTGTGGGAAGACGAGGGTTAAGTAGAGTTTGGCAGAAACTGAAAGTGGTTTGGCTGCCGACTAGCTTTCTAGGTTACAGCTCTGTGTGTGGGAGGGTTATCTGTGGCTCTGCTGCTATCTTGGGGTTAACATGACTTCTGTGTAACACACATAATCGCAGGTCTTCATGTGTATAATGCCATAAATATGCCCCCGCCACCTCTTCTCCTCAATTCTCCCTTTGTTCCCCTCCACTTGTCACATTCTGCTTTCCTTTCCCAGAGCTGTGTAACTCTCCCAAATGGGGAACGCGTGCGGACTCTGTCAGATTATCTGAACAGCAACAAGAAGCGTAAAACAGAGGAAAAAGATTTTGGCACAGACTATGTGAGTTTCTCACTATGTTCCTCCCTTTTCTCATCGCTTATTATTTCACTTGTTTTATAGTTCACTTTTTCTCCTGTTATATTTTTTTCTACCCCATCCTTTTTCTTTCACTTTTTTTTCACCACGCCCCACCTACTCTGTCCTCTTCCCTGTAACGTGGCTCCTGTCTCTCCCAGGGCAGTGATGCTGACCGCAGTGAGGATAATCTGGTGGTGGATGAGGTGAGTAGAATGATGGGGTAGAACAGAGGTTTGAGAATTGTTTCAGGAGCTCTACATATTCCTCATTGATAAATCACTAAATGACCTATTTTGCCTGTTAAATCTATAGAATATAATACACATCTCAGATCTTTCTTATGGTAATTTTGGTGACCTTGATCCCTCTCTCCCCCCCAGGACCCTTCCTCCCCACACAGTGTCCATTCCTACTCCTCACGGGAAAATGGTATTGATAAATCTTCTCTGCAGAGGAAGGATCCTGCCCCTGCTAGTCCAAACTCTATGACCTCATCCAGCAGTGTGTCCCCCTCCAGGAGCAAGGACCTCCCCACGGTAACTAAGTGACTCACATATAGCATTCGCCTCCTCACTGCGGGGATTCAGTGGCAGTCTACTGAACATGCATTGTTATTCTTTCCTTCAATAAGGCAGGGAGAGTCCACGACTTCATTCCTTACTGTTGGGAAATACAACACCTGGCCACCAAGACACCCCAGCCAAAGGCTTAAATATCTCTCCCACTTTCTCCATCCCCCCTAGTCATTTTTTGCCTTTCGTCACTATAGGAGGTGGCAGAGAAGTGTCAAGATTTGGATAGTTCTGTAATGGGTATGTTCCCTTCAAGAAAGGACTGGAGTTTTAAGTAATCATGTCAACCTCTCAGTGAGAGTATTGATGAAAGTTAGAGTCTGGAGATGCAGGTAAAGTTTTTCTGCAAACTTATCCAGACTACTGCTAACAGCTCCCGGGCAATCAGTGTTGACAAGTTTCACTGCTTGTTGTTATACACTCGGGTCCATGTCAGAGGCGTCGCTGCAAGACTGTCACACTTAAAGTGACGGTAAACTCTCCCCTTTTTAAAATCAGATCTGGAATGTAAGCTCTCTTTTAGATGGAGTTTTATTCATCATGTGCAATGAAGATGCGCTATAACTTAGTTATTAATATAGATATGAAATTCAAATACCCCACCTTACACCACCCACTTCAAAAGTCAATTTTCCTGTCAGCTAAATGATTGAATTACTCTCCAATCAATGCTCTAGCTACAACAAAAGTGCCTTATGGGGAGAGCACTGATTGGACAACAATTCAATCTGTTAGCTCACAGAAAACTTTACTTTTGAAGTGGGCGGAGGAGCATGCTGTATTTGAATTTCATATCTATATTAAAAAGCATGTTATACTGCATCTTCATTACAGCTAATGAATTAAACTCCATCTAAAATAGCGCTTACATTCCAGATCTGTTTTTTAAAAGGGGAGAGTTTCACCATCACTTTAAGAGGCTGTGCCTGTTACACAGCATGGATCCTGGAGGTAATATATATATATATATATATATATATATATATATATATATATATATATATATATATATATATATATATATATATATATATATATATATATATATATATATATATTTATTTATTATTATTTTATTTATTATTATTTTATTTATTATTATTTTTTTCTGGATACGGAACCCATACGTTTGGATTCTTCACTACTCGTTGCGCTATATATATATATATATATATATATATATATATATATATATATATATATATATTACATACACTTTTTGCTATACAGGGTCACAGTGTGGCTACTTTATGCCTCGATAGGATCAAGGGTTAATATCTCCTTCAGGGAGATTATTTGAACAGCAAGGGGTTATTTATAACTGCTTTTATGTGTGAGCTTTTTTGGGCTCATAGACTGTGTGCTTTTGGCTTGGAACAAACAGGTTTCACTTTCGCTTTGGTGTGTTGCGCAGCTCATAATTGCTTGGCGCCTTTTTCATAGCAGGGGAAGTCCTGTCCTACGCACTACATGACTGGGTGTGATCTCTGTTTTTCCTACGATCTTGCTGCAAATTTTGCTCTTGAGGAGAGCTTTTTCTCTGTTAGCTGTCTGGGTCTAGGAGGTGGTGAGTGCCCCAGCCATTTGGATTATAAAGGTGCCGTTTTTTTGAATAAAGTGTTTACTTTTTGTCTGTCCTTCTGGGAATATATCCATAGCTATGGAGGACTCTGATATTACGTTAGAAGGTTACGCTCCTTCTGTACTGGTTAATAATTCCTGTTTATATTGTGAGGAGGCCGTGATTAGCCCGCCTGCTCAATTTTGTTCCATTTGCCTAAGCACTGTTTTAAAGTCTTAAGAAAATAGACAAGCCTGCTAATACTCGTAGCGCTATTAGCCCATCTGAGCCGTCTACCTCTCAGGAATCTGGGTCCCGAGAGATTACTACCCTACCAGCTCCACATGCAGTTCCCCGCGTCAACTAATCCTCCTTCTGGAGAGTGCCTTACCTCGCTCTAACAAACGCAAAACAAAGGTTAAACGTAGTTCTCCTGACCTAGAGTCATCTAAATATTTGTCGGATTTAGCTATGTCACAGCTTTCCGAGTTAAACGCTGTAGCTTCAGAGGGTGAACATTCTGAGTTGAAG
This sequence comes from Bombina bombina, assembly GCF_027579735.1. Classification (NCBI taxonomy): domain Eukaryota; kingdom Metazoa; phylum Chordata; class Amphibia; order Anura; family Bombinatoridae; genus Bombina; species Bombina bombina. Next base: position 753,072,639 of record NC_069500.1, read on the forward strand.
ACTTCAGTTTCTAAACCTCCTTCAGGGGAGGAACCTTCCTTTTTAGATTTAAAATTGAGCATCTGCGTTTTTTTATTAAAGGAGTTTCCGTCTACGATAGATTCCTATCAGGAAGGTCCCTCTGACTTTTCCTGTGCCAGTTAAGATAGTGATCATTATTACTATCGAATAGGAACTTCTTTTTCCCCATCGTTTACTTTTAAAAAATGATTCCCGGTCCCTGACCCTCAATTTAGACTTATGGGGTTCCATCCCTATGCTGGCTAAGTAATACTACTATACCTCTGGAGGATAGTTCCTCTTTTAGAGCCTATGGATAAGAAAATGGAAACCTTTCTGAGGAAGGGGGTTTTTATTTCAACTGGTGGCAGCTGTAGCCATGGTTGCTGGAGCAGCTACCTACTAGTGCGTCACTCTGTCGGAGCTCATTGAGGTGAAGACTACCCTTTAGGATATTCAGGAGAGAATTAAGGCTCTGAGAATTGCTAACTCCATCTGTGATGCGAACATGCAGATTATTCACATAACTGCAACAGCTTCTGGCTTTACAGTCCTAGCCGCCGGGCTCTCTGGTTGAAGTCTTGGTCTGTGTATATGACTTCTAAATCTAGACTCGTTTCTCTTCCTTTCAAGGGGAAGATTTTATTTGGTCCAGGACTGTACTCCGTTATTTCTACGTTTACCGGAGGAAAGGGTGCCTTCCTACAACAGGACAAGAAAAATAGGCCTAAGGGATGGCAATTGTCTAATTTTCGTTCAAATCACGTGACAAATCACTAATTTTCGTGACAAATCACGACAGCAATCCTCCTCCAAGTCTGAGCAGCCCAAGAGTACTTGGAAGCAGACTCAGTCCTGGAATAAGTCCAAACAGACTAAGAAGCCGAGAATAAATCGTCATGAAGGGGCGGCCCCCGATCCAGGATCGGGTTGAGTAGGGGCAGACTGTTTCTTTTTTTTTTTTTTAGACGCTTGGTTCCAGGATGTACAGGATCCTTGGGTCCTGGAGGTTGTATCTCAGGGATACAGGATAGGATTCAAGTCTCATCTGCCCAGGGGCAGGTGCCTTTCCTCCAGTCTGTCTACAAGACCAGAAAAGAGGGCTGTCTCTTAGGTTGCGTATGGGATCTCTCCTCTCTAGAAGTAATTGTCCCGGTACCTACAACAGAAAGAGGTTTGGGTTTTTTATTCAAACCTTTTCGTGGCCCCAAAGAAGGAGGAAACTTTTCGTCCAATTCTGGACCTAAAGTGCCTAAACAAGTGTTCCCTCTTTCAAGATGGAAACAATACGGTCAATCCTTCCTCTGGATCAGGAAGGGCAGTTAATGACCACAATAGACGTGCAGGATGCAAACCTTCACGTCCAGATACACAGGGAACATTTTCAGTTCCTGAGGTTTGCCTTTCTGGACCAGCACTTCCAGTTCATAGCTCTTCCATTTGGCCTAGCTACTGCTCCAAGGATATTTTCGAAGGTTGCCAGAACACAAGGTATTGCAGTAGCACCTTACCTGGATGATAACTTGGTACAGGCACCACTTTTTTGTCTAGCGGAAGAACATTCAGAGTCCCTCCTCAATCTTCTTCAATCATATGGATGGAAGATAAACTTGGAAAAGAGTTCTCTTACTCCAAGTACAAGGGTAAATTTCCTGGGGACAATAATAGACTCCATAACAATGAGAATATTCCTTACAGATCAGAGACGTTGCACGGTAACTTCTGCATGTCTTTCCCCCCAGGCCTCCTTGAGACCCTCAGTGGCTCAGTGTATGGATGTGATTGTACTCATCGTGTCCTGTATGGACATCATTCCTTTTGCCAGATTCCATCTCGGATCCTTACAGCTATGCATGCTGAGACAATGGAACAGCAACCATTCAGATCTGTCTCAACAGATCGTGCTGGACAACCTGTGGAGACTCGCTCTCTTGGTGGCTCTGTCTAGATTGTCTGTCCCAAGGCACATGCTTCTTGAGACCGTCCTGGGAGATTGTGACTACGGACGCAAGCCTTTCCGGCTGGGGAGCCGTTTGGGGTGCTAAGAAGGCACAAGGGCTGTGGACTCAGGAGTACTCTTTTCCGATCAATATATTGGAACTCTGGGCAATCTTCAATGCCTTTGCCCCTTCTGGGTTTGTCCAAGTTTATCAGATTCCAATTAGACAATATAACCTCGGTTGCCTACATCAACCATCAGGGGGGAACGAGAAGTTCCTTGGCGATGAGAAAAGTATCTGATACTAGAGTGGGCGGACACTCACCAATGTACGCTGTCAGCAATCCACATTCCGTCTGTGGACAACTGGCAAGCTGACTTCCTCAGCAGGCAATCCTTTCACCCAGGGGAATGGTCTCTCCACCCGAGGTGTTTGCTGAGATAGCAGCGAGTGGGGGACACCGGAGATAGATCTCATGACATCCCGCCTCAATACCAAGCTACCCAGGTATGTGTCGAGGGATCCTAAGACGGAACTGATAGATGCCCTATCAGTACCATGGAGGTTCAGACTCTTATATCTTTCTCCTCCATTACCGCTTCTCCCTTGTGTGGTGACTCTCATCAAGCAGGAGCAAGCATCAGTGATTCTGATTGCTCTGTCGTTGCCTTGAGGGACGTGGTTTGCGGATCTGGTGGGGATGCCATAATCTCCTCAGTGGAGGTTACCTTGTTGCAGAGATCTGCTGATACAGGGTCCCTTCGTTCATCAAAATCTAGATTGGCTTTTCCTGACATAAGGTTAAGGTTGCCAGAATTTTATCTTTTCTCCAGGATGGACTGTCCCTTCAGGGTATTTGCTAGTTCCCTAAAGAAACAGATATCGGCCCTGTCGGTGTTACTGCACAAAAGATTGGCTGAGCTTCCAGATGTGCAGTCCTTTAAGGTTCTGACTAGGATCAGACCTGGTGTTTTAAATTGTTATCTTGGAAGGTTCTTTTTTTGTTGGCTATTGCCTCTGCGCGCAGAGTTTCTCAGATTTCTGCTTTGCAATGTGACCCCCCTTATCTTTTTTTTTTTTCATGCTGATTATGCGGTTTTACGCACTAAATTAGGGTTCCTCCCTAAGGTGGTATCGGATCGTAACATTAATCAAGAGTTTGTGGTTCCTTGTGTCTTAAACTTTCTTAGCGAAGCAATGTTTACTTCACAATCTAGATGTGGGTTGTGCCTTAAAGTTCTGTCTTCAGGCTACTAAGGAATTCAAACAATCTTCTTCTTTGTGTGTCCTCTATACGGGGAAGCGTGAGGGGCAGAAGGCTACTACGAATTCTCTATCTTTCTGGTTGAGGAGTGTCATCCGCTTAGCTTATTAGACAAAGGGACGAGAGCCTCCTGAGAGCATAACGACTCATTCCACTAGAGCAGTGGCTTCTTCCTGGGCTTTTAAGAACAAAGTACAAATAAGCGGATAAAGGCGCTTAGACTTGTCCTCTATAAGCTCCTATTAAAACCAACCTTCCCTAGGCGGGTTAAAATTAATGAAAAACCTTAATATGTATAAATAGGGAATGCTCCACAAATTGGCAATAGAGGACTGGAGAATGATAAACATTACCAATTGTTTTAAATGTACAATGGTAATTTATTCTTAAAACAGATATAATTTTGGATTTATATAAATACACTGGGACGTCTCCCTTTAAAAATGAAATAAATTAAAAATTCCAAACAAATACTTTATTTTAACTTGGCACACAAAATGGGTTAAGTAAATCTAGAGTGAGGAAAAGTGACTACTGATAGTAAAGTGCTGGCATAGGCTCAATAAAGTGCTTTAGTGATAAGTGGTATAAAGTGCATAAGTGATAAATAGCCTCTTTACGCTTAGTGTTACGCTTAGAGTTCCTTTTCCTTTATTTTTCTATTATTTTTCTATTCTTTATTAAAAAAAAAAAAAGTACTGGTCCGTTGATGAAGTTAGTTATTAATCCATTAGAAACGTGAGAATTTGTACTGTATATTTTTTATTATAATGTATGTGACACCATTTCATTTTAATGTATTTTGGTTATATTAACCATTTCCCACAAGCCAATGCAACATGAAGAATGAAGGTTTCTATATATGCATTTATGGGTGATGTTATATAAATACAACAAAGGGAACATTCCACTTTAAGAAGAAATTGCATTAGAAAAAAGAAAATTTCACCTTAAAATGTTAAAGTTCCAACAACAAATGAATTCACAGAGATGGGCATTTAAAGAGAGACAAGGATGACCTGGAGTATGTTTTGATAAAGCTCTGCTAAAGGGTGAAACGCGTTAACATTTGACACCACAGGAGCACTAGCACTTTAATCCCCTACCTGAGGAGTCTAAATGCCTAGACGGAGGAAAAGGGGATCAGGATAGACTTTGTTCTGAAAGGCTGTTCACCAACTTGCTCTCACGCTGACAATTTTGAGCGTGCTACAGGATCACCATTCAGACGGACGAAAAGACAGACGTATTAGCACTGCTTGTGCTGGGATTAACGGTTGGAGTAAGGACGCCAAGTTGAAACAGTGGCGGTGAGTCCGTAAGTAGCCAAAAAACATCCCTGAATTTTTTGTGGCTTTTTGACATCCATTGAAAGAGACTTTAACATATAGAGATTACCCGGATAAAGCTGCAAGGGTAGCGAGGGGTCTCTTGATCAGTTACTAAAAGACTGTGCTTATTGACTAGATTTACTTTACTCAGAGGTCAATTTACCTATACTCTAAATACAAGGATTCAACAAAGGCACTTTAAAGACACATAAGAAAAATCGGCAGAATTTGCAACTGTTGCCATTGGCGTTTTAAATTGGAATATGTAATTCCCAATACATGTTTGTAGTATATTCATTGTAGCCTTTCTAGAGACATAGTGTCTAGACATTCAATTTTATTTTAGTAATTTTATTATAGCAACTATATTGTATTGTATCTATTCTTTAGAGATTGATTCATTTGTTATTAACCTGTATTTTGTGCAACTATTATTTGGCTAACACTAAGCGTAAAGAGGCTATTTATCACTTATGCACTTTATAACACTTATCACTAAAGTACTTTATTGAGCCTATGCCAGCACTTTACTATCAGTAGTCACTTTTCCTCACTCTATTTTAACTTAGCACACAAGTTGGGTTAAGTAAATCTAAAGTATTCGTTAGGAATTTTTAATTTATTTCATTTTTAAGGGAGACGTCCCAGTGTATTTATATAAATCCAAAATTATATCTGTTTGTTTTAAGAATAAATTACTATTGTACATTTTAAAACAATTGGTAATGTTTATCATTCTCCAGTCCTCTATTGCTCCTTTGTGGAGCGTTCCCTATTTATACATATTGAGGTCTTTTAAGAACAAAGCCTCAATGGTCCTCCTTACACACTTTTTCTAAATTTTACAAGTTTGATGTTTGCTTCGGCTGAAGCAGCTTTTGGGAGAAAAGTTTTGCAGGCTGTGGTGCCCTCAGAATAGGGCCCACCTCTTCTTTTTTTTTTTTTTCCTGTTCCCTCCCGTTAGTCATTCAGTGTCCTCTGGAGCTTGGGTATAGTTTTCCCAACAGTAAGGAATGATGTTGTGGACTCTCCCTGCCTTATGGAAGTAAAACCTAAATTCCTTTCCTTCCTGGCAGGGACATTCCACGAGCCCGCCCTTAATTTGTTTTAATGGGCGGCTCCCTTTTTATATTTCTTCTGGCTCCTTTATACCCTGATGTTTCTCCTACTTTTCCTTGTTCCCTCGGCAGAATGACTAGGGGAAGTGGGAGGGATATTTAAGCCTTTGGCTGGGGTGTCTTTGCCTCCTCCTGGTGGCCAAGTGTTGTATTTCCCAACAGTAAGGAATAAAGTCATGGACTCTCCCTGCCAGGAAGGAAAGGAATTTATCTGGTAAGCATAAATGTTTTTTTTAAAATTGTCATATATCTTCATACTCTTAATTCACAGCTTTATTATGTAAGTGATATGATTGTTTAATGTGTTTTCAGAGTCACAGACATACTTGACAGAATTAAATTCTTAAACACTTAGAGATGAGGAATTCTGTTCTCAGACTATATTTTAAGGGTTTGAAAGGAAACCTGCTCTTTATGGTAAATGATATTGGGCTCATAGGACTTGTTCCTGTTAAAGGGATATTTCAGTATAATATTAAAATGCTCTAATTTTGTTAGCTCAATTTATAATAAATGAATTCTGGTTGCTAACTTGCAGAGAGGCTAAACATACACTTACATGCCTATGCTTGTCCTGGTGATTGTGGCTATGTGCATATGCCACTAGTGATTGACTTAACAGCTGTGTCCCGCTCAGGAGCGGTAGTGAATTGTGGCTCTTGAGCGCAACTTTAAACTCTTAAGAGGGTATACGCAATTAAACAAGGAACATGTCTCTCTTCTACAGTAGGAAACAGTCATGAGTTTTTTTTCCTCCCCTTTTCCTTTGTGTTGAATAAAAGTGGTTGCCAGCTCTGTTTTCTTATTTCATTTACAGCATGTAGAAAAGGCTGGGACACCGGGGCTGAAGTCCAGCACTCCAAATTCTCAGAGCGATATGAGTACCCCTGGTCCAAGTGGGTCCAGTACACAGCAGTTCCGACCTGGTAAACAAACCATTGACCCTCTAGGTAAGCAGGTATAGGTTTATGCTGCATGAGGGTGTTACCCAATCTGTGTCCCCACAACTTACCTGCCTTTGTCTCCTCTCTCAGCTTTGGGGCTTCGTTCACAACTGGGTGCACAGGGTGCATATCCCGCAGCTTTCAGCATTGCTCACCCCTCTGTGAGTGGGGAGGGTGCTGGAGCTTATGCCGGTCTTCACCTCATGTCCCCACAAATAAACGGAGCCTCCACTGCTGGAACCTACGCACGGTCTTCTCTAGTAAGTACCACACTTTATGGTCATTCCTTAACTTGTTTGCTTGACAACTTTGGTGTAAAAAGAATTAAAAGCAAATTGAGGGATTAATAGGATAGCCCAACTTTTTGATATTTTTTTTTTTTCTCAGGTTGGTTATGACCCACATGCCCATATGAGAGGACTGGGAGCTGCCATGCCCGGAGCTGCATCTGGAAAGCCGTGAGTCTTTAGGAAACTGAGTGCAAAACACTTTGAGAACCACCATGATGTGTTAATATATTTGTATAAATATGCACTATATGACCAAAAGTATGTGGATACCTGACCATCACACCTGTATGAGCGGCTTGTACATCCCATTGCAAAATCATGGGCATTATAATGGATATGGACCCCCCCCCCTTTTTGTGGCTAAAACCATTTAATCTCTTCTGGGAAGGCTTTCCATAAGATTTTGTCTGGGAATTTGTGCCCATTCAGCCACAAGAGCATTTGTGAGGTCAGAAACTGATGTTGGATGAAAAGGTATGGCTTGCAATCAGTGTTGCAATTCATCCCAAGAGTGTTCAATATGTTTGAGGTCAGGGCTCTGCGCAGGCCACTCAAGATCCTCCACACCAAACTTGTCAAATCATGTCTTCATGGACCTTGCTTTGTGCACAGCGGCACAGTCCTACCCAAACTTTTGCCGCAAAGATGAAAGCACCTAATTTGTCTAAAATGTCTTTGTATACTGTAGCATTGAGATGAACTATAACTTAAGGGCCTTGCCAAAACCCTGAAAAACAGCCCCAGTCTAGCCAAAAAGTGAAGCGTGATTTATGTTTCACTACTCTAGAGTCCCGCAGTGACTTGCTTTACACCACTCCAGCCAAAGCTTGGCATTATGCTTGTTGATGTGAGGCTTGTGTACTGCTGCTTGGCTACGGAAACACTTCATGAAGCTCCTGAAGCACAGTTCTTGTGACGTTTCTTTCAGGGGCAATTTGGAACTCTAGTTGGTGATGTAACAGATGATAGACTATTTTTACTTGCTACACATTTCAGTGCACTGTGGCCTCGCTCTGTGAGTTTGTAAAGTCTACCACTTGGTGGCTGGGTTGTTCTAGATGCTTCAACTTCACAATAATATTACTTACAGTTGACTGGGGCAAATCTAGTAGGGCAGAAATTTCACAAAATAACTTGTGGCAAATGTTTTTTTTTATGCTTTATAATTAAGATTGTTTTGTTTGTTTTTTATCATATGAATTCTATATACATTATCTCACAAATCTCACATTTTTGTAAATATTTTATTATATCTTTTCATGTGACAACACTGAATAAATGACACTTTGCTACAATGTAAAGTAGTGCGTGTACAGCCTGTATAACACTGTAAATTTGCTGTCCCCTCAAAATAACTCGACACACAGCCATTAATGTCTAAACTGTTGGCAACAAAAGTGAGTACACCCCTAAGTGGAAATGTCCAAATTGGGCCCAAAGTGTCAATATTGTGTGTGGTCACATTATATTCCAGCACTGCCTTAACCCTCTTGGGCATGGAGTTCACCAGAGCTTCACAGGTTGCCACTGCAGTCCTCTTCCACTCCTCAATGATGACATCACAGAGCTGGTGGATGTTAGAGACCTTGCTCTCCCCCACATTCCGTTTGAGGATGCCCCACAGATGCTCAATAGGATTTAGGTCTGGAGACATGCTTGACCAGTCCATCACCTTTAACCTCAGCTTCTTTAGCAAGGCAGTGGTCGTCTTGGAGGTGTGTTTGGGGTTGTTATCATGTTGGAATACTGCCCTGCGGCCCAGTCTCCGAAGGGAGGGGATCATGCTCTGCTTCAGTTTGTCACAGTACATGTTGGCATTCATGGTTCCCTCAATGAACTGTAGCTCCCCAGTGCCGGCAGCACTCATGCAGGCCCAGACTATGACACTGCCACCACCATGCTTGACTGTAGGCAAGACACACTTGTCTTTGTACTCCTCACCTGGTTGCCGCCATACACGCTTGACACTGTCTGAACCAAATAAGTTTATCTTGGTCTCATCGGACCACAGGACATGGCTCCAGTAATGCATGTCCTTAGTCTGCTTGTCTTCAGCAAACTGTTTGCGTGCTTTCTTGTGCATCATTATTAGAAGAGGCTTCCTTCTAGGATGACAGCCATGCAGACCTATTTGATGCAGTCTGCGGTGTATGGTCTAAGCACTGACAGGCTGACCCCCCACCCCTTCAACCTCTGCAGCAATGCTGGCAGCACTCATACGTATATTTCCCAAAGGCAACCTCTGGATATGACGCTGAGCATGTGCACTCCACTTCTTTGGTCGACCATGGCGAGGCCTGTTCTGAGTGGAACCTGTCCTGTGAAACCGCTGATTGGTCTTGCCCACCGTGCTGCAGCTCAGTTTCAGGGTCTTGGAAATCTTATTATAGCCTAGGCCATCTTTATGCAGAGCAACAATTCTTTTTCTTTTACAAGATATGACGAGTCCACGGATTTCATCCTTATAGGATATCGCCTCCTGGTCAGCAGGAGGAGGCAAAGAGCTCCACAGCAGAGCTGCATAAATAGCTCCTCCCTTCCTCCCCAACCCAGTTATTCTCTTTGCCTGTGTTAGTGATAGGACGAGGTAAAGTGAGGTGTTTTAGATTATTCAATCAAGAGTTTATTTTTAAATGGTGCCAATGTGTACTGTTTTACTATAGAGCAGCCTCTGCAAGTTATAGCCTCATGGCTATGGGAACTGGTGGGGTTTTAGCCTTGCTGTGCCTCCCATTATTGTGCTGCTCTGATGTGCTGGTCTTAGAGAAATTTTACTAAGATCCCTCTATCTTCACAGGACCTCAGGAGGAAGAGTGGACCTCTTGACACTGAGTTTTCATGCTGTTCCTCAGCATGGAGGTAGGTGCAGTTAGTTTTACTTCTGGAGCTCTGCAGCATATCCCAGATTTGACTGTGCTTTACTTTTGCTATCAGGGGTTACGTGTATTAAGGACTTCCCTGCTACAATATGTTACGCCTCATCTAGGTACAAGAATATGAGATCTAACATAAATTTATTCCCCTAACGTTCTAAGAGAGACTATGAAGTGTTGGGGTATGATGGGCTAGACACTGTATAATATGTGGCTGGTTGCGGTGACAATGGGCTTATCAGGCTGACGCTGGGGTACTCTACCGGAGGTCCTGTGTGTTTTTAACTTCATAATAGGCTCCGGTAAATGGCGGTTTTTGAGGAGTTTGTGTTTACGCCCACGATGGACGAGGCTCGATGTTCACGCGCTTCCGCGCAGTTACTTCTCCATTTGTTCTGGCTGGCAGCGTTCCTCACGGACCTTAAGTTCACTTGTTGTGAGAGCAATAAAATATACAAGTGGCCTTAGGACCGCCGTGCGAGGGGTGATCGGGTTGAGCACAGGGAGGCAGGTAGGAGCTGCGGCGAGGTGTCTGTTTTTTTCATATTTTTGGCCAGTTAGTCTGACGACACAGGGAGTGTGGATAAGATAACTAAGAACTTTTCTGTTTTTTTTAACCTATAAAGAGGGTTTGCGCATAGCGAATATTTAAAGACACAGTACTATAGTCTTTATTAGTATTTCTGCTTCTGTGACTGGACCAAGTTTGCTTGTTTTTTCTGTTACCACAGTTTAACATGGATGACATTGAGCAAAGTACATGTCCCATGTGTTTAGATGCCATTGTGGAACCCCCTGTCTGAGGGGGAACTGTCTGACTCAGGAAGTGCATTACCCCAGACAGACTCGGAGCGTCATGTCCTTAAGATTTAAACTTGAACACCTCTGCACGTTGCTACGAGAGGTTTTGGTGACTCTGCACGACTGTGACTCTATTGTGGTCCCTCCAGAGAAATTGAGTAAGATGGACAAATACTTAGAGGTCCCTTCTTATTCCGATTGTGTTTCTGGTTACTTAGAGAATTTCGGAAATTATCACAAGGAATGGGAGAGACCGGGTATCCCGTTCTCTCCTTCCCCATGTTAAGGAAAATGTATCCTATAGCTGACACCGTTCTGGACTCTTGGCAGACGGTCCCTAAGGTGGAGGGAGCTATCTCTACCCTGGCTAAGCATACGACTATCCCTATTGAGGACAGTTGTGCTTTCAAAGACCCTATGGATAAAAAGTTGGAGGGTCTTCTAAAAAAGCTTTATATTCATCAAGGGTTTCTATTGCAACAGATGTCCTGCATTGTAACAGTCACAATTGCGGCTGCCTTTTGGTCCCTTAAGACGGAGACTCCTTTAGAAGAAATAATGGATTAAAGCCCTTAAGCTGGCTAATTCTTTTATTACAGATGCCGCCTTTCAGATCGCCAAATTGGCGGCTAAGAATTCAGGATTTTCCATTTTAGCGAGCAGAGCCTTATGGTTAAAATCTTGGTCTGCGGATGTGTCCTCTATTCCAAAGCTCTTTGCGATTCCTTTCAAGGGTAAGACCCTGTTTGGGCCTGACTTGAAGGAGATCATTTCTGACATTACGGGAGGTAAAGGTCACCTCCTTCCTCAGGATAAAACAGCTAAACAAAGGGGACGACAAAATAATTTTCGTTCCTTTCGAAACTTTAAGGGAATTTCCTCTTCTGTTAAACAGGAAGGGAATTTTTCTCAAGCCAAACCCATCTGGAAACCTATCCAGGGTTGGAACAAGGGTAAACATCCCAAGAAGCCTGCCGCTGCTACCAAGACAGCATGAAGGGGCGGCCCCGATCCGGGACCGGATCTAGTAGGGGGCAGACTTTCTCGCTTTGTCCAGGCTTGGATAAGAGATGTTTAGGATCCCTGGACACTAGAAATCGTGTCTCAAGGGTATCAGTTGGAGTTCAAAAATTCCTTCCCAAGGGGAAGGTTTCTTCTTTCACAATTGTCTGTAGACCAGACAAAAAGAGAGGCATTCTTACATTGTGTAGAAGACCTCTTCACCATGGGAGTAATTTGTCCCGTTCCAATACAGGAACAGGGGCGGGGGTTTTACTCAAATCTTTTTGTGGTTCCCAAAAAAGAGGGAACATTCTGTCCCATTTTAGATCTCAAGAGTCTAAACAAGTTTCTCAGAGTTCCATCCTTCAAGATGGAGACTATTCGGACAATTCTTCCATTGATCTAGGAAGGTCAATATATGACTACCGTGGACTTAAACGATGCATATCTTCATATTCCTATCCACAAAGATCATAACCAATTCCTACGGTTTGCCTTCCTGGACAAACCTTTTCAGTTCGTGGCTCTTCCTTTCGGGCTGGCCACGGCACCCAGGATCTTCACAAAGGTTCTAGGGTTTCTGCTGGCGGTTCTCTGGACAATATTCTGATCCAGGCATCGTCTTATCAACTGACAAAGTCTCATACCGACATGGTTCTGTCCTTTCTAAGGACTCACGGGTGGAAGGTGAACCTAGAAAAAAGTTCACTAATTCCACAGACAAGGGTTCCTTTCTTGGGAACTCTAATAGACTCTGTATCCATGAAAATCTTCTTGACGGAAGTTAAAGATTCTGAATACATGCCGAGCCCTTCAGTCCAATCCTCGGCCATCAGTGGCTCAGTGAATGGAGGTAATTGGATTGATGGTGGCGGCAATGGACATCATTCCGTTTGCTTGTTTTCATCTCGGACCTCTACAACTGAGCATGCTCAGACAGTGGAATGGAGATTATGCAAATTTGTCTCCTCAGATAGATCTGGATCAGGAGACAAGAGACTCTCTTCTTTGGTGGTTGTCACAGGATCATCTGTCCCAAGGGACGTGCTTCCGCAGACCCTCATGGGTGATAGTGACGACGGACGCCAGTCTACTAGGATGGGGTGCAGTCTGGAATTCCCTGAAGGCTCAGGGTGTGTGGACTCGGTCAGAGTCTCTACTTCCAATTAATATCCTGGAATTGAGGGCAATATTCAATGTTGAACAGATTTGCAAAGCTGCAACTTGGTCGTCTCTTCACACTTTTTCCAAATTTTCCAAATTTGATACTTTTGCCTCGTCTGAGGCTGTTTTTGGGAGAAAGGTTCTTCAAGCAGTGGTGCCTTCCATTTAGGTTCCTGTCTTGTCCCTCCGTTTCATTAGTGTCCTATAGCTTTGGTATTGTATCCCATAAGTAAGGATGAAATCCGTGGACTCGTCATATCTTGTAAAAGAAAAGGAAATTTATGCTTACCTGATAAATTTATTTATTTTACGATAAAGACAGGTTTTTATTTTTGTTAAACTTCAGTCACCTCTGCTCCTTGGCTTTTCCTTTCTCTTCCTAACTTTGGTCGAATGACTGGGTTGGGGAGGAAGGAAGGAGCTATTTATGCAGCTCTGCTGTGGAGGTCTTTGCCTCCTCCTGCTGACCAGGAGGCGATATCCCATAAGTAAGGATGAAATCCGTGGATTTATCAGGTAAGCATAAATTTCCTTTTTTCAGATCCTCAGAGTTCTTTCCCATGAGGTGCCATGTTGAACTTCCAGTGACCAGTATGAGAGAGTGTGAGAGTGATTACACCAAATTTAACGCACCTGCTCCCCATTCACACCTGAGAACTTATAACACTAACGAGTCACATGACACGGGGGAGGAAAAATGGCTAATTGGGCCCAATTTGGACATTTCCACTTAGGGGTGTACTCACTTTTGTTGCCAACAGTTTAGACATTAATGGCTGTGTGTCGAGTTATTTTGAGGGGACAGCAAATTTACAGTGTTATACAGGCTGTACACGCACTACTTTACATTGTAGCAAAGTGTCATTTCTTCAGTGTTGTGACGTGAAAAGTTATAATAAAATATTTGCAAAAATGTGAGGGATCTACTCACTTTTGTGAGATAATGTATAATGCCACAAATTTAAGATTTAGTTAGTTATGTCCTTAGGTCTAGAAGTTCTGTAACATGGACTATAGATCTAAGTGTGCAAAGCTTATAAAGCAAGAGAAGGGACAGTTTAGACCCAACGTTTTGCTTTCATCTGATGAAATACAAGTGTCCTATGACATAAACCCTAAATGTTAAAGGGGCAATTTACCCTATTTTTGTCTCCACTTTAATTTGTTTCCAATTATCTATTTTACTTGCTGGAGTGTATTAAATTGTTTATAAATACCTAATTTTACTTTATTTCGACATTTGAAATAGCTGATTTTTCCTTTGGTTTCCTTACCTATATTGATAGTTTCTATACTTAAAGGGACAGTCTACTCCAGAATTTGTATTGCTTAAAAATATAGATAATCCCTTTATTACCCATTCCCCAGTTTTGCGTAACCAACACTGTTATATTAACACAATTTTTACCTCTGTAATTACCTTGTTTCTAAGCATCTGCAGACTGCCCCTTTATTTGAAAGATATAAACCAGAAAAGGGCACCCAAATGGTTTGATATCTTCACAAAAACGTGCAATACGATAATGGTAGAAACATACTCACAGATTTGAAAGAACAGGCAGGCTGAACAATTGGAAGTCGGCCAGCAGACTTATGATACCCAGATAAACCCTGCGTGGTTCTCAGCAGTAGTGCAGAGTTTCAGTGAGGTGCAGGTAGCCCAGCACAGGTGTCCGGTCCCAACGTGTGATAGTAAAGCTCAGAATGACAAAAACAAATCATGAATTAATCTCAGAATTTCTCTGGTTTATCTTTCATCAGGTGTCCTCTTATTTCAGTTCTTTCAACAGACTTGCCTTTTAGCCAATCAGTGCTGACTCATAAATGACTCTATGGGGTTGAGCACAATGTTATCTATATGACATACATGTGCTAGCGCTGTCTAGCTGAAAAATTGTGAAAATGCATGGGCTTAGAAATTAGCATATGAGTCTACCTAGGTTTAGCTTTCAACATAGAATACTTAGAGTACAAAGCAAATTTGAGGATAAAAGTAAACTGGAAAGTTGTTTAAAATTGCATGTCCTATCTGAATCATGATTAGACTGTCCCTTTTAAGTATAGGTTAAAAAAAAAAAAAACGAGCAGAAGAAATTACACTCCCTGTAGGAGGTAGAAGAGAGAAGCAATAACATTAAAATTTTTACATTTTCTAAAATTAAGGCTTTGGTTTACAGAAAAAAAATAAAGAAGCATGTGTGTGTGTACAGAAAGTGATGAACTAATGATATCTAATTTGCTTTGCAAGCTCAACTCATTTGATTGGTTGTGACTTCAAAGAAAGAAGAAAAAAAAAAGCAGTTTTAAATGCAAAAATAAACCCAGCAGAGCACATTTTCATACATTTATACTCTACAGCTGGTTTAACAAGTTATTGGAAACGCATTAAGGTAAAAACTATTTTACAGTACGCGGTCTCTTTAAGCCTCTAGGTGTTATGCATATTTTGCTTTCAAATATACCTCTAGTTTTAGGCTTGTTACTGACCACAATCATTTCTTTTTTTTATAATGTAATGTATTTATTTTTTGTGTGAATATTTACTAACCAGTATATGCTGCATCTCCTGGTAGGGCCTACTCTTTCCATGTCAGTGCCGATGGACAGATGCAGCCGGTTCCCTTCCCACCAGATGCCCTGATTGGCTCAGGCATTCCACGGCACGCCCGCCAGCTGCACACGCTGAATCACGGGGAAGTGGTCTGTGCTGTGACCATCAGCAACTCCACGCGCCATGTGTACACAGGAGGAAAAGGCTGCGTGAAAGTATGGGATGTAGGCCAGCCTGGCACCAAGACACCTGTGGCACAGCTCGATTGCTTGGTGAGTACAACATAACTGAAACTTTCTCTTTAGGGGTTTGTACTTTTGTAACACTAGTTCTCAGATTGCTGTACAAATGTTTAGTGTGTAATGTTATCAAGTGTGTGCCAAGATTTAGATACCTGCCAAAACCAAACCCCGTGGACCATTATAAAATAGATTCAGATATTTTTACCCTCCAAATTTATTGCTGTTTTCTCTTGTAAGGTGTATCCAGTCCACGGATCATCCATTACTTGTGGGATATTCTCATTCCCAACAGGAAGTTGCAAGAGGAAACCCACAGCAGAGCTGCAATATAGCTCCTCCCCTAACTGTCATAGCCAGTCATTCTCTTGCAGCTCTCAACAAGCAAGGAGGTCGTAAGAGAGAGTGGTTAAATATAGCTAGTTTATTTTCTTCAATCAAAAGTTTATTTTTAAATAGTACCGGAGTTGTGCTATTTTATCTCAGGCAGTAAATAGAAGAAGAATCTGCCTGAGGTTTCTATGATCTTAGCAGGTTGTAACTAAGATCCATTGCTGTTCTCACATATGTCTGAGGGGATTACACAGATGAGGTAAAACTTCAGCGAGAGAATGGTGTGCAGTTTATTCTGCTATCAGGTATGTGCAGTTATAATTTTTTCTAGAGATGGAAAACACTAGAAAATGCTGCTGATACCGGATTAATGTAAGTTAAGCCTGAATACAGTGATTTAATAACGACTGGTATCATGCTTACTCCCAGGGGTAATACCCTTATGATATTTACAATATAAAACGTTTGCTGGCATGTTTAATCGTTTTTATATATATTTTGGTGATAAAACTTTATTGGGGCCTAGTTTTTTCCACATGGCTGGCTTACATTTTGCCTAGAAACAGTTTCCTGAGGCTTTCCACTGTGTTACTATGAGTGGGAGGGGCCTATTTTAACGTTTTTTTGTGCAATTAAAATTACAAACTAAGACATCCAGATTCCCTCAAAGGCCCTCTGAATGCTATAGGACATCTCTAAAGGGCCCAAAGGCTTTCCAAAGTCGTTTATTGGGGAAGGTAGGGCTACAGCTTGCTGTGGCAGTTGGTTGTGGCTGTTAAACGTCTATTTCGTTTTTTTGATCCGTTTTTTGAACTAAGGGGTTAATCATCCATTTGCAAGTGGGTGCAATGCTCTGCTAGTCTATTACATACACTGTAAAAATTGTTTTATTTACTGCATTTTTTCACTGTTTTTCACTGTTTTTCAAATTCTGACAATTTGTTTCTCTTAAAGGCACAGTACCATTTTTTATATTTGCTTGTTAACTTGATTTAACCTCTTAAGGACATATGACAGAATTTTTCCGTCATAAAACAATTGAGCAAACTGAAAGCTGCGTCCTTAAAGGGTTAAAGTGTTTTCCAAGCTTGCTAGTCTGTATAAATATGTCTGACATAGAAGAAACTCCTTGTTCATTATGTTTAAAAGCCATGGTGGAACCCCCTCTTAGAATGGGTATCAAATGTACTGATTTCATTTTAGGCAATAAAGATAATTTTCTGTCTTTTTTAAAAAAAAATTATCACCAGAGGAATCTGACGAGGGGGAAGTTATGCCGACTAACTTTCCCCACGTGTCAGACCCTTTGACTCCCGCTTAAGGGACTCACGCTCAAATGGCGCCAAGTACATATAGGGCGCCATTAGCGTTTACTTTACAAGACATGGCGGCAGTCATGGATAATACACTGTCAGCGGTATTAGCCAGACTACCTGAACTTAGAGGTAAGCGAGATAGCTCTGGGGTGAGACAAAATGCAGAGCATACTGACGCTTTAAGAACCATGTCTGATACTGCCTCACAATATGCAGAAGCTGAGGAAAGAGAGCTTCAGTCAGTGGGTGATGTTAATGACTCAGGAAGATACCTGATTCTAATATTTCTACATTTAAATTTAAGCTTGTACACCTCCGCGTGTTGCTTAGGGAGGTTTTAGCTGCTCTGAATGACTGTGATTCCATTGCAGTGCCAGAGAAATTGTGTAGATTGGATAAATACTTGCAGTGCCGGTGTGTACTGATGTTTTTCCAATACCTAAAAGGTTTACAAAAATTATTATTAAGGAATGGGATAGACCAGGTGTGCCGTTCTCTTCCCCTCCTATTTTTAGAAAAATGTTTCCAATAGACGCCACCACACGGGACTTATGGCAGACAGTCCCTAAGGTGGAGGGAGCAGTTTCTACTCTAGTAAAGCGTACTACTATCCCTGTCGAGGACAGTTGTGCTTTTTTAGATCCAATGGATAAAAAAATTAGGTTACCTTAAGAAAATATTTATTCAACAAGGTTTTATCCTACAGCCCCTTGCATGCATTGCCCCTGTCACTGCTGCTGCGGCGTACTGGTTTAAGGTCTCTGGAAGAGGCTTTACAGGTAGTGACTCCATTGGATGACATACTTGGCAAACTTAGAGCACTTAAGCTAGCCAATTCTTTTATTTCTGATGCCATTGTTCATTTGACTAAACTAACGGCTAAGCATTCTGGTTTTGCTATACAGGCGCGCAGAGCGCTATGGCTTAAATCATGGTCAGCTGACGTGACTTCAAAATCTAAGCTACTTAACACTCCCTTCAAGGGGCAGACCATATTCGGGCCTGGTTTGAAGGAGATTATTGCTGATATCACTGGAGGAAAAGATCATGCCCTTCCTTCAAGGCAGGTGCGGCATCAACTTCCTCTAATAATAAACGAGGGAACTTTTTCTCAATCTAAGACGGTCTGGAGACCAAACCAGACCTGGAAAAAAGGTAAGCAGGTCAAAAAAGCCTGCTGCTGCCTCTAAGACAGCATGCAGGAACGGCCCCCTATCCGGTAACGGATCTAGTAGGGGGCAGACTTTCACTCTTCGCCCAGGCGTGGGCAAGAGATGTTCAGGATCCCTGGGCATTGGAAATTATATCCCAGGGATATCTTCTGGACTTCAAAGCTTCCCCCCCCAAAAGGGAGATTTCACCTTTCACAATTATCTGCACACCAGATAAAGAGAGAGGCATTCTTACACTGTGTACGAGACCTCCTAGTTATGGGAGTGAACAGGAACAGGGTTTTTACTCAAATCTGTTTGTGGTTCTCAAAAAAGAGGGAACCTTCAGACCAATTTTGGATCTTAAACAAATTCCTCAAAGTTCCGTTCAAGATGGAAACTATTCGTACCATCCTACTGATCCAGGAGGGTCAATATATGACCACAGTGGATCTAAAGGTTGCTTATCTTCACATTCCAATACACAAAGATCATCATCGGTTTCTCAGGTTTGCCTTTCAAGACAGGCATTGCCAGTTGTAGCTCTTCCCTTTGGATTAGCTACCGCCCCAAGAATCTTTACAAAGGTTCTAGGGTCGCTTATGGCGGTCCTAAGGCCGCAGGGCATAGCAGTAGCCCCTTATTTAGACGACATCCTGATACAGGCGTCAAACTTCCAAATTGCCAAGTCTCATACGGACGTAGTACTGGCATTTATGAGGTCGCATGGGTGGAAAGTGAACGAGGAAAAGAGTTCTCTATCCCCACTCACAAGAGTTTCCTTTCTAGGGACTCTGATAGATTGTATAGAAATGAAAATTCACCTGACGGAGTCCAGGTTATCAAAGCTTCTAAATTCCTGCCGGGTTCTTCATTCCATTCCGCGCCCTTCGGTGGCTCAGTGTATGGAAGTAATCGGCTTAATGGTAGCGGCAATGGACATAGTGCCGTTTGCACGCTTACATCTCAGACCTCTGCAACTATGCGTGCTCAGTCAGTGGAGCGGGGATTACACAGATTTGTCCCCTCAACTGAATCTGGACCAAGAGACCAGGGATTCTTTTCCCTGGTAGCTATCTTGGGTCCATCTGTCCAAAGGTATGACCTTTCGCAGGCCAGATTGGACAGTTGTAACAACAAATGCCAGCCTTCTAGGTTGGGGTGCAGTCTGGAACTCCCTGAAGGCTCAGGGATCGTGGACTCAGGAGGAGTCTCTCCTTCCAATAAATATTCTGGAACTAAGAGCAATATTCAAGGCTCTTCAGGCTTGGCCTCAGTTAGCAACTCTGAGGTACATCAGATTTCAGTCGGACAACATCACGACTGTAGCTTACATCAACCATCAAGGGGGAACAAGAAGTTCCCTAGAGATGTTAGAAGTTCAAAAATAATTCGCTGGGCAGAGATTCACTCCTGCCACCTATCAGCTATCCATATCCCAGGTGTAGAGCACTGGGAGGCGGATTTTCTAAGTCGTCAGACTTTTCATCCGGGAGAGTGGGAACTCCCTCCGGAGGTATTTGCACAACTGATTCATCGTTGGGGCAAACCAGAACTGGATCTCATGGCGTCTCGCCAGAACGCCAAGCTTCCGTGTTACGGATCCAGGTCCAGGGATCCCAAGGCGACACTGATAGATGCTCTTGCAGCGCCCTGGTCTTTCAACCTGGCTTATGTGTTTCCACCGTTTTCTCTGCTCCCTCGACTGATTGCCAAGATCAAGCAGGAGAGAGCATCGGTGATTCTGATAGCACCTGCGTGGCCACGCAGGACCTGGTATGCAGATCTAGTGGACATGTCATCCTTTCCACCATGATCTCTGCCTCTGAGACAGGACCTTCTACTTCAGGATCCTTCCAACCATCCAAATCTAATTTCTCTGCGGCTGACTGCCTAGAGATTGAATGCTTGATTTTATCAAAGCGTGGCTTCTCAGAGTCAGTTATTGATACCTTAATACGGGCACGAAAGCCTGTCACCAGGAAAATTTACCATAAGGTATGGCGTAGATATCTTTATTGGTGTGAATCCAAGGGTTACTCATGGAGTAAGATTCCTAGGATATTATCTTTTCTCCAAGAAGGTTTGGAAAAAGGATTGTCAGCTGGTTAAGCGTCTGGCAGATGTTCCAGACGTTCAGGCATTTTGTCAGGCTTTAGTTAGAATCAAGCCTGTGTTTAAACCGGTTGCTCCACTATGGAGCTTAAACTTGGTTCTTAAGGTTCTTCAATGAAGTTCCGTTTGAACCTCTTCATTCCATAGATATCAAACTTTTATCTTGGAAAGTCTATTTGTTGGTAGCTATTTCCTCTGCTCGTAGAGTCTCAGAGTTATCTGCCTTACAATGTGATTCTCCTTATCTGATTTTTTCATACGGATAAGGTAGTTCTGCGTACCAAAGCTGGGTTTTTACCTAAGGTGGTATCTAACAAGAATATCAATCAAGAGATTGTTGTTCCATCCTTGTGTTTCACAATCTGGACGTGGTACGTGCTTTAAAGTTTTTACTTACAAGCTACTAAAGATTTTCGTCAAACATCTGCTTGGTTTGTTGTCTTCTCTGGACAGAGGAGAGATCAAAAGGCTTCGGCAACCTCTCCTTCTTTTTGGCTAAGAAGCTTAATCCGCTTAGCCTATGAGACTGCTGGACAGCAGCCTCCTGAAAGGATTACAGCTCATTCCACTAGAGCTGTGGCTTCCACTTGGGCCTTTAAAAATGAGGGTTCTTTTGAACAGATTTGCAAGGCGGCGACTTGGTCTTCGCTTCATACTTTTTCAAAATTTTGCAAATTTGATACTTTTGCTTCTTCGGAGGCTATATTTGGGAGAGAGGTTTTACAGGCAGTGGTTCCTTCCATTTAAGTTCCTGCCTTGTCCCTCCCTTCATCCGTGTACTTTAGCTTTGGTATTGGTATCCCACAAGTAATAGATGATCCGTGGACTGGATACACCTTACAAGAGAAAACACAATTTATGCTTACCTGATAAATTTATTTCTCTTGTGGTGTATCCAGTCCACGGCCCGCCCTGTCATTTTAAGGCAGGTAATTTTTAAATTTAAACTACAGTAACCACTGCACCCTATGGTTCCTCCTTTCTCGGCTTGTTTTCGGTCTAATGACTGGCTATGACAGTTAGGGGAGGAGCTATATTGCAGCTCTGCTGTGGGTTTCCTCTTGCAACTTCCTGTTGGGAATGAGAATATCCCACAAGTAATGGATGATCCGTGGACTGGATACACCACAAGAGAAATACATTTATCAGGTAAGCATAAATTGTGTTTTTCAGGGTTTCATGCCATATCCTCCACACTGCTCTCTATTTCTTTTTTTCCCTCTGGTATAGTTCAGGAGTGTATATGCCCAATATTGCAGTGAATGAATATGCATTAGATGACTCTTTATGCCCCTTGCTGTGACAGTCTGAGAATGTGCATGTGGGAATAAATATGGTATTGCTGTACCTTTTCACTGCACCCGCCCCAACCCCCGACAACAGAGCTTCCAAGTAGTTCATATTCCCTTGCTCACTGTGATTTAGTTCTACTTGCTTCCCCCGTATCATGTGACAGTCATCAGCCAATCACAAAATGCATATATGTATATAGGAGCTGGTGCCTCAAAGTGTGCATATAAAAAGTTTGTATTTTATTTTCAAATTGCATACTTTATATCATGAAAGTTTATAATTTTGACCTTAAGAGCATTTTATAACTACATTAACATGTCACACTATCACATGATTGTGTTTTTAACTTTGTGTTTAGCCCTCTTGCTGGAGGGAGCTGCAATGACACTTGTTTTAATTAATTTGAATGCCACTTCTGATTGGCTTATCAGCAATATCCAATATTGTGTGACTGTATACGAGACGTGTCACCTACAAGGCTCAGTGATCTCATAGAGCCATTGCATGTCTCTTCATCTTATCGCAGTAAAAGTTATCACTCAGTCAAACCTTTTAATTAAAGCATTTTTCTTAATAAATGTGTAGTGAGAAAATGTTTCTATTTAAAAAAAAAAAAGTTTAAAATGCAGTTTCATGGCCAGCAAATGTTGATTGAAGCTTTAGATTTAAATAGCTGAAATTGAGATACTAATTTACATTCACACTGAAAATGTGTTTATTCAACTTCAGGGTTGAAATGAAAGCAGTTTATATAAAGTAAAACAGAAAAGGAGATACTTTAGAAATGTTTATCATAGTTTAGGAATCCCTTGGGTGAGGGGACCCATTCTTTGAGATTACTATAGATAAGACACATAATGGTTCTGCTGCAGCACTGCCATCCCTGTTCTGTTTTTCCATATGTCCATATAACATCAGAGCACAGACGCAATTCACTTGGCTTCTTTAAGGCAGCCCAGGGCAATCTGTGTACTGCACAGCTACAGCCATGTTTGGCGCAACGGGAAATGGCGAGAGCAGTGCAGATCCAGAGCACAAGAGGATTATGCTGTTTAGCACAGTTTACCATAGTATATTGCAGATCATCTTTGCCATCTCTTAACCTGTAATGTCATGTAATTTGGGTCAAACTACTTAGTTTAATCCATAACTGGCAGCCATTTTCTGTAACCTTTTCTCTGTGCTGATAGTTGCCTCTAGGTATCAATGGTTATTCATAATGAACATATTTCCATGTATACTAGCTCTTGCAGGAGACTTGATTAATTTAAAGGGACAGTCAAGTCCAAAAAACTCATGTTTTAAATAGGGCATGTAATTTTAAATAACTTTAAATTTACTTTAATCACCAATTTTGCTTTGTTCTTTTGGTATTCTTAGTTGAAAGTTAAACCTAGGAAGGCTCATATGATAATCTCGAAGCCCTTGAAGGCCGCCTCTTATCACATGATTTTTTTTTATTTGCTTTTCACAACAGGGGAAAGCTAGTTCATGTGAGTCATATAGATAACATTGTGATCATGCCCGTGGCTTGTTGCAGACACTGCACTAATTGGCTAAAATGAAATTCAATAGATAATAAATAAAATGTCATGTGATCAGGGGGCTGTCAGAAGAAGCTTAGATACAAGGTAATCACAGAGGTAAAAAGTATATTAATATAACAGTGTCGGTTATGCAAAACTGGGGAATGTTTAATAAAGGAATTATCTATCTTTTTAAACAACAAAAAATCTGGTGTTGACTGTCCCTTTAAACTGAACTTTGAATATAGGTATTAAAGGGACATTGTGGTCGAAATGTAAATGTGTGTGTGTGAGAGCATTTAAATTTTGAAATAGATTTTTTTTTTTTTTTGCTTATATACTTGTATTAACAAAAATACATCTAGTAAACACTATCATTATTGAACTGGCATACGCATATATGTTGTGCATGCCTGTGCAGCCCCATACAAATACTGCTTGAGCTCAGATTGCCAGGGGTGATGTGTATTGTGTCAGTGATAACTTAATTTGCCTCATCCAAACCACTGCCGACACTCTGAGCAGGCACAGCCTTTGTATGTGTGTTTGTTTGCTGCTGAAATAATGATAGATTTTACATTTAACCATTTTTCCTAATAAATCTTTGTTGGGTAAAACAGACTATTCAAAACTGGAATGCACTTGTGTACGTATCCGTTTTGACTATTAAATCTGTAATTATGATCTCCCCCCCCCAAAAAAAAAATATTTTTGTATCCATGTCTCTCTTTGAGAGAGATTTATATAGGTTTGTACATGTTTATCTGCAGGTTCATTTCCTTTTTGTCTGCTTCCTTTTTGCTTTAGTCTGGTCACAAGATTACACAGGTCACGTTCTCTCTTCCTCTTGTGCATCCCTTTGATATCTACAGAATAATAGTGCAGAAAACACGTCAGTTTTCTCCTTCTAAATTTGTTTAAAACGTAGTTCTGTTAAAGTGAAAGTAAATCTTAGCGTTTTACAAACGCTAGGATTTACTATTGAAACAAAGGGGACTTTCATTCATGAAGTATAAGATACTTCATGTAGAAAGCTCCTTTATTTGATTCAATCGATCGCTATTTTTATCTTGTACAGCAGCCCACAGTAAAGAATTTTTGTCTACGAGGTGACGTTTTCACCTCTTAGCCAATAGTCGTGCGGTAAATCCGGCTCCCATGGGCGCCAAGCCGGATTTATTGCATGGCTATTAGCCAAGAGGTGAAAATGTCACCTCTTAGCCAAAACATTTTTTTGCAGTGGGCTGCTGTACAAGATAAAAACGGTGATCAATTGAATCAAATAAAGGAGCGTTCTACATAAAGTATCTTATACTTCATGAATGAAAGTCCCCTTTATTTCAATAGTAAATCCTAGCGTTTGTAAAACGCTAGAATTTACTTTCACTTTAAGTCAGATCCCTATTTATTGGTAATTTGTGTGTTTAAATGCTCATTACTGAATATCAGTTTTGATCAGAAGCATTTTTGCTGTGTGTGTGGTTTACATACATAAAATCATAACGTGAAGTCAGTCACATATATGAAATCAGTCGCTTTTTGATACATGGGATGTGACTGACTTTGTTGCGATTTTATTGTATTAAAATAGATTTTATATTCCAAGTTGTTTTTTGTATTTATGTATTGTGAGTGGTGCTGTCTCTTAATATACACAAGCTCTCTTGCGGTTTTAGATAGCAGCCATTTAGAAAGTATTATTAGTTGTTTTTTGTTTGTTTTTTACACTACAGTATTAAAGAATATATTCTATCAATAGTTGAATGTATCTATTTTATAGTGGCATTTAAAGGGACATTAAACACTATAATACATTTTCTAAGCATAGTTTTGAGGTTATTCCCTGCCTGCCTCTAGTCCTGGATGCCGCCATGTTGAAAACCATCTCTGACGTGTTTGCACATGTGCAGCAGATACCGGCAGTGTAAGTTCCGTAATGGCAGAACCCATAATTAGAGTAAAGTGTATGAAACGTGTTTAGTGCCCTTTTAACCATAGAAAAGCACACTTGCTCATAGACAAATACATTAAAATAAAGTGAAGCGATGCATTTACCTACAGACATGAAAATCCAGTTCTTTAGAAAATCCAAATCTCCACCCCTAGTTGTATATATATATTCATTCTTATCCCCTTTAATGTGTATCCAATGATCCATTTTACCTTCTTGAGCAGTGGTTCTCAACCCAAATGAGCTCAAGGCCGGTAAATTTTAGCCAGATGTTATGTGTATATGTAGCAATTTAAACTCTGCAGCTCGTATAACAAGTAATTGTAAACACGTTAAGGGACAGTATACACTCGTTTTCATATAACTGCATGTAATAGACACTACTATAAAGAATAAGATGCACAGATACTGATATAAAAATCCAGTATAAAACTGTTTAAAAACTTACTTAGAAGCTCTCAGTTTAGCTCTGTTGAAAAGGTAGCTGGAAAGCCCACTGCAGGTGGGAAATAAGACACTCCGCCCTCTCCCTTCTTTTGCATATGAAAAGACCCTTTACACAAACAGGAGCAAGCTGGAGAAGGTAGCTGACGGTATTCTGATAAGTTTGGGGCTTGGTTAGGAGTCTGAAAATCTGAGCAGTGTTATT
Source organism: Bombina bombina (assembly GCF_027579735.1). NCBI lineage: Eukaryota > Metazoa > Chordata > Amphibia > Anura > Bombinatoridae > Bombina > Bombina bombina. Next base: position 753,098,490 of record NC_069500.1, read on the forward strand.
TAAAAATAAGCAAAACCTATTCATTTTTTTTAGTATAACAACTTTATGGGCTATATAAATAGATTATCTACAAAAACATTTATGCAAAGAAAAGATGTGTATAATGTCCCTTTAAAGGGAGACAAATTTTACAATACACTGTCCATTCAATTAATTCATTGTTTCATGTGCTTTTAAAACCTCAAATTTATGCTCAGTTTTGTTTTATTCAAATTAATATTTTAAAATGTTTTGTATTTTCAAATTTCAGAATCGGGATAATTATATCCGCTCATGTAAACTCCTTCCAGACGGACGAAGTCTAATTGTTGGTGGGGAAGCAAGCACGCTATCAATCTGGGATTTGGCATCCCCCACTCCAAGGATAAAGGCTGAGCTCACCTCTTCTGCACCTGCCTGCTACGCCCTAGCCATAAGTCCAGATGCTAAAGTCTGCTTTTCCTGCTGCTCTGATGGAAATATTGTGGTGTGGGACCTTCAAAATCAAACACTTGTCAGGTAAAGCGGTTAGGAAAGGGTTTGAATCTTGACAATAGTCTTGCTTTTTGTGTAGTGCACGGTGACCTGCTTGGAGAGGTCAAAATAGGCATAGCACTTGTTTTTCATATTATATACATCTGACTGAAGATTTTTTCAGGGCATGTTCGGATTGTGCTGACTTGTACATAATTCTTAAGAAGGCTCTCAGGACACATTTTTGTGTCGCACAGAATTAGGGCAATAATGAAAAGATTCCAAGGTGTGTTTGGTATCTTCCTTTAATAATCTTGTGTAATTAAATGCTCCTTTGTATTACATCACTGAGGTAATTATCATATAAGATGTATAAAAATAAGGGGCATCACAAAATATTCTGTGTATGACAATACTGTCCAAAGCCCAAAAAGAAAAAACCTGCAGACTTCTCAGGTCTGTAGAACATTTTTTCAAGACAAGCTAATATTGTGCAATCTGTATAACTCTCTAATTCTGTTCATCCCCAGGCAATTTCAGGGCCACACAGATGGCGCCAGCTGTATAGATATCTCTCATGATGGCACAAAGTTGTGGACTGGGGGTCTGGATAACACTGTGAGATGCTGGGATCTTAGAGAGGGCAGACAGCTCCAACAGCATGACTTTAACTCTCAGGTAAAGTGGATAGCGTCCAGGGAGGAAGTGATGGGAATTATGATTTATGATTCTATTTAGAATAGAAAAAAGTTGGTATGGAAAGAGTTGTGTGACTAAGGCCATCCCATTGTAGAGGGAATGCAATGAGCTGGTTGTAGACATGTTATGTAACAGTTGTCACGTGTTGTTGATCCTCTAACTCTAGACTCTCATGCCCTGTAGATCTTCTCCCTTGGCTATTGCCCCACAGGGGAGTGGTTAGCCGTTGGAATGGAGAGCAGCAATGTTGAGGTTTTACACGTTTCCAAACCAGACAAATACCAGTTACATCTTCATGAGAGCTGTGTCCTTTCCTTGCAGTTTGCATCCTGTGGTGAGTTCCATAAAAGGTTAATCTTGCTTGGTGGTAGTAGTATTGTTGCTGTAATTGTTTATTATTGTTGTAATTGGTGGTGGTTGTATTTTTATTTGTAGTCCTGTTGCACAGCTCACAGTGAAGAATGCAAACCCATAAATCAGACAGGGAGCCACTGGTGCCTTAAAAGGATATAAAACCCAAACATTTTCTTTTGTGATTCAGACAGAACATACGATTTTTTTAAAAAGTTTCCAATTTACGTCTATTATCAAAATTTGCTTCATTCCCATGGTATTCTTTATTGAAGAGAAACCTATAGGTAGGCGTCTGGAACACTACATGGTAAGAAATAGTTGATACATCTAGCGCACTTGCAAAACCGCTGCCATATAGTGCTCCAGGCACATTGAGGCTCCTGAGCTTACCTCCCTGCTTTTGAACAAAGAATACAAAGACACAGAAGAAATTTGATAATAGAAGTAAAATACAAAGTTGTTTTAAAATTTGTATGCTCTATCTGAATCCTAAAATACATTTTTGGGTTTCATGTCCCTTTAACCCCTTCACTACCGGTACTTTCAGAGAAAATAAACCTAAAATAGAGCCTTGTTTTTTTTTTTAATTTACCTGTCAAAACTATGGTATATTTCATGCCACCATTTCAACGCCAAATGTGATCAAATAAAAAATTTTTATTTTACAAGATACGAGTCCACGGATTTCATCCTTGCTTATGGGATATCGCCTCCTGGTCAGCAGGAGGAGGCAAAGAGCTCCACAGCAGAGCTGTATATATAGCTCCTCCCTTCCCTCCACCCCCAGTCATTCTCTTTGCCTGTGTCAAGTGTTTATTATTTTTTAAGTAGTGCTACTTTTGTGCTGGGGTGTAGACTAGACCAAATCAGTCCCTTCCCTACAAAAAGAGAAGCATTTGGTGGCTTTAATGCAATAGGAACTGGTGGGACATAATTCTCACTGTGCCTCTTATACCTGTTGCTGCCCTGTTTCAGATTGCCTAAGCCCTTTTAACTCAGGCTGTTGTTCGTCCACAGGGCTATGAGAGGGAGAGGACCTCTGGAAACCTGCTGGACTGCCATGCTGTCGCACAGTTTTAGAGGTAAGTGCTAACTTTATTTTTCTGGGGCACACTCTCAGATGGAAGTGAGCACTATTTTTGCTGGCCAACACATACAGGATAGACATCTTTATGTGATAGGAGAGCTCAGCATAAGAGTAATTAGCGACATCCCTGCCGTGCAGTTTGGATTTACTCTGGTCTGAGGCATTATGGCTAGTCTCACAATGTTCTGTGTTCCCGGTGGTCTGGACATAACATATGCTGTCAGGGAGGGGACTATCTTTATTTGTGTGTGCAGTGATTGTGCTACCGGTAGCAGACTTGACTCAGACTTACATTTAGTATATCTCCCGGTGCCTGATCTATTGGATCCTAATGGCGACCGGGAGTTTTAGCTCTGACACCCACGATGGGCGGGGTCAAATTTGCGCCCTTTTTTTGGGCCCTGTTGTTTGGCACAATCAATCAAAGGTGCCTTGAGTTGGAGGTCTGTAACGCCTACGAGGGGCGGAGTTTCTTTGGCGCCTTTTTAGGCTGTTTGTATATGTCTCTGGGCATGGTCTGGGAGGCTGAGTCAGTTACGCCCTCAAGGGGCGGAGCTACGTCACTTTTACGCTCTAAGCCTCCATTATAGAATCGGAGCATAGAGTTTTTTTATACTTAGTGATTGTTACGGCTCAGAAGGTGCTGTTAGCACTGTGGTACACGGAAGTACAATAGAACTTGCAGTAGCTACTATGTTGTGCTTTTAACTAATGTGTCAAACACTCACATAAATAAGGTGGCTTTTGCATTGTGAAAGGCCAGTAACTTCCTGTTTTGTTCCATTCATTTCTTAATGATTTGAACGGGACAGGAGCGCATGCCATGTGAAGTTGCTTGTAATATTTAAAAATGTCACCATCCATGTGTGGTGGTCCTTAGAAAACGCGCCCTGTTTCCCTTTCTATGTGGCTCAGTTTATGTTAGGTCCAATGAGATATGCTTTCAGTTGTTATAAGCATATTTGGACTGTAGCACTATGTTTTCCCTGTTACGGTTTACTGCATAGTGTGATACCTTAGCGGTTTCCTACTGAGGGGTAAAATGAATTTTAACTTACTGCCTGGCGAGTTTATTTACGGTTTTGCCATAGTATGGGGGTCCTGTGGTTCAAGAGTATGGATTGTGGCAAGACACTCTGCCTCCCATCTCACAGATTGGACCTGGCTACTGTTAATATTTTTCTACAGTTAATTCACAGGAAAAGTGTTCTTTTAAAATTTTAAAGAGACAGTACCATATTTTCCTGTACTAACATGCTCCTTCTAAAGTGGTGGCTGTTAAGAGTCTGGTGACACCAGTCAATTCCTGCCACAATTTAATTATTACAGTGTCCAAATTAATTTATGACCCACAGGCAGTGCTCTGCGGTTCTATGCAGAGACTTAGCTTTTAATGTACATAGCAATGTCTAGTTACAGCCGTCTTTATATGGTTATTGGATGTTTCTGTATGTCAGAAATAAAACGCTCTTTTAACGTTTAAAGAGACAGTATTAAGTGTGTTTCAGCTGTCCTTTGTTAGTTCATCCTGTATGACTGAAGATGAACAAACGCACTCAAGAATAGGGTTAATTTTCATATTTAAAAGAACGGTTTCGTGTTCTATGTTTAAATTTGATTACGATTGGTTCAAATTTATTTTTCTTTTGACCCTACTCCCTCTTCGGCGCTGTTGGGGAGTCTGTTAACAATTGGCCACAAATTTCTCCTATGGGTTCTAATCGATATTTTATGGTCTTCATACAGTGACCTGCATGTCCTTCACACTCTATTCGGGGTTAGGATGCTTTCTTTATTTTCCCATGAATTGGAAGCATTGCTGGAGGTCTTGCTATTCTAACGTTTTTTCCATGTTACTGAGATTTTCAGTTTCAGATGGAATTGGTGCCTTCGGCATTCCTTATATTTACAACACTGTTTTCCATGGCCTTATCGGCTAAAAGGCTGGACAATAGTCCTTTGGGGTGAAGGAGTAGTTTTCATCACTACGTAAACTTCTATCCCTCTAGAGGATAATTCTAATGGACTAATATTCGTTATGGGCTTCACGACAGGGTTTCCAATGGTGACCGTCTGTGTACTTTGCTGCTTTTTCCAAGACAGCATGAAGGGTCGGTCCCCGATCCCAAAAAAAAAAAAGGGAACGTTCCGACCCATTTTAGATCTCAAAAGTCTAAACAAGTTTCTCAAAGTTCCATCCTTCAAGATGGAAACTATTCGGACCATTCTTCCATTTATCCCAAGAGGGTCAATATATGACTACCGTGGATCTAAAGGATGCATATCTTCATGTTCCTATCCACAGAGATCATCACAAGTTCCTGAGGTTTGCCTTTCTGGACAAACATTTTCAGTTCGTGGCCCTTCCTTTCGGTCTGGCCACGGCACCCAGAATTTTCACAAAGGTTCTGGGGTCTCTGCTGGCGGTTCTCAGGCCGCGGGGCATTACAGTGGCGCCTTATCTGGATGATATTCTTATCCAGGCATCGTCTTATCAGCTAACAAAGTCTCATACCGACATTGTTCTGTCCTTTCTAAGAATTCACGGGTGGAAGGTGAATCTAGAAAAGAGTTCACTAATTCCACAGACATGGGTTCCTTTCCTGGGAACTCTAATAGACACTCTATCCATGAAAATCTTTTTGACGGAAGTCAGAAAGTTAAAGTTTCTGAATACATGCCGAACCCTTCAGTCCAATCCTCAGTCGTCAGTGGCTCAGTGCAAAAGGAGCTAATGTAGCTTAGTGGTTAGCTTTGTGGCTTTGCAGCACAAAGGTTGTTGGTTCGAATCCAGCTGCTGGATGACCATTTTAGATGGAGGTAATTGGATTGATGGTGGCAGCAATGGACATCATTCCGTTTGCTCGTTTTCATCTCAGACCTCTACAACTGAGCATGCTCAGACAATGGAATGGAGTCTTCTCAAATAGATCTGGATCAGGAGACAAGGGACTCTCTTCTATGGTGGTTGTCGCCGGATCATCTGTCTCAAGGGATGATAGGGACAACGGACGCCAGCCTGATAGGATGGGGTGCAGTCTGTAACTCCTTGAAGGCTCAGGGTGTGTGGACTCAGTCGGAGTCTCTACTTCCCATCAATATTCTGGAGTTGAGAGCAATATTCAATGCGCTTCAGGCTTGGCCTTAGTTGGCTTTGGTCAAATTCATCAGATTACAGTCGGACAACATCACGACTGTAGCTTACATCAATCATCAGGGAGGAACAAGGAGTTCCTTAGCGATGACAGAAGTAGCCAAGATAATTCAGTGGGCAGACGCTCACTCTTGTTATCTGTCAGCAATCTACATCCCAGGAGTGGACAACTGGGAGGTGGATTTTTTGAGCAGACAGACGTTTCATCCGGGGGAATGGGAACTCCATCCGGAGGTCTTTGCCAACCTGGTTCTCAGATGGGGCAGGCCGGAGCTGGATCTTATGGCGTCTTGTCAGAATGCCAAGATCCCGAGATATGGATCCAGGTCCAGGGATCCTCAGGCCGAACTGATAGATGCCTTGGTCGTTCAACCTAGCTTATGTGTTCCCTCCATTTGCTCTCCTTCCCTGGGTGATTGCTCGAGTCAAACAGGAGAGGGCTTCGGTGATCCTCATCGCTCCTGCGTGGCCTCGCAGGACTTGGTATGCCGATCCGGTGGACATGTCATCTCTGCCACCGTGGAAGCTTCCATTGAGGCAGGACATTCTCATTCAGGGACCCTTCCATCATCCAAATCTAATTTCTCTGCAGCTGACTGCTTGGAGATTGAATGCTTGATGTTATCTAAGCTGGGGTTCTCTGATTCGGTCATTGATACCTTGATTCAGGCACGTAAGCCTGTTACTGGAAAAATTTACCATAAGATATGGCGTAAATATCTTTATTGGTGCGAATCCAAGGGCTACTCATGGAGTAGGGTTAGGATTCCTAGGATTTTTATTTTTTCTCCAAGAAGGATTGGAGAAAGGGTTGTCGGCAAGTTCCTTAAAGGGACAGATTTCTGCTTTGTCTATTGCTTCACAATCATCTGGCAGATGTTCCAGATGTTCAATCCTTTTGTCAGGCTCTGACTAGAATCAGGCCTGTGTTTAGACCAATTACTCCTCCTTGGAGTTTGAATTTAGTTCTTAATGTTCTTCAAGGGGTTCCGTTTGAACCTATGCATTCCATAGATATTAAGTTATTATCTTGGAAAGTTTTTTATTTTTGGTTGCTATTTCTTCTGCTCGTAGAGTTTCTGAGCTTTCGGCATTACAATGTGATTCTCCTTATCTTATTTTTCATTCCGATAAGGTAGTGTTGCGTACCAAACCTGGTTTTCTTCCTAAGGTTGTTTCTAACAAGAATGTTAATCAGGAAGTTGTTATTCCTTCATTGTGTCCTAATCCTCCTTCTAAGAGGGAGCGTCTGTTACATAATTTGGACGTAGTTCGTGCCTTGAAGTTCTACTTACAGGCGACTAAGGATTTTCATCAATCATCTTCATTATTTGTTGTTTTTCTGGGAATCGTAGAGGTCAGAAAGCTACGCCTACCTCTTTCTTTTTGGCTGAGGAGTATCATCCGTTTTGCATATGGAACTGCTGGACAGCAGCCTCCTGAACGGATTACGGCTCATTCCACTAGGGATGTGGCCTCCTCATGGGCATTTAAACATGATGCTTCTGTTTCACAGATTTGCAAGGCTGCAACTTGGTCGTCTCTTTGCACTTTTTCCAAATTTTACATATTTGATACTTTTGCCTCGTCCGGGGCTATTTTTGGGAGAAAGGTTCTTCAAGCAGGGGTACCTTCCGTTTAGGTTTCCTGTCTTGTCCCTCCCTTTCATCCGTGTCCTATAGCTTTGGTATTGTATCCCATAAGTAAGGATGAAATCCGTGGACTTTTCGTATCTTGTAAAAGAAATGGAAATTTTATGCTTACCTGATAAATTTATTTCTTTTGATACGACGAGTCCACGGCCCACGCTGTTTTTCTAAGACGGGTCTTTCTTTTTGTTTAAGCTTCAGTCACCTCTGCACCTTGGCTTTTCCTTTTTCTTCCTAACTTCGGTCGAATGACTGGAGTGGGAGGGAAGGGAGGAGCTATATATACAGCTTTGCTGTGGTGCTCTTTGCCTCCTCCTGCTGACCAGGAGGCGATATCCCATAAGTAAGGATGAAATCCGTGGACTCGTCGTATCGTAAAAGAAATAAATTTATCAGGTAAGCATAAATTTCATTTTTCACAAACTTTGCGTTTCTTACTGAAACTATTTACATACTGCTTGTGCAATCATGGCACAAATTGTTGTAAAAACATATCTAGGATCCCCTTTGTTCAGAAATAGCTGAAATATATGGCTTTCCATTGCTCTTCGGCAATTAGAAGGCCACTAATTGCAGCTACACAGCACACTTCTATTATTCCCGGCATTGAAGGGGTTAATTAGGAAGTCAGTAAGGTTAATTTTAGCTTTAGTGTAGAGATTACCTTCCCACCCCCTAATCCCTCCCAGATCCCTCTCAAACAACTCTTCTCCCCCCCCCCCCCCCCCCCCCCCCCCGGTCACTCCCATCTTAAGTACTGGCAGACAGTCTGCCAATAAAAAGAATAAAAACTTCTTCTTTTTTTTCTGCAGTGTAGGATCACCCTAGTCCTCCAACCTACCTGATCTCCCCCCCCCCCTTCCTCAAACAGCTCTCTAAACCTCCCCTGACTTAACTATTGCCGCCATCTTAGGTACTGGCAACTGTCTGCCAGTACCTATAAACCCCTTTATATTATAGATATATTTTTTTTTGTGTAGTGGTCCCACCACCCCCCCCCCCCAACGCTATTGCTATTTAGTACCCCTCCCCGCACCCCCAAACCACTTTTCTGCAGTGTAGCTGCTTTTCTGTAGCGTAGGGCCCTCCCACTCTCTCCCCTTCCCTCCCCTCCCCCTCTGCTGCTGAGCCACCTGCCCACAACTCCTGCCGGCATCAACAGAAGATAGTGTCATCGTCTGTAGCGATCAGGCGTTTGCCCTCATATGGAGGCTGAGCACCGATCACGCTCCGGCTCCCTAGTTTAGAATCCTCAGAGCCCCCATAGGTGCACCCCCCCCCCCACAAGCTATACATGAAATTTAGCTTAGTGTGCAGATTTCTAGGCTTTGCAGCTGTAAAATACAAATTCACATTATTATCAGCATTATCACAGGGATGACCAAAGGTTTCTGGCTTCTAGATTTTGAAAAAAAAAAAGTGCTGTCATAGTGTATATTGTCAGCTCTCAAATGTTTCAGCATATAATGTAAAATTCTAGTAGTCTAATTTAGCTATACTGATTGCTTAAAGGGATAAGAAAGTTGAAATTAAACTATCAATTATTCAGATAGAGCATGGTTTTTTTAAATTAATTTAAACTTTGTACATATATTCATCAGTAGCAATGGACTACAGGGAGCTGGCTGTTCCTTGGCTACACACATTTATCTTTTGTCATTGGCTCACCAGATGTGTTCAGCTAGCTCCCAGCACTGCACACAAAATTAGTAAACGAAATTGAATAAGGGACATGCTTAAATGGACACTCAAGTCAAAATTAAACTTTCATGATTCAGATACATTTCCAATTTACTTCCATTAACAAAATGTTTAGTGTATTTATATTTACACTTTTTGAGTCACCAGCTCCTACGGTTGATGTGCAAGAAATCACAAAATATATGTGTATGCATTTGTGATTGGCTGATGGCTGTCACATGATACAGGGGGAGGGGAAATAGACATAACTTTGAAATTTGTCAGAAAAAAATCTACCACGCATTTGAAGCTCAGACTAAATGCTATTGCATTGTTTTTTTATCATGCATTTGGTGGTTATGCAAATCTACTGGATGTACTGGTCCTTTAAAAGGCAGGGAGTAGAACCCAAAAACCGGACAATACGCATCTGTTTTTCACTCATTGTAAAGAAAGATAGGGGTCGGTTTATCAAAGGCTTTCACCAGCCTTTGAGCCCCTACGGCTGCACGCCGTATTTAAAAAGCTGGGGTCATCAGACTGCTGCTTTGCTAACCTCTTGTTTGTCAAAATTCAATCTCCCGGTCTTTTCCGACCGGGGAGATTGACCGCTTCTGCCCGCGCAAGATTGGCTGTTCGCGGGCAGGGATTGCACGCGATCGCAAAATAGCGCTCATGTTCGATGCTTAATTCCTCCAGGAGAATTCAGACTGCCAGAGGCGAGCTGCGGCGGACAGGGGCGCATATATGCGCCCCTGTCCGCTTCAGCTTGATAAATCGCCCCTTAAGTATTAACAAAGACAGTATGTCATTAGGAAGACACTTAAAGGGACACTGAACCCAAATGTTTTATTTCATGATTCAGATAGAGCATCACATTTTAAGCACCTTTCTAATTTACTCCTATTATCAATTTTTCTTTGTTCTCTTGCTATTTTTATTTTAAAAGCAGGGATGTAAATCTTAGCAGCCAGACCATTTTAGGTTCAGCACCATGAATAGCGCTTGTTTATTGGAGGCTTACATTTAGCCACCAATAAGCAAGCTTAACCCAGGTTCTCAACCAAAAATGGGCAGGCTCCTATGCATCAAATTCCTGCTTTTTAAATAAAGATAGCAAGAGAAAGAAGAAAAATTAATAACAGGATTAAATTAGAAAGTTGCTTAAAATTGCATGCTCTTTCTCTATCATGAAAGAAAAAATTAGGGATTAGTGTCCCTTTAAGTCTTACAGAAGAATGTAATGTTAGGATTACAGCAAGAAATAATTGCTAATAAAATAATAATAAAAAGCTTAAAATTGTATCACTCCATATAAGTATTTCTGTTAAATAGGTGATCTTATTAAAAATAAAGAAAAAATGTTATTGAATAAATCAAATGTTTTTGCTGTTTTCACCCTTTACAGTGGTGAAAATAAATGTAAAAAGAAGAGTTGTAAGTGAATAGGGGGCTCTACACTGTAAAGGGCTTACAAGCTAAAATGTAAGGGAGTAGCTTATAGTAAGTGCTGATTGTAGGCCCACTCTTTTGTAGATATCAGGGTTCTGGTTTGGAGAAATGGTCCTGGATCTCTGATAAAATTTGAGGTTAGGCAGTAGGTTTCTCTGAACAGGTAGGTCTTGAGGGGGAAATAAAACTTGCTGTTTTTTTTTCTTGCAAAGGTATTTAGATTTTATCTTCATACTAAAAACTGGCTGTGCTTGTTAATGCAGAGCACTTGAGGGCCACCAGTAAATGGCTGGCTGCCTTCTGTGGGAGGTATGAGCTTAAAAAAAAAGAAGAGGAAAAGCTTGTAGTGCAGCTGTTGAGTTCATTGCACCATTTCATAAACCTGAAAAGTCTTCAAGTACAAACCACATGTAAAGTAAAGGAAGGAACGTTTTTTGGGGCTTTGGCATTGTTTGAGGAGGACACCATCTGAAAAGTGTTATTGTTTGGGTACGCTTGCCAAATAAAGAGCACTGAGGGATCATATGAACAGACTTCCAGTGAATTATCACCGTTAACAGGAATGCCTGGTGCACATGTGAAATAACTGGACGGGTTTCACAGATATGTTCAATGGAAAATGAATAAATACTGTACTCTTGGAAAACAGACAGGGCTCTTGTTCCTCTGGGCAGTAATAATAAGCTCTGGATTTGAAGATAAAATCTATGTAGCTTCTAGCCTGAAGGTATTACAGGATTTAAATATTTTCAGTACGTGGGGAGGTCTTCTATTCCTCCCATAATGCAGCTCCCTTTCTCCTATATTTTGAACTACATTTTCCTGTTTTGGGAAGAAGTTGTTTTTCATCTTTTTCTTTTTTTTGACAAGTGTTTATAGGTGATAACTGACTGTTTATAGGGGACTGACTGGCTTTGAGCCAAATACAGGGTAAGGCTATTTTTAGGCCATTTCATTACTTAATCATTACACCTGCTATTTTACTTACTTTGTGTATCAACAGCTGTATGTAAAAAAAAAAAAAAACTTGGAGATCTTGTAATTTGTTTAAAAATGTATTAGTGCTTTGTTTATCTGAAGGAAAAAAAATGGATGTTCTTATGCTAAGTACCAACTTTTTTTCTGGGGGTTGTCCTTAACCACAAGTGAGCAATAGTCACTTAGGTATCCGTTGTACACAGAATACACAAAATAAAGTGGGTTTTTTTTGTTTTGTTTTTTAATTCTGCTCTTTCATATTCACTAGAAACACTGAGAAATATCAGTGTTGCGCTAGATTAAGACTCCCAGGGTCTTCCTTACCAGATACAAAAAAACTACCAAGTCTATTAGATTTAGAAAAAAGGAGAGCGCTACAATATCAGTCATAAATAATGAAAAAGTAACTTTTATTGCATAGAAATTACTACTTTTTTATTTAACGTTTCTATGTGGTACTATTGTTTTATTAACTGGTTTTAATGTTTTTTATACAGTATATACAAGAATTTTCTTTCATGTAATTAGCAAGAGTCCATGAGCTAGTGATGTATGGGATATACATTCCTACCAGGAGGGGCAAAGTTTCCCAAACCTTAAAATGCCTATAAATACACCCCTCACCACACCCACAATTCAGTTTTACAAACTTTGCCTCCTATGGAGGTGGTGAAGTAAGTTTGTGCTAGATTCTACGTTGATATGCGCTCCGCAGCAGGTTGGAACCCGGTTTTCCTCTCAGCGTGCAGTGAATGTCAGAGGGATGTGAGGAGAGTATTGCCTATTTGAATTCAATGATCTCCTTCTACGGGGTCTATTTCATAGGTTCTCTGTTATCGGTCGTAGAGATTAATCTCTTACCTCCCTTTTCAGATCGACGATATACTCTTATATATACCATTACCTCTGCTGATTTTCGTTTCAGTACTGGTTTGGCTTTCTACAAACATGTAGATGAGTGTCCTGGGGTAAGTAAATCTTATTTTCTGTGACACTCTAAGCTATGGTTGGGCACTTTTTTATAAAAAGTTCTAAATATATGTATTCAAACATTTATTTGCCTTGACTCAGGATGTTCAACATTCCTTATTTTCAGACAGTCAGTTTCATATTTGGGATAATGCATTTGAATCAATTATTTTTTTCTTACCTTAAAAAATTTGACTTTTTCCCTGTGGGCTGTTAGGCTCGCGGGGGCTGAAAATGCTTCATTTTATTACGTCATTCTGGCGCGGACTTTTTTGGCGCAAAAAATCTTATCTGTTTCCGGCGTCATACGTGTCGCCGGAAGTTGCGTCATTTTTTGACGTTCTTTTGCGCCAAAAATGTCGGCGTTCCGGATGTGGCGTCATTTTTGGCGCCAAAAGCATTTAGCCGCCAAATAATGTGGGCGTCTTATTTTGGCGCTAAAAAATATGGGCGTCGCTTTTGTCTCCACATTATTTAAGTCTCATTTTTCATTGCTTCTGGTTGCTAGAAGCTTGTTCCTTGGCATTTTTTCCCATTCCTGAAACTGTCATTTAAGGAATTTGATCAATTTTGCTTTTTATGTTGTTTTTTCTCTTACATATTGCAAGATGTCTCACGTTGCATCTGAGTCAGAAGATACTTCAGGAAAATCGCTGTCTGGTGCTGGAACTACCAAAGCTAAGTGTATCTGCTGTAAACTTTTGGTAGCTGTTCCTCCAGCTGTTGTTTGTACTAATTGTCATGACAAACTCGTTAATGCAGATAATATTTCCTTTAGTAATGTACCATTACCTGTTGCAGTTCCATCAACATCTAATGTTCAGAGTGTTCCTGATAACATAAGAGATTTTGTTTCTGAATCCATCAAGAAGGCTATGTCTGTTATTCCTCCTTCTAGTAAACATAAAAAATCTTTTAAAACTTCTCTTTATACAGATGAATTTTTAAATGAACATCATCATTCTGATTCTAATGACTCTTCTAGTTCAGAGGATTCTGTCTCAGAGGTTGATGCTGATAAATCTTCATATTTATTTAAAATGGAATTTATTCGTTCTTTACTTAAAGAAGTACTAATTGCTTTAGAAATTGAGGATTCTGGTCCTCTTGATACTAAATCTAAACGTTTAGATAAGGTCTTTAAATCTCCTGTGGTTATTCCAGAAGTTTTTCCTGGTGCTATTTCTGAAGTAATTTCCAGAGAATGGAATAATTTGGGTAATTCATTTACTCCTTCTAAACGTTTTAAGCAATTATATCCTGTGCCGTCTGATAGATTAGAATTTTGGGACAAAATCCCTAAAGTTGATGGGGCTATTTCTACCCTTGCTAAACGTACTACTATTCCTACGTCAGATGGTACTTCGTTTAAGGATCCTTTAGATAGGAAAATTGAATCCTTTCTAAGAAAAGCTTATCTGTGTTCAGGTAATCTTCTTAGACCTGCTATATCATTGGCTGATGTTGCTGCAGCTTCAACTTTTTGGTTGGAAACTTTAGCGCAACAAGTAACAGATCATGATTCTCATAATATTATTATTCTTCTGCAACATGCTAATAATTTTATCTGTGATGCCATTTTTGATATTATCAGAGTTGATGTCAGGTTTATGTCTCTAGCTATTTTAGCTAGAAGAGCTTTATGGCTTAAAACTTGGAATGCTGATATGTCTTCTAAATCGACTCTACTTTCCATTTCTTTCCAGGGTAACAAATTATTTGGTTCTCAGTTGGATTCTATTATCTCAACTGTTACTGGTGGGAAAGGAACTTTTTTACCACAGGATAAAAGATCTAAGGGTAAAAACAGGGCTAATAATCGTTTTCGTTCGTTTCAACAAAGAACAAAAGCCTGATCCTTCTTCCTCAGGAGCAGTTTCAGTTTGGAAACCATCTCCAGTCTGGAATAAATCCAAGCCTTCTAGAAAAGCAAAGCCAGCTTCTAAGTCCACATGAAGGTGTGGCCCTCATTCCAGCCCAGCTGGTAGGGGGCAGGTTACATTTTTTCAAAGAAATTTGGATCAATTCTGTTCACAATCTTTGGATTCAGAACATCGTTTCAGAAGGGTACAGAATTGGTTTCAAGATAAGACCTCCTGCAAAGAGATTTTTTCTTTCCCGTGTCCCAGTAAACCCAGCGAAAGCTCAAGCATTTCTGAAATGTGTTTCAGATCTAGAGTTGGCTGGAGTAATTATGCCAGTTCCAGTTCTGGAACAGGGGCTGGGGTTTTATTCGAATCTCTTCATTGTACCAAAGAAGGAGAATTCCTTCAGACCAGTTCTGGATCTATAAATATTGAATCGTTATGTAAGAATACCAACATTCAAAATGGTAACTGTAAGGACTATCTTGCCTTTTGTTCAGCAAGGGCATTATATGTCCACGATAGATTTACAGGATGCATATCTGCATATTCCGATTCATCCAGATCACTATCAGTTCCTGAGATTCTCTTTCCTGGACAAGCATTACCAGTTTGTGGCTCTGCCGTTTGGCCTAGCTACAGCCCCAAGAATTTTTACAAAGGTTCTCGGTGCCCTTCTGTCTGTAATCAGAGAACAGGGTATTGTGGTATTTCCTTATTTGGACGATATCTTGGTACTTGCTCAGTCTTTACATTTTGCAGAATCTCATACGAATCGACTTGTGTTGTTTCTTCAAGATCATGGTTGGAGGATCAATTTTCTAAAAAGTTCATTGATTCCTCAGACAAGGGTAACCTTTTTGGGTTTCCAAATAGATTCAGTGTCCATGACTCTGTCTTTGACAGAAAAGAGACGTCTAAAATTGATTTCAGCCTGTCGAAACCTTCAGTCACAATCATTCCCTTCGGTAGCCTTATGCATGGAAATTCTAGGTCTTATGACTGCTGCATCGGACGCGATCCCCTTTGCTCGTTTTCACATGCGGCCTCTTCAGCTCTGTATGCTGAATCAATGGTGCAGGGATTACACAAAGATATCTCAATTAATATCTTTAAAACCGATTGTACGACACTCTCTGACGTGGTGGACAGATCACCATCGTTTAATTCAGGGGGCTTCTTTTGTTCTTCCGACCTGGACTGTAATTTCAACAGATGCAAGTCTTACAGGTTGGGGAGCTGTGTGGGGGTCTCTGACGGCACAAGGAGTTTGGGAATCTCAGGAGGTGAGATTACCAATCAATATTTTGGAACTCCGTGCAATTTTCAGAGCTCTTCAGTCTTGGCCTCTTCTGAAGAGAGAATCGTTCATTTGTTTTCAGACAGACAAAGTCACAACTGTGGCATACATCAATCATCAAGGAGGGACTCACAGTCCTCTGGCTATGAAAGAAGTATCTCGAATTCTGGTTTGGGCGGAATCCAGCTCCTGTCTAATCTCTGCGGTTCATATTCCAGGAATAGACAATTGGGAAGCGGATTATCTCAGTCGCCAAACGTTGCATCCGGGCGAATGGTCTCTTCACCCAGAGGTATTTCTTCAGATTGTTCAAATGTGGGAACTTCCAGAAATAGATCTGATGGCTTCTCATCTAAACAAGAAACTTCCCAGGTATCTGTCCAGATCCCGGGATCCTCAGGCGGAGGCAGTGGATGCATTATCACTTCCTTGGAAGTATCATCCTGCCTATATCTTTCCGCCTCTAGTTCTTCTTCCAAGAGTAATCTCCAAGATTCTGAAGGAATGCTCGTTTGTTCTGCTGGTAGCTCCGGCATGGCCTCACAGGTTTTGGTATGCGGATCTTGTCCGGATGGCCTCTTGTCAACCGTGGACTCTTCCGTTAAGACCAGACCTTCTGTCGCAAGGTCCTTTTTTCCATCAGGATCTCAATCCTTAAATTTAAAGGTATGGAGATTGAACGCTTGATTCTTGGTCAAAGAGGTTTCTCTGACTCTGTGATTAATACTATGTTACAGGCTCGTAAATCTGTATCCAGAGAGATATATTATAGAGTCTGGAAGACTTATATTTCTTGGTGTCTTTCTCATCATTTTTCCTGGCATTCTTTTAGAATTCCGAGAATTTTACAGTTTCTTCAGGATGGTTTAGATAAGGGTTTGTCCGCAAGTTCCTTGAAAGGTCAAATCTCTGCTCTTTCTGTTCTTTTTCACAGAAAGATTGCTAATCTTCCTGATATTCATTGTTTTGTACAAGCCTTGGTTCGTATAAAACCTGTCATTAAGTCAATTTCTCCTCCTTGGAGTTTGAATTTGGTTCTGGGGGCTCTTCAAGCTCCTCCATTTGAACCTATGCATTCTTTGGACATTAAATTACTTTCTTGGAAAGTTTTGTTCCTTTTGGCCATCTCTTCTGCTAGAAGAGTTTCTGAATTATCTGCTCTTTCTTGTGAGTCTCCTTTTCTGATTTTTCATCAGGATAAGGCGGTGTTGCAAACTTCTTTTGAATTTTTGCCTAAGGTTGTGAATTCCAACAACATTAGTAGAGAAATTGTGGTTCCTTCATTATGTCCTAATCCTAAGAATTCTAAGGAGAAATCGTTGCATTCTTTGGATGTTGTTAGAGCTTTGAAATATTATGTTGAAGCTACTAAGAATTTCCGAAAGACTTCTAGTCTATTTGTCATCTTTTCCGGTTCTAGAAAAGGCCAGAAAGCTTCTGCCATTTCTTTGGCATCTTGGTTGAAATCTTTAATTCATCATGCTTATGTCGAGTCGGGTAAAACTCCGCCTCAAAGGATTACAGCTCATTCTACTAGGTCAGTTTCTACTTCCTGGGCGTTTAGGAATGAAGCTTCGGTTGATCAGATTTGCAAAGCAGCAACTTGGTCTTCTTTGCATACTTTTACTAAATTCTACCATTTTGATGTGTTTTCTTCTTCTGAAGCAGTTTTTGGTAGAAAAGTATTTCAGGCAGCGGTTTCAGTTTGAATCTTCTGCTCTTTTTTTCAATAAACTTTATTTTGGGTGTGGATTATTTTCAGCAGGAATTGGCTGTCTTTATTTTATCCCGCCCTCTCTAGTGACTCTTGCGTGGAAAGATCCACATCTTGGGTAGTCATTATCCCATACGTCACTAGCTCATGGACTCTTGCTAATTACATGAAAGAAAACATAATTTAAGTAAGAACTTACCTGATAAATTCATTTCTTTCATATTAGCAAGAGTCCATGAGGCCCGCCCTTTTTGTGGTGGTTATGATTTTTTGTATAAAGCACAATTATTCCAATTCCTTATTTTTTTATGCTTTCGCACTTTTTTCTTATCACCCCACTTCTTGGCTATTCGTTAAACTGATTTGTGGGTGTGGTGAGGGGTGTATTTATAGGCATTTTAAGGTTTGGGAAACTTTGCCCCTCCTGGTAGGAATGTATATCCCATACGTCACTAGCTCATGGACTCTTGCTAATATGAAAGAAATGAATTTATCAGGTAAGTTCTTACATAAATTATGTTTTTTTGTGTAATAAAACTTTTTTTTAATGTTTTCATTTATGACTGCTATTGTAGCGCCCTCCCTTTTTTTTTTCTAAATCTTTCATAGTCACAACAGGACAAAAAAATGTTTGTTGTAGATTTTGCCCATTTATTTAAAAAACAAAAGATAACCTTGGGTCCGACCAGTTGAAGAGGCAAGTAGACCTTTTGTTCAGATTGGCCATTTAGAAGGCAATATGTGGCTTTTAAAAGGCGATACAAAGGGAAGCAACTAACTCTCCCATCAAAAGAAAGTGGGGGTATTCTCCCTTTACCTGTGTTGACAATTGTGTTTTTCTTTTGGGATTATTATACTTTATAGTAGACCAATAGTTTTATAAATGGTTAGGTAGCTTTTAAGGGGCACAAGAAGTCTTATGTTTTGAAGACAGAAATGCTTAAATGGACATGAAACTTTATCATTTGTGCTTCATTCTCTTGTTATTCTTTATTGAAGGAGCAGCAATGCACTATTGAGAGCTAGCTGAACACATTGGGTTAGCCAATTACAAGAAGTATTTATGTTCCGCCACCAATTAGCACCTAGCTCCAAGTGGTGTGTTGCTGCTCTTGAGCCTACCTAGATATGCTTTTCAACAAAGGGAACAAAGCAAATTAGATAATAGAAGTAAATTGGAACGTTGTTTAAAATTGCATGGTCTTTCTGAATCATGAAAGAGAATGTTTACATTTCACATTCCTTTTAATTCTGAGTAAAGTTCAAAAAAATGCATATGCCTTCATTAATTTGTTTGATTTTTGTCTAGAACATTGGTTGGCTATTTTTCTCAGAGAGGCTGAAAATAAAATTCTATAACCTTGGTTTCCTTCAAAATTTAGCAAATTGCCTAATTCAGCTACAAGAGACTGTGATTGCTTAGAGCAGTGGACAAACTCCACTTTAGCTAGTCCCAAGTGGCCAAATCTAAGGGATATAAGCAAGCTTTAAAATGCTTGTGAATCTCATTCAATATTGTCAGTTTTAAAAGATTTAAAGTATTTATTTGTTTGTAGGTGTTTACAGTTCAGAACATAATTGCAGGAGTTAGATATGTATAGTGATTCACACACTAGGATGGAGGTGTACTGAGCTGGGGGTGTGTATGTGTATCACATGGGAACATCTAGAAAGAAAGTGTAAAGAACATCTAAAAATAAGGCTAAGAAACAGGATACCTGTGCAAGCTGCGGCTGACATGCAATAGAAGGGGGAGATAGAATGTGATATCTGTCTCAAACTTCTAATTAGATACTCAAGGGTCAGCCTACGCCTGTCACTCCAGATAGTTCTATTATCACTCCAGAGGTCATGCTTTGGGTGGAGAATTCCATTGCAAGTTGAGCCCCTTCCAGTAATTTTCCTCCTAAGGTAGTTCTATTCAGAATTGCCAAGAATGTTTAGATTTCTGTTGAAAATGTGACTTTTGTCAAGTAGAAAAATGAAAACTAATATTAGAGTATAGAACCTGCTTAAAAGTTGCAACTACTTTAAGTACAGTAGTATTTACCTTTATCACAGGAGTCCTAGAATCAAGTTATGAGGAAGGAGTTTCATTTCATTTTTGGAGTTTTGCTCCCAAGTTTTTAAGTCCGGTCTTACTGAGAATAATGTGGTTCTTAGTGTAAGACATCACTAAAAGATGTCTCAAAATATTTTAAACTGTCATTTACACATAAAAGAAATAGTTTGGACAATCCAGAGACCAGTCTGGAAATAACATCAATCATTTCAAGATTCAGGACATAAAAGGAAATCATTCTTATTGTGGCTGGTGTAGGGGAAATACAATTCACTTACTGGAATAATGCAACTTCCAAATCCACTTTCCAACTCTTGGGTCCCACCCGCAAATCACAGCGGAAATATTCTGTCTTTCCTTTGGATACAAACAGTACAGGATTTACTCTACAAATAAATAAGTTAAGTATACCTCATGGTTTGGCAAGAGTTCATAGAACAGAACCTGTTTGAAATGTACTTTTTGTTTTGATTTGTTTTTTTGATTTGTGAAAAATCAGGAAGAAAACCCCCTTAATTCATCATCTCACTTGTAAATCCAGTAAACTGGTTGTTTGAAGATAAATCTTTTGGATATTGTATACCATGTTATGGAATGTTTAGAACACAGTTTCTCATTTTGCAACAAAATATTCTCACTTTATTTTCTCTGCACCCTGCCTTCAAGACCAACAACCGCTCCATGAATATTTCATAGTTTCTTTTGGCTTGCATTGTAGAAATAATGGAACACATTTGTAATAATATTGTAAACATGCTATAATTGTTTCTGAAATAATTAATAATTTTGTGGAATCTTACCTTTTTAAAAAAAAAAAAAAAAAAAAAAAAGCTGTAGTGGCTACCAACTTATCAATCAGGTGTTAAATATTTTGGGCCTAATATACACCTAGCCCCTGTGTTTCTAAGAGTAATGGGGGGTTTTCCGTTGAAATAAACCTGGTGTCCCAGATGTCAACTAGGACATCTTTAAAAAATAATCTGATGGATAATGTGTTTGCTTAAATATATACATTGTTTATCCTCTAAGAATGTAATACTGAAAAAATTGAAAAACAAAATAGGCAAAAGTGTAATTGGGTCTCGGAAATAAAATCTTGAAGCTAGAGGCAGAAATGTTAATACAAGGGTATTATCATACGGCACATAGAAAGCTCTGTAAGCATGTGTGAGAAATTAGTGATAAGGAATAGTTGTTTCTGAGACCAGTGTGTAGTGGACAATTTAAATCTGTAGACAAGGTGCAAAAAGTAATGGGAGGGGGTGCTTTGCCATAAAGGGATTTGTATAATAGAAGTAAGATTTTATTCTTCTTCTTGGAAAAGTGTTGCCAATGTTTTAGCTGGCCTGCAATAGCAGCATACAATTTGTGAATAGCCACAACATGTGTCTATAGTTGTGAACAGATCAGAATGCTTGTGGTATGATAAGAAATTACATGTTTGGTATTTCACCAGACAAAGTGCCAGCAATTTAGTGAGGTTGAACGATGAGTAATGGAGATTTACATTGCTGAGGGTACTTCTAATCAGCAGATGTGTGTAGCTGGCATGGAATTTTCGCAGTTTGAAGGGTAATATTTCTAATTCCCTTATTTGACAAAATTATTTTAAAGTGGTCAAAGGTCATCCATGAGGAGATTTTGTATAGAGGTGTTGATGCTGTTTAGTGGGGATGGTACCAGGTGAGAACATATTTGTGTTATTCACATATAGTAGTTCCTGAAACACAAATGGGCTTATTAGAATTTTAAATGAGGAAGTGCTGATAGAAAAGAATGGGCTTCTGACTCAACTGTCACTCAACCTGGCAGTACTAAAGGAGGCAAAGTGGTACCAGTGAAGTAGACATGGTTATGTAATTGTTCACTGGCTCATTTGATACCCTTCTTTAAGAATAATGAAAATTAATCTTTTAAGTAATTTTCTATAAGGGACATGAGAGGTACGGGTCAGACCTATATTGAAGTTTTATTTCATGTAGAAATGTTACATTTCTCCAACATTGGTGTGTCCGGTCCACGGCGTCATCCTTACTTGTCGGAATATCTCTTCCCCAACAGGAAATGGCAGAGTCCCAGCAAAAGCTGTCCATATAGTCCCTCCTAGGCTCCGCCCACCCCAGTCATTCTCTTTGCCGTTGCACAGGCAACATCTCCACGGAGATGGTTAAGAGTATGTGGTGTTTAGTTGTAGTTTTTTATTCTACTATCAAGAGTTTGTTATTTTAAAATAGTGCTGGTATGTACTATTTACTCTGAAACAGAAAAAGATGAATAATTCTGTTTGTGAGAGGAAGATGATTTTAGCAGCAGTAACTAAAATCGTTTGCTGTTTCCACATAGGACTGTTGAGATGAAGTAACTTCAGTTGGGGGAAACAGTTAGCAGACTTTTCTGCTTAAGGTATGACTAGTCATATTTCTAACAAGACTGTGTAATGCTGGAAGGCTGTCATTTCCCCTCATGGGGACCGGTAAGCCATTTTCTTAGTCTCAAACAGAATAAAGGGCTTAATATGGGCTGTAAAACTGGTAGACACTTTTATGGGCAAAATCGATTGCTTTATTTGAGCATTTTATACATGTTTAAGCTTGGGGAACGTTTTTTTAACGTCAGGCACTGAGTTAGACACCTTTTCAGTCAGGAAGGGCCTTCCCAGTTGTAGGCTGAGCCTCATTTTCGCGCCATTACTGCGCAGTTACTTTTGAGAGCAAGACATGCAGATGCATGTGTGTGGATCTGAAAGTAGTTGGAAAGGTTCCTAGAAGGCTTCATTTGGTATCGTATTCCCCCCTGGGTTTGGTAAAGTCGCAGCAAAGGCTGTAGCTGGGACTGTAGAGGGGTTAAAACTGTAACCGGCTCCGGGTTCTTTATTTTAAGGGTTAAAGCTCTGAAATTTGGTGTGCAATACTTTTAATGCTTTAAGACACTGTGGTGAAAATTTGGTAAATTTTGAACAATTCCTTCATACTTTTTCACATTTTCAATAATAAAGTGTGCACTGTTTAAAATTTAAAGAGACAGTAACGGTTTTGTTTTAAAACGTTTTTTGTGCTTTATTGACAAGTTTAAGCCTGTTTAACATGTCTGTACCTTCAGATAAGCTATGTTCTATATGTATGAAAGTCAATGTGTCTCCCCCTTCAAAATTGTGTGATAATTGTGCCATAGCGTCCAAACAAAGTAAGGACAGTACTGCCACAGATAGTAAAATTGCCCAGGATGTTTCATCAGATGAAGGGAGTAGACATAGTTCTACATCATCTCCTTCTGTGTCTACGCCAGTTTTGCCCACGCAGGAGGCCCCTAGTAATTCTAGCGCGCCAATGCTTATTACTATGCAACAATTGACGGCAGTAATGGATAACTCCATAGCAAATATTTTATCCAAAATGCCTACATATCAGAGAAAGCGCGATTGCTCTGTTTTAAACACTGAAGAGCAGGAGGGCGCTGATGATAATTGCTCTGTCATACCCTCACACCAATCTGAAGGGGCCATGAGGGAGGTTTTGTCAAATAGGGAATTTTCAGATTCAGGAAAAATTTCTCAACAGGCTGAACCTGATGTTGTGACATTTAAATTTAAATTAGAGCATCTCCGCGCACTGCTTAAGGAGGTGTTATCTACTCTGGATGGTTGTGACAACCTGGTCATTCCAGAAAAATTATGCAAGATGGACAAGTTCCTAGAGGTTCCGGTGCACCCCAACGCTTTTCCTATACCCAAGCGGGTGGCGGACATAGTGAATAAGGAGTGGGAGAAGCCCGGCATACCTTTTTGTCCCCCCTCCTATATTTAAGAAATTATTTCCTATGGTCGACCCCAGAAAGGACTTATGGCAGACAGTCCCTAAGGTCGAGGGGGCAGTTTCTACTCTAAACAAGCGCACTACTATTCCTATCGAGGATAATTGTGCTTTCAAAGATCCTATGGATAAAAAATTGGAAGGTTTGCTTAAAAAGATTTTTGTACAGCAAGGTTACCTTCTGCAACCCATTTCGTGCATTGTTCCTGTCACTACAGCAGCGTGGTTCTGGTTCGAGGAACTAGAAAAGTCGCTCAGTAGAGAGACTCCGTATGAGGAGGTTATGGACAGAGTTCACGCACTTAAGTTGGCTAATTCTTTTATTTTAGATGCCGCTTTGCAATTAGCTAGATTAGCGGCGAAAAATTCAGGGTTTGCAATTGTGGCGCGCAGAGCGCTTTGGCTAAAGTCTTGGTCAGCGGATGTATCCTCCAACACAAAATTGCTTAATATCCCCTTCAAGGGTAAAACTCTCTTTGGGCCAGAATTGAAAGAGATTATTTCAGACATCACTGGGGGAAAGGGCCACGCCCTCCCACAAGATAGGCCTTTCAAAGCCAAGAATAAGTCTAATTTTCGTTCCTTTCGCAATTTCAGGAACGGACCGGCCTCTAACTCTGCATCCTCTAAACAAGAGGGTAATGCTTCACAAACCAAACCAGCCTGGAAACCGATGCAAGGCTGGAACAAGGGTAAGCAGGCCAAGAAGCCTGCTGCTGCTAACAAAACAGCATGAAGGAGTAGCCCCCGATCCGGGACCGGATCTAGTAGGGGGCAGACTCTCTCTCTTTGCTCAGGCTTGGGCAAGAGATGTTCAGGATCCCTGGACACTAGAAATAGTTTCTCAGGGTTATCTTCTGGAATTCAAGGAACTACCCCCAAGGGGAAGGTTCCACGTGTCTCACTTATCCTCAAACCAAATAAAGAGACAGGTATTCTTACATTGTGTTGAAGACCTGTTAAAGATGGGAGTGATACACCCAGTTCCAACGGCGGAACAAGGAATGGGATTTTACTCAAATCTGTTTGTAGTTCCCAAAAAAGAGGGAACTTTCAGACCAATTCTGGATTTAAAAATCCTAAACAAATTTCTCAGAGTACCATCGTTCAAAATGGAAACCATTCGAACGATT
The DNA here is from genome assembly GCF_027579735.1 of Bombina bombina. NCBI lineage: Eukaryota > Metazoa > Chordata > Amphibia > Anura > Bombinatoridae > Bombina > Bombina bombina. The sequence goes on from NC_069500.1 coordinate 753,122,848, forward strand.
CTACCTACAATCCAGGAAGGTCAATTTATGACTACCGTGGATCTAAAGGATGCGTAGCTACATATTCCTATCCACAATGATCATCATCAGTTCCTAAGGTTCGCTTTTCTGGACAAGCATTACCAGTTCGTGGCTCTCCCATTCGGGCTAGCCACTGCTCCAAGGATTTTCACAAAGGTGCTAGGGTCCCTTCTAGCGGTTCTAAGACCAAGGGGTATTGCAGTGGCACCTTATCTGGACGACATCCTAATCGAAGCGTCGTCTCTTTCCAAAGCAAAGGCTCATACAGACATTGTTCTAGCCTTTCTCAGATCTCACGGGTGGAAGGTGAACGTAGAAAAGAGTTCCCTGTCTCCGTCAACAAGAGTTCCCTTTTTGGGAACAATAATAGATTCTTTAGAAATGAAGATCTTCCTGACAGAGGTCAGAAAGTCAAAGCTTCTAAACGCTTGTCAAGTTCTTCACTATATTCTGCAGCCTTCCATAGCTCAGTGCATGGAAGTAGTAGGATTGATGGTTGCAGCAATGGACATAGTTCCTTTTGCGTGAATTCATCTAAGACCATTACAACTGTGCATGCTGAAACAGTGGAATGGGGACTATAAAGACTTGTCTCCAGTGATTCAAGTAGATCAGAAGACCAGAGACTCACTCCGTTGGTGGCTAACCCTGGACCACCTGTCCCAGGGAATGAGCTTCCGCAGACCAGAGTGGGTCATTGTCACGACCGACGCCAGTCTAGTGGGCTGGGGCGCGGTCTGGGAATCCCTGAAAGCTCAGGGACTATGGTCTCGGGAAGAGTCTCTTCTCCCGATAAACATTCTGGAACTGAGAGCGATATTCAATGCTCTCAGTGCTTGGCCTCAACTAGCAAAGGCCAGATTCATAAGATTCCAATCAGACAACATGACGACTGTTGCTTATATCAATCATCAGGGGGGAACAAGGAGTTCCCTGGCGATGAAAGAAGTGACCAAAATAATAAAATGGGCGGAGGGTCACTCCTGCCACCTATCTGCGATCCACATCCCAGGTGTGGAAAACTGGGAGGCGGATTATCTGAGTCGTCAGACATTCCATCCGGGGGAGTGGGAACTCCACCCGGAGATCTTTGCCCAATTGACTCAATTATGGGGCATTCCAGATATGGATCTGATGGCGTCTCGTCAGAACTTCAAGGTTCCTTGCTACGGGTCCAGATCCAGGGATCCCAAGGCGACTCTAGTGGATGCACTAGTAGCGCCTTGGACCTTCAACCTAGCCTATGTGTTTCCACCGTTTCCTCTCATTCCCAGGCTGGTAGCCAGGATCAAGCAGGAGAGGGCCTCAGTGATCTTGATAGCTCCTGCGTGGCCACGCAGGACTTGGTATGCAGACCTGGTGAATATGTCATCGGTTCCACCATGGAAGCTACCTTTGAGACAGGATCTTCTTGTACAGGGTCCATTCGAACATCCAAATCTGGTCTCCCTCCAGCTGACGGCTTGGAAATTGAACGCTTGATTCTATCAAAGCGTGGGTTTTCAGATTCTGTGATAGATACTCTAGTTCAAGCCAGAAAACCGGTAACTAGAAAAATTTACCATAAAATATGGAAAAGATATATCTGCTGGTGTGAATCCAAGGGATTCTTATGGAATAAGATCAAAATCCCTAAGATCCTTTCCTTTCTACAAGAAGTTTTGGATAAAGGATTATCAGCGAGTTCTCTAAAGGGACAGCTTTCTGCTTTATCTGTCTTATTACACAAACGACTGGCAGCTGTGCCAGATGTTCAAGCATTTGTTCAGGCTCTGGTTAGGATCAAGCCTTGTTTACAGACCTTTGACTCCTCCCTGGAGTTTAAATCTAGTTCTTTCAGTTCTCCAAGGGGTTCCGTTTGAACCTTTACATTCCATAGATATTAAGTTGTTATCTTGGAAAGTTTTGTTTTTGGTTGCTATTTCTTCTGCTAGAAGAGTTTCTGAGTTATCTGCTCTGCAGTGTTCTCCACCCTATCTGGTGTTCCATGCAGATAAGGTTGTTTTGCGTACTAAGCCTGGTTTTCTTCCAAAGGTTGTTTTTAACAAAAATATTAACCAGGAGATAGTTGTACCTTCTTTGTGTCCGAATCCAGTTTCAAAGAAGGAACGTTTGTTACACAATTTAGACGTAGTTCGTGCTCTAAAATTCTATTTAGAAGCTACAAAAGAGTTCAGACAAACTTCTTCTCTGTTTGTCGTCTATTCTGGTAAAAGGAGAGGTCAAAAAGCGACTTCTACCTCTTTCCTTTTGGCTTAAAAGCATCATCCGATTGGCTTACGAGACTGCCGGACGGCAGCCTCCTGAAAGAATCACAGCTCACTCCACTAGGGCTGTAGCTTCCACATGGGCCTTCAAGAACGAGGCTTCTGTTGATCAGATATGTAAGGCAGCGACTTGGTCTTCACTGCACACTTTTGCCAAATTTTACAAATTTGATACTTTTGCTTCTTCAGAGGCTATTTTTGGGAGAAAGGTTTTGCAAGCCGTGGTGCCTTCTGTTTAGGTAACCTGATTTGCTCCCTCCCTTCATCCGTGTCCTAAAGCTTTGGTATTGGTTCCCACAAGTAAGGATGACGCCGTGGACCGGACACACCAATGTTGGAGAAAACAGAATTTATGCTTACCTGATAAATTACTTTCTCCAACGGTGTGTCCGGTCCACGGCCCGCCCTGGTTTTTTTAATCAGGTTTGATGAATTATTTTCTCTAACTACAGTCACCACGGCACCCTATAGTTTCTCCTGTTTTTTCCTCCTGTCCGTCGGTCAAATGACTGGGGTGGGCGGAGCCTAGGAGGGACTATATGGACAGCTTTTGCTGGGACTCTTTGCCATTTCCTGTTGGGGAAGAGATATTCCCACAAGTAAGGATGACGCCGTGGACCGGACACACCGTTGGAGAAAGTAATTTATCAGGTAAGCATAAATTCTGTTTTTTGTTATTCAGACCTTAAAACTCACCATTTAATATTCTGACCAGATTTAAAAAAAAAAAAAAATCTATTACTGCTATCTAACAAATATACTTGGTCAGGTGTGAAGATTTAGGTTTATAGAGCACGAGTGGAAAACATGTTAAAAATATTTCTTTTAGCAGACCGATATATTTACCTTCATTACACACAAATGCAACAAAATAGGATTTGTCAAACAAAAGTAGTTTACCACAATGCCTGCTTGATAACATACATTGATGATCTACTACTATTTGCCAATTTGTGATAATCTACTTGGCTTTTGAGGCTTGACACTCTCTAGAGTTCTTAGATTTAACGGTTTTAATCATATCTGCAGGTAAATGGTTTGTAAGCACTGGGAAAGACAATCTATTGAATGCTTGGAGGACACCATATGGAGCTAGCATTTTCCAGGTGAGAATACAGCAGTTACGGGGATATATATGTATATTTTTCTTCCCAGCTTATCTCCTTTGTGCTTCCTCCTGCATTCTAAATCTTTTTTTTTTTTTTCTCTCCATCCTACAATTTATTTTATTTCGGCCCTTGGTGTAATTTTGTTTCTTTGTCCTTCCAGTCTAAAGAATCCTCCTCAGTCCTCAGCTGTGATGTTTCAACTGATGACCAGTTCATTGTCACAGGTTCCGGTGACAAGAAAGCCACAGTGTATGAGGTCATCTACTGAGGTCCTCTCCAACCTTGTTCACTTTACCATCTCCCCACTTCAACCCTGGGGACCCCCTCTCTCTGCACGGATACGCAGGGGTGCCCCTCTGTCCCTTGGGTTAGTTCTGTTTTTAGGTGTATATTTTATCTGTACTGGGCAGCGTGTATTTAATAATAAAACAGGAGAAATTTAATGGCTACTGTCTTTTTGTTATGGGTTTCTGCTAAGGCTTTACTAGTTAAAGGTGAGGTCAGAGAAAATCTTTAATTGTAACAATGAAACTCGATCTCCCTTCTACTCACTTTCCCAAGATGAATATGCAGGTTCATTGCTGGCCTATCTGTTAGCGTAGGGCTTTATGGTTTGTGCTTTTTTGTATGTTTATATACTCTTTGTATATCAGTAATCAATGTTTGCATTAGTCAATAGAATTTTTTTGAAGGATGCCATTTTAGATGCAACTGCACACTGCAAGGCAAGTCCATAAAAGAAACGAGGAAACACTATTATTTTCAACAAATAAAAATAGCACATGCTGTAAGCCAAAAAAAAATAGCTTATAAAAATGACAAACACAGTCAGATAATATGCAAATATGTCGACTCTAAGAAAAAAAAAAAAGACTAAGCAGATAATTAGGAAGGCTACAGCTTATGAAGAGAAGATAGCAGTCAGTGAGACGTTGGGGAAAAAAACCTTCTTTAGATATGTGAGAGGAGAAAACCTAAGGTTGAAATAGTAAAACTGAATATAGTTGGTAGGAGATAAGCAAATTGCAGACTGTCTAAATGATTACTTCTGTCTACTCTTCACAAAAGATTGTGAAGATAGAATGACTACATGAAAGGGGCAGTTTAACCTACATTTTTCTTACCCTTTAATTTGTTCCCAATGATCTATTTTACCTACTGAGAGTGTAGTAAATTGATTACAAGTGGCTCCTTTACCTTTATATTGGTATTTGAAATAGCTAATTTTGCATGTGGTATCCTTACCCTACCTATACTGAAATTTTCAATACTTAAGTATAGGCTATATAAAAGCTGTTTTAAACATAGCTAGCAGAATAAATGATACTCCAGTGGGAAGTAAGAGATGAGCAATAAAATGTTAAAGGGATGATAATCTGTTGTAATAAAAAAGCACTATGCAGTTGGGTTATACTTAATGTAAATTCATTAAAGGGACAGTATACACCAATTTTCCTTTAACTGCATGTAATAGACTCTACTATAAAGAGGAATATGCACAGATACTGATCTAAAAATTCAGTATAAAACCTTTCTCCTACATTGGTGTATCCGGTCCACTGCTTCATCCTTACTTGTGGGATATTCTCAATCCCTACAGGAAGTGGCAAAGAGAGCACACAGCAAAGCTGTCCATATAGCTCCCCTCAGGCTCCGCCCCCCAGTCATTCTCTTTGCCGCTCTAACTAGTAGCATCTCCCCGGGGGTGGTAAAGAGTATGTGGTGTTAGTTGTAGTTTTTTATTTCTTCTATCAAGAGTTTATTTTAAAATAGTGCCGGCTTGTACTATTTACTCTGCAGCAGAAAGTGAAGAAGATTTCTGCTAAGAGGACTATGATTTTAGCACCAGTAACTAAAATCCATTGCTGTTCCCACGCAGGACTGTTGAAACCAGATAACATCAGTTGGGGGGAACAGTTTGCAGGCTTAACTGCTTCAGGTATGATCAGTCATTTTTCTAACAAGACCCAGTAATGCTAGAAGACTGTCAGAAATTCCCTCTGGGATAGGTAAGCCATTGTTATTAGATTCAGCAATAAAAGGATGGCTTATTTTAAGGGCTTATGCTGGTTGACACTATTGTGGGCTAATCGATTGCTTTTTAGCAAGTTTTCAACTTAAATAGGTGTTTTTTTTATCAACTTAAAACACTTTTGGGGATTAATTTGCGCCTGGCACTTAGTTGGACACCTAATCTAGTCAGAAAGGCCCCTCCACTCTGGTATGCAGAGGAAGGAAGCCTAATTTTCGCGCCTCAATTGTGCACTTGTTTTGACTAGCCAGTTCATGCAGCTTCACGTGGGGAGTCCGGAGGCATTAGGAAGGGCTCCAGGGAGGCTTATATTCTTACCAAAATAACCCTAACGAAGGTAAAAGCCACAGGGCAAGCTGTGGCAGAGTACTGTAGTGTGTTAACCGGTTAACTGCTATTAGCTCCGGTTTGGGCATTAAGGGGTTAATTGGTCTCAAAATTTGTGTGCAACCTTTTCAAAGCATTATGACACTGTGGTGAAAATTTCATAAAAATCGGATGTGTTTTTGATGGTTTTTTGATGTTTCAGTAATAAAGTGTGCACTTTTATTATTTAAAGAGACAGTAACGTTTTTGTCAAAAATAAATTTTATTGCATTGAAGTTACTTTTAAGTCTGTTAAACATGTCTGAACCTTCAGATAGCCTATGTTCTCTATGTTCAAAGGCCAAGGTGGTTCCCCCATTAAATTTATGTGTGAAATGTGCTATAGCGTCCAAACAGCTTAAGGACCGTACAATTACACTTAAAGATATAGCCCAAGATGATTCTTTAGCTGAAGGGTGTGAAGATAGCTCGCTATCCTCCCCTTGTGTCAACACCAGCTATGCCCGTGCAAGCGATGCCCAGTACATCTAACGCACCAATTGAGATTACTATGCAACAGTTAGCGGCAGTAATGGATAATTCTCTCTCAGCATTTTTATCCAAACTGCCAGCTTTTCCTAGGAAGCCTGATTGCTCAGTTTTAAACACAGAAAATGAGCAAGCTGACGCAGAGGATAATTTCTTTCATGTAATTAGCAAGAGTCCATGAGCTAGTGACGTATGGGATATACATTCCTACCAGGAGGGGCAAAGTTTCCCAAACCTCAAAATGCCTATAAATACACCCCTCACCACACCCACAAATCAGTTTTACAAACTTTGCCTCCCATGGAGGTGGTGAAGTAAGTTTGTGCTAGATTCTTCGTTGATATGCGCTTCGCAGCAGGCTGGAGCCCGGTTTTCCTCTGTGTGCAGTGAATGTCAGAGGGATGTGAAGAGAGTATTGCCTATTTTAATTCAATGATCTCCTTCTACGGGGTCTATTTCATAGGTTCTCTGTTATCGGTCGTAGAGATTCATCTCTTACCTCCCTTTTCAGATCGACGATATACTCTTATATATACCATTACCTCTACTGATTCTCGTTTCAGTACTGGTTTGGCTTTCTACTACATGTAGATGAGTGTCCTGGGGTAAGTAAGTCTTATTTCTTTCATGTAACTAGCAAGAGTCCATGAGCTAGTGACGTATGGGATATACATTCCTACCAGGAGGGGCAAAGTTTCCCAAACCTCAAAATTCCTATAAATACACCCCTCACCACACCCACAATTCAGTTTTTACAAACTTTGCCTCCGATGGAGGTGGTGAAGTAAGTTTGTGCTAGATTCTACGTTGATATGCGCTCCGCAGCAAGTTGGAGCCCGGTTTTCCTCTCAGCGTGCAGTGAATGTCAGAGGGATGTGAAGAGAGTATTGCCTATTTGAATGCAGTGATCTCCTTCTACGGGGTCTATTTAATAGGTTCTCTGTTATCGGTCGTAGAGATTCATCTCTTACCTCCCTTTTCAGATCGACGATATACTCTTATATATACCATTACCTCTGCTGATTCTCGTTTCAGTACTGGTTTGGCTTTCTACAAACATGTAGATGAGTGTCCTGGGGTAAGTAAATCTTATTTTCTGTGACACTCTAAGCTATGGTTGGGCACTTTGTTTATAAAGTTCTAAATATATGTATTCAAACATTTATTTGCCTTGACTCAGAATGTTCAACTTTCCTTATTTTTCAGACAGTCAGTTTCATATTTGGGATAATGCATTTGAATTAATCATTTTTTTTCTTACCTTCAAAAATTTGACTCTTTTTTTCCCTGTGGGCTGTTAGGCTCGCGGGGCCTGAAAATGCTTCATTTTATTGCGTCATTCTTGGCGCAGACTTTTTTGGCGCAAAAATTCTTTTCCGTTTCCGGCGTCATACGTGTCGCCGGAAGTTGCGTCATTTTTTGACGTTATTTTGCGCCAAAGATGTCGGCGTTCCGGATGTGGCGTCATTTTTGGCGCCAAAAGCATTTAGGCGCCAAATAATGTGGGCGTCTGATTTGGCGCTAAAAAATATGGGCGTCGCTTTTGTCTCCACATTATTTAAGTCTCATTTTTTATTGCTTCTGGTTGCTAGAAGCTTGTTCTTTGGTATTCTTTCCCATTCCTGAAACTGTCATTTAAGGAATTTGATCAATTTTGCTTTATATGTTGTTTTTTCTCTTACATATTGCAAGATGTCTCACGTTGCATCTGAGTCAGAAGATACTACAGGAAAATCGCTGTCTAGTGCTGGATCTACCAAAGCTAAGTGTATCTGCTGTGATCTTTTGGTAGCTATTCCTCCGGCTGTTGTTTGTATTGATTGTCATGACGGACTTGTTAATGCAGATAATATTTCCTTTAGTAAAGTACCATTGCCTGTTGCAGTTCCCTCAACATCTAAGGTGCAGAATGTTCCTGATAACATAAGAGATTTTGTTTCTGAATCCATAAAGAAGGCTATGTCTGTTATTTCTCCTTCTAGTAAACGTAAAAAATCTTTTAAAACTTCTCTCCCTACAGATGAATTTTTAAATGAGCATCATCATTCTGATTCTGATGACTCTTCTGGTTCAGAGGATTCTGTCTCAGAGGTTGATGCTGATAAATCTTCATATTTATTTAAAATGGAATTTATTCGTTCTTTACTTAAAGAAGTACTAATTGCTTTAGAAATTGAGGATTCTGGTCCTCTTGATACTAATTCTAAACGTTTGGATAAGGTATTTAAATCTCCTGTGGTTATTCCAGAAGTTTTTCCTGTTCCTAATGCTATTTCTGCAATAATTTCCAATGAATGGGATAAATTGGGTAATTCATTTACTCCTTCTAAACGTTTTAAGCAATTATATCCTGTGCCGTCTGACAGATTAGAATTTTGGGACAAAATCCCTAAAGTTGATGGGGCTATTTCTACCCTTGCTAAACGTACTACTATTCCTACGTCAGATGGTACTTCGTTTAAGGATCCTTTAGATAGGAAAATTGAATCCTTTCTAAGAAAAGCTTATCTGTGTTCAGGTAATCTTCTTAGACCTGCTATATCTTTGGCTGATGTTGCTGCAGCTTCAACTTTTTGGTTGGAAACTTTAGCGCAACAAGTAACACATCATGATTCTCATGATATTATTATTCTTCAGCATGCTAATAATTTTATCTGTGATGCCATTTTTGATATTATTAGAGTTGATGTCAGGTTTATGTCTCTAGCTATTTTAGCTAGAAGAGCTTTATGGCTTAAAACTTGGAAAGCTGATATGGCTTCTAAATCTACTCTACTTTCTATTTCTTTCCAGGGTAACAAATTATTTGGTTCTCAGTTGGATTCTATTATTTCAACTGTTACTGGTGGGAAAGGAACTTTTTTACCACAGGATAAAAAATCTAAAGGTAAAAACAGGGCTAATAATCGTTTTCGTTCCTTTCGTTTCAACAAAGAACAAAAGCCTAATCCTTCATCCTCAGGAGCAGTTTCAGTTTGGAAACCATCTCCAGTCTGGAATAAATCCAAGCCAGCTAGAAAGGCAAAGCCTGCTTCTAAGTCCACATGAAGGTGCGGCCCTCATTCCAGCTCAGCTGGTAGGGGGCAGGTTACGTTTTTTCAAAGAAATTTGGATCAATTCTGTTCACAATCTTTGGATTCAGAACATTGTTTCAGAAGGGTACAGAATTGGTTTCAGGATGAGACCTCCTGCAAAGAGATTTTTTCTTTCCCGTGTCCCTGTAAATCCAGTAAAAGCTCAAGCATTTCTGAATTGTGTTTCAGATCTAGAGTTGACTGGAGTAATTATGCCAGTTCCAGTTCCGGAACAGGGGATGGGGTTTTATTCAAATCTCTTCATTGTACCAAAGAAGGAGAATTCCTTCAGACCAGTTCTGGATCTAAAAATATTGAATCGTTATGTAAGGATACCAACGTTCAAGATGGTAACTGTAAGGACTATCTTGCCTTTTGTTCAGCAAGGGAATTATATGTCCACAATAGATTTACAAGATGCATATCTGCATATTCCGATTCATCCAGATCATTATCAGTTCCTGAGATTCTCTTTTCTTGACAAGCTTTACTAGTTTGTGGCTCTGCCTTTTGGCCTAGCTACAGCTCCAAGAATTTTTACAAAGGTTCTCGGTGCCCTTCTATCTGTAATCAGAGAACAGGGTATTGTGGTATTTCCTTATTTGGACGATATCTTGGTACTTGCTCAGTCTTTACATTTAGCAGAATCTCATACGAATCGACTTGTGTTGTTTCTTCAAGATCATGGTTGGAGGATCAATTTACCAAAAAGTTAATTGATTCCTCAGACAAGGGTAACCTTTCTGGGTTTCCAGATGGATTCAGTGTCCATGACTCTGTCTTTAACAGACAAGAGACGTCTAAAATTGATTGCAGCTTGTCGAAACCTTCAGTCACAATCATTCCCTTCGGTAGCCTTATGCATGGAAATTCTAGGTCTTATGACTGCTGCATCGGACGCGATCCCCTTTGCTCGTTTTCACATGCGACCTCTTCAGCTCTGTATGCTTAATCAATGGTGCAAGGATTACACAGATATCTCAATTAATATCTTTAAAACCAATTGTTCGACACTCTCTAACATGGTGGACAGATCACCATCGTTTAATTCAGGGGGCTTCTTTTGTGCTTCCGACCTGGACTGTAATTTCAACAGATGCAAGTCTCACAGGTTGGGGAGCTGTGTGGGGATCTCTGACGGCACAAGGAGTTTGGGAATCTCAGGAGGTGAGATTACCGATCAATATTTTGGAACTCCGTACGATTTTCAGAGCTCTTCAGTCGTGGCCTCTTCTAAAGAGAGAGTCGTTCATTTGTTTTCAGACAGACAATGTCACAACTGTGGCATACATCAATCATCAAGGAGGGACTCACAGTCCTCTGGCTATGAAAGAAGTATCTCGAATACTTGTATGGGCGGAATCCAGCTCCTGTCTAATTTCTGCGGTTCATATCCCAGGTATAGACAATTGGGAAGCGGATTATCTCAGTCGCCAAACATTACATCCGGGCGAATGGTCTCTTCACCCAGAGGTATTTCTTCAGATTGTTCAAATGTGGGGACTTCCAGAAATAGATCTGATGGCTTCTCATCTAAACAAGAAGCTTCCCAGGTATCTGTCCAGATCCAGGGATCCTCAGGCGGAAGCAGTGGATGCATTGTCACTTCCTTGAAAGTATCATCCTGCCTATATCTTTCCGCCTCTAGTTCTTCTTCCAAGAGTGATTTCCAAGATTCTAAAGGAGCGTTTGTTTGTTCTGCTGGTGGCTCCAGCATGGCCTCACAGGTTTTGGTATGCGGATCTTGTTCGGATGGCTACTTGCCAACGGTGGACTCTTCCGTTAAGACCAGACCTTCTATCGCAAGGTCCTTTTTTCCATCAGGATCTCAAATCCTTAAATTTGAAGGTATGGAGATTGAACGCTTGATTCTCAGTCCTAGAGGTTTCTCTGACTCAGTCATTAATACTATGTTACAGGCTCGTAAATCTGTCTAGGAAGATATATTATCGAGTCTGGAAGACTTACATTTCTTGGTGTTATTCTCATCATTTTTCTTGGCATTCTTTTAGAATTCCTAGAATTTTACAGTTTCTTCAGGATGGTTTGGATAAAGGTTTGTCTGCAGGTTCCTCTTTCTGTTCTTTTTCACAGAAAGATTGCTAATCTTCCTGATATTCATTGTTTTGTACAGGCTTTGGTTCGTATAAAACCTGTCATTAAGTCAATTTCTCCTCCTTGGAGTTTGAATTTGGTTCTGGGGGCTCTTCAAGCTCCTCCGTTTGAACCTATGCATTCGCTGGATATTAAATTACTTTCTCGAAAAGTTTTGTTTCTTTTGGCCATCTCTTCTGCTAGAAGAGTTTCTGATTTATCTGCTCTTTCTTGTGAGTCTCCTTTTCTGATTTTTCATCAGGATAAGGCGGTTTTGCGAACTTCATTTAAATTTTTACCTAAGGTTGTGAATTCTAACAACATTAGTAGAGAAATTGTGGTTCCTTCGTTGTGTCCTAATCCTAAGAACTCTAAGGAAAGATCGTTGCATTCTTTGGATGTAGTTAGAGCTTTGAAATATTATGTTGAAGCTACTAAAGATTTCCGAAAGACTTCTAGTCTATTTGTTATCTTTTCTGGTTCTAGGAAAGGTCAAAAGGCTTCTGCCATTTCTTTGGCATCTTGGTTAAAATCCTTGATTCATCATGCTTATGTCGAGTCGGGTAGAACTCCGCCTCAAAGGACTACAGCTCATTCGACTAGGTCAGTCTCTACTTCCTGGGCATTTAGGAATGAAGCTTCGGTTGATCAGATTTGCAAAGCAGCAACTTGGTGGTCTTTGCATACTTTTACTAAATTCTACCATTTTGATGTGTTTTCTTCTTCTGAAGCAGTTTTTGGTAGAAAAGTACTTCAGGCATCTGTTTCAGTTTGATTCTTCTGCTTATAATTTCAGTTTTTTTCATTATAAGATTTAAACTTTATTTTGGGGTGTGGATTATTTTTCAGCGGAATTGGCTGTCTTTATTTTATCCCTCCCTCTCTAGTGACTCTTGTGTGGAAGATCCACATCTTGGGTATTTATTATCCCATACGTCACTAGCTCATGGACTCTTGCTAATTACATGAAAGAAAACATAATTTATGTAAGAACTTACCTGATAAATTCATTTCTTTCATATTAGCAAGAGTCCGTGAGGCCCACCCTTTTTTGAGGTGGTTATGATTTTTTTGTATAAAGCACAATTATTCCAATTCCTTATTTTATATGCTTTCGCACTTTTTTCTCACCACCCCACTTCTTGGCTATTCGTTAAACTGATTTGTGGGTGTGGTGAGGGGTGTATTTATAGGCATTTTGAGGTTTGGGAAACTTTGCCCCTCCTGGTAGGAATGTATATCCCATACGTCACTAGCTCATGGACTCTTGCTAATATGAAAGAAATGAATTTATCAGGTAAGTTCTTACATAAATTATGTTTTATCTGTAGTGCCCTCACATCAATCTGACTTGGCGGTGAGGGAGGGCCTGTCTGAGGGAGAAATTTCTGACACAGGGAAAGTTTCTCAGCAGGCAGAGCCTGATGCCATAGCATTTAAATTTAAGCTAGAACACCTCCGCGCCCTACTTAAGGAGGTCCTAGCTACACTTGATGATTGTGATCCTTTGGTGATACCTGAAAAATTGTGTAAAATGGACAAATTCTTAGAGGTCCCAGTACATACTGATGCATTTCCGATACCTAAGAGGGTGGCGGATATCGTGACTAAGGAGTGGGAGAAGCCAGGTGTACCCTTTGTTCCCCCTCCTATATTTAAGAAAATGTTCCCAATTGTTGACCCTAGAAGGGACGCATGGCAGACGGTCCCTAAGGTAGAGGGGGCAGTTTCAACGCTAGCTAAGCGCACAACTATACCAATAGAAGACAGTTGCGCTTTCAAAGATGCGCTTTCAAAGATCCTATGGATAAAAAATTAAAAGGTTGTTCAACGGGGTTTTCTTCAACCAATTTTTTGCATTATTCCTGTAACCACTGCAGCGGCTTTTTGGTTTGAGGAACTAGAAAACTCGCTCCAAAAGGAGACTTCTTATGATGAAGTCATGGACAGAATTCACGCCCTGAAGTTGGCTAATTCTTTCATTACAGACGCCGCTTTCCAGTTAGCTAAATTTGCGGCGAAAAATTCTGGTTTTGCAATTGTGGCGCTCAGAGCGCTTTGGTTAAAGTCTTGGTCGGCAGATGTGTCGTCCAAAACAAAATTACTTAACAATTTCAGGAACGGACCGACTTCCACCTCTACAGCCACTAGGCAAGAGGGTAACGCATCCCAGCCCAAACCAGCATGGAAGCCATTGCAAGGCTGGAACAAGGGCAAACAGGCCAAGAAGCCTGCTGCTGCTACCAAGACAGCATGAAGGGGTAGCCCCCGATCCGGGACCGGATCTAGTAGGGGGCAGACTTTCTCTTTGCTCAGGCTTGGGCAAGAGATGTTCCGGACCCCTGGGCACTAGAAATTGTTTCTATGGGGTATCTTCTAGAGTTCAAGAACCTTCCTCCAAGGGGAAGTTTCCACATGTCTCTCTTATCTTTAGACCAGATAAAGAGACAGGCATTCTTACGTTGCGTAGAAGACCTATTAAAGATGGGAGTGATACACCCAGTTCCAACAGCGGAACAAGGACTGGGTTTTTACTCAAACCTGTTTGTAGTTCCCAAAAAAGAAGGAACTTTCAGGCCAATTCTGGACTTAAAAATTCGAAACAAATTCCTCAGAGTTCCATCATTCAAAATGGAAACCATTCGGACAATTTTACCAACGATCCAGGAGGGTCAATACATGACTACCGTGGACTTAAAGGATGCGTACCTGCATATTCCTATCCATAAAGATCACCATCAGTTCCTGAGGTTCGCCTTTCTGGACAAACATTACCAGTTTGTGGCTCTTCCGTTCGGTTTAGCCACTGCTCCCAGAATTTTCACAAAGGTGCTAGGGTCCCTTCTAGCGGTGCTAAGGCCGAGGGGTATTGCAGTAGCACCTTACCTAGACAACATTCTAATACAAGCGTCGTCCCTTCCCAAAGCAAGGGCTCATACAGACATTGTTTTAGCCTTTCTCAGATCTCACGGGTGGAAGGTGAACATAGAAAAAAGTTCCCTGTCCCCGTCCACAAGGGTTCCCTTTCTGGGAACAATAATAGACTCCGTAGAAATGAAGATCTTTCTAACAGAGGTCAGGAAGTTAAAGCTTGACTGCTTGGAGATTGAACGCTTGATTCTAGCTAAGCGTGGGTTTTCGGATTCAGTTATAGATACCCTTGTTCAGGCTAGAAAGCCTGTCACTAGGAAAATTTACCTTAAGATATGGCGGAAATATCTTTGTTGGTGTGAATCCAAGGGTTACTCATGGAGTAAGATTAGGATTCCAAGGATTTTAGCTTTTCTCCAAGAAGGATTGGAGAAAGGTTTGTCAGCTAGTTCCTTAAAAGGACAGATATCAGCTCTGTCTGTTTTGTTACACAAACGTCTGGCAGCAATGCCAGATGTTCAGGAGTTTGTGCAGGCTTTAGTCAGAATCAAGCCTGTCTACAGACCTGTGGCTCCTCCATGGAGTCTAAATCTAGTTCTTTCAGTTCTTCAGGGGGTTCCGTTTGAACCTCTACATTCCATAGATATTAAGTAACTATCTTGGAAAGTTTTGTTTTTGGTTGCTATCTCTTCCGCTAGAAGAGTTTCTGAATAGTCTGCTTTGCAGTGTAATTCACCCTATCTGGTGTTTCATACAGATAAGGTCGTTTTACGTACCAAACCTGGTTTTCTTCTTCTAAGAATATTAACCAGGAAATAGTTGTTCCTTCTCTGTGTCCTAACCCAGCTTCTAACAAGGAACGTCTGTTACACAATCTCAATGTGGTTCGTGCTTTGAAGTTTTACCTAAAAGCAACTAAAGATTTCAGACAAACTTCGTCCTTGTTTGTTGTCTATTCTGGTAAGAGGAGAGGTCAAAAGGCGACTGCGACCTCTCTGTCTTTCTGGCTGAAAAGCATCATCCGGTTGGCTTATGAGACTGCTGGAAGGCAGCCTCCTGAACGAATTACAGCTCTCTACTAGAGCTGTGGCTTCCACTTGGGCTTTCAAGAATGAGGCTTCTGTTGAACAGATCTGTAAGGCAGCGACTTGGTCTTCACTGCATACATTTGCCGAATTTTACAAATTCAATACTTTTGCTTCTTCAGAGGCTATTTTTGGGAGAAAGGTTTTGCAAGCAGTGGTGCCTTCCGTTTAGGTTACCTGACTTGTTCCCTCCCTTCATCCGTGTCCTAAAGCTTTGGTATTGGTTCCCACAAGTAAGGATGAAGCTGTGGATGTAGGAGAAAACAGAATTTATGTTTACCTGATAAATTTCTTTCTCCTACGGTGTATCTGGTCCACGGCCCACCCTGGCATTTTAGTCAGGTTTAAATTCATTTTTATAAACTACAGTCACCACTGCACCCTATGGTTCTCCTTTTTCTCCTAACCGTCGGTCGAATGACTGGGGGGGCGGAGCCTGAGGGGAGCTATATGGACAGCTTTGCTGTGTGCTCTCTTTGCCACTTCCTGTAGGGATTGAGAATATCCCACAAGTAAGGATGAAGCCGTGGACCGGATACACCGTAGGAGAAAGAAATTTATCAGGTAAACATAAATTCTGTTTTTAAAACGTATAAGCTCCCAATTTAGCCATGTTGATGAGGTTAGACTGGGACACCCATTGAAAGGGACTGAGAGCAGACCCCTCCTTCCTGCATATGAAAAGACCCATTATGCAAACAGTGGCAAGTAGGAGTTTGTAGACATCAGTATACATCTAAAACTTTGGGGCTTTGTTAGGAGTCTGAAAATCGGCACAATGTTATTCAAAAACAAGCAAAACTATACATTCATTACAAAAACACCCCCAGATGGGCAATATAATTGGATCATCTACAAAACATTTATGCAAATAAAAATCTATTGTACAATGTTTCTTTAAGGATTTTACCTTTTATTTCCTATTTTTAACTTAATTTGTGCATTGTCCATTGCATCCTGTCACAGCCCTACAAGGAGGCTGTGGACTCTGCAGGAAGTCATTTATAGCTTTTAGAGTAATGTGATCTAGTTTGGTATTCAGATAATGATAGTGTTTGATTTGCTCATGCTCAAAAGTGGCAGAATGCAACTTAAAGGAACATGAATTTGAAAAGGTTTCTTTTATGATTTAGATGGAGAATATCATTTTAAAAAAAAAAAAGTTTACAACTTCTATTATCAAATTTGCTTCGTTCTTATGATGTTTCTTCTTGAATAGATATCTAGAAAAGTAGTGTGCACATGTATGGATCACTATATGACAGGAAATAGTGCCAGAGGACTTGCCCTCTGTTTTGGTGCCAAGACAGATTAATTTCAAATGCTCTCCTAGAATGTGATACATCTCTGATCTCCATCACTTTAATGTGTAATGTTAGTCTCAATCTCCTATCAAGAACTCGTTCAAAGCTTTTTCAAATCTCTCTGATCAGTGCAAAGCAATTAATACTATGTTATTGGAAGCAAGGCATGTTCCCTACTCTGCAGGATTGTATATCACAAATCTAACCTATCTTTAGATAGATATTTCTATTGCTCTATCAAAAAGTTAGATTTGTATCATTTTTTTATGGGAATCTAGACCTAAGGTTTTGATAGTGCTGCACTTTAAATTCACTCTAATAAACATGAATATTTGGTGGTGTTTCTTGCCATAGTTGCTAAATTTCTCTTTACATATGGTACACTTATTAAGGCTTTGGCTAATTCAATGTCAAAGCATCTTCTACAATGGACTAGTTCTGGGAGGTTGCATAATTACTATGTTTAAAATGTAGTATACATATACCTGGAAAAAACATTTTATTTCTATTTTTCCTTACTGCTTTTATTTTATTTTTTCGAACTTTGGTATAACTAAATATTTCTCTTGTTAAGTGTGTTCAGTCCACGGGTCATCCATTACTTATGGGATATATTCTCCTTCCCAACAGGAAGTTGCAAGAGGATCACCCAAGCAGAGCTGCTATATAGCTCCTCCCCTCACATGTCATATCCAGTCATTCTCTTGCAACCCTCAACAAAGGAGGTCGCGAGAGGAGCTGGAGTTTTTACTTAACTATTCTTCAATCAAAAGTTTGTTATTTTAAATGGCACCGGAGTGTGCTGTTTTTCTATCTCAGGCAGTATTTGGAAGAAGAAACTGCCTGCGTTTTTTTTCTATGATCTTAGCAGGCGTAACTAAGATCCACTGGCTGTTCTCGACATTTTGAGGAGTGGGGTAACTTCAGAAACTGGGAATAGCATGCGGGGTCCTCCGCAAATGAGGTATGTACAGTACGTTATTTTCTGGGAATGGAATTGACTAAGAAAATACTGCTGTTACCGTATGATGTAAGTACAGCCTTAAATGCAGTAGTGGTAACTGGTATCAGGCTGATAAATGTATGCGCAGTCGAGTTATTTTCTAGGGACTAGAATTTGACTGAGAAAATGCTGTTAAAACTGAAATAATACTTAAGCCTTATCTGCAGTGGTAGCGACTGGTAGCAGGCTTAGTGATAACTTTGCATGACATTGGAAAATGTTGTTTTTTAATAAAACGTTTACTGGCATGTTATTTGTTTTTGTGAGGTACTTTGGAGATAAATCTCTTTGGGCATGATTTTTTTCCACATGGCTAACATATATTTTCTGCATGGAAACAGTTATATCAGGGCTCCCACTGTTGTAATAGGAGTGGGAGGGACCTTGTTTTAGCGCCTTGTTGCGCAGTTAAAATTCTAGCACAGTATTCCTGCTTCTTCCTCCTTGATCCAGGACGTCTCTAGAGAGCTCAGGGGTCTGCAAAATTCATTTTTGAGGGAGGTAATCAGTCACAGTAGATCTGTGACAGTGTGCTTGACTGTGATTAAAAGTGTTAAATCTTAATTGATATCCGTTTTATCCGTTTTGGGTATTGAGGGGTTAATCATCCTTTTGCTAATGGGTGCAATCCTCTGCTAATAATACACTTCTTGTTAAGAATTATCTGTATATCTGTATTTTTGAAGCGCTACAGCGTTTTTTATATTGCTTGTAAACTTATTGAAAGTGATTTCCAAGCTTGCTAGTTTCATTGCTAAGTCTGTTTAAACATGTCTGATTCAGAGGAAACTGTTTGTTCATCATGTTCAAAAGCCAATGTGGAGCCCAATAGAACAATGTGTACCAATTGTATTGATATTGCTTTGCATAAAAGTCAATCTGTACCGATAGAGAAACTATCACCAGACAACGAGGGGGAAGTTATGCCGCCTAACTCTCCTCACGTGTCAGTACCTGTGTCTCCCGCTCGGGAGATGCGTAGGATTGAGACGCCAAGTACATCTAGGCCCTTACAAATCACTTTACATGATATGGCTAATGTTATGAAAGAAGTATTATATAATATGCCCGAATTAAGGGGCAAGCGCGATAGCTCTGGGTTAAGGACAGAGCACGCTGATGACACGAGAGCCATGTCTGATACTGCGTCACAATTTGCAGAACATGAAGATGGTGAGCTTCATTCTGTTGATGACGGTTCTGATCCGGGGAGACCGGATTCAGAAATTTCAAATTTTAAATTTAAGCTTGAGAACCTCCGTGTGTTACTAGGGGAGGTATTAGCGGCTCTGAATGATTGCGACACGGTGGCAATTCCAGAGAAAATGTGTAGGTTGGATAGATACTATGCGGTACCGGTGTGTACTGACGTCTTTCCTATACCAAAAAGACTTACAGAAATTATTAGTAAGGAGTGGGATAGACCCGGTGTGCCTTTTTCCCCTCCCCCGATATTTAGAAAAATGTTTCCTATAGACGCCACCACACGAGACTTATGGCAGACGGTCCCTAAGGTGGAGGGAGCAGTTTCTACTTTAGCCAAGCGTACCACTATCCCGGTGGAGGATAGCTGTGCTTTCTCAGATCCAATGGATAAAAAATTAGAGGGTTATCTTAAGAAAATGTTTGTTCAACAGGGTTTTATATTGCAGCCTCTTGCATGCATTGCGTCTGTCACGGCTGCAGCGGCATTCTGGTTTGAGTCTCTGGAAGAGGCGATTCGCACAGCGCCATTGGATGAGGCTTTGTGCAAAGTTAGAACCCTTAAGCAAGCTAATGCGTTTGTTTCAGATGCCGTAGTACATCTAACCAAACTTACGGCTAAAAATTCCGGATTCGCCATACAGGCGCGCAGAGCGCTCTGGCTTAAATCCTGGTCAGCGGATGTAACTTCTAAGTCTAAGCTACTTAACATTCCTTTCAAAGGGCAGACCTTATTCGGGCCCGGCTTGAAGGAAATTATTGCTGACATTACGGGAGGTAAGGGCCACGCCCTTCCTCAGGACAGGGCCAAACCAAAGGCCAAACAGTCTAATTTTCGTGCCTTTCGTAACTTCAAGGCAGGAGCAGCATCAACTTCCTCCGCTCCAAAACAGGAAGGAACTACTGCTCGTTACAGACAGGGTTGGAAAGGCAACCAGTCATGGAACAATGGCAAGCAGGCCAGAAAGCCTACTCCCGCCCCTAAGACAGCATGAAGACAGGGCCCCCTATCCGGAGACGGATTTAGTGGGGGGCAGACTTTTTCTCTTCGCCCAGGCTTGGGCAAGAGATGTGCAGGATCCCTGGACGTTGAAGATTATATCTCAGGGATACCTTCTGGATTTCAAAACCTCTCCTCCACAAGGGAGGTTCCATCTATCGAGGTTATCAACAAACCTAGTAAAGAGAGAGGCATTTCTACAATGTGTACAAGACCTCTTAATCATGGGAGTAATTCAACTCAGTTCCGCGATCGGAACAGGGACAAGGATTTTACTCAAATCTATTCGTGGTTCCCAAAAAAGAGGGAACCTTCAGACCAATCTTGGACTTAAAGATCTTAAACAAATTCCTAAGGGTACCATCGTTCAAGATGGAAACCATTCGAACCATCCTACCCATGATCCAAGAGGGTCAATATATGACCACAGTGGACTTAAAGGATGCTTACCTTCACATACCGATTCACAAAGATCATTTTCTGTACCTAAGGTTTGCCTTTCTAGACAGGCATTACCAGTTTGTGGCTCTTCCCTTCGGGTTAGCCACGGCCCCGAGAATTTTTACGAAGGTTCTGGGTTCACTTCTGGCGGTACTAAGACCACGAGTCATAGCGGTGGCTCCGTACCTAGACGACATTCTGATACAAGCGTCATGTTTTCAGAATGCAAAGTCTCATACAGAGATAGTTCTAGCATTTCTGAGGTCGCATGGGTGGAAAGTGAACGTGGAAAAGAGTTCTGTTACCACTCACAAGGGTTCCTTTTCTAGGGACTCTTATAGATTCTGTAGAGATGAAGATTTACCTGACGGAGTCCAGGTTATCAAAGATTCTCAATGCTTGCCGTGTCCTTCATTCCGTTCCAAGCCCATCAGTAGCTCAGTGCATGGAGGTAATCGGCTTAATGGTCGCGGCAATGGACATAGTGCCATTTGCGCGCCTGCATCTCAGACCGCTGCAACTATGCATGCTCAGTCAATGGAACGGGGATTATTCAGATCTGTCCCCTTTGCTAAATCTGGACCAGGGCAGAGAACCAGTGACAACCACCAGAGAAGAGAATCTCTGGTCTCCTGGTCCAGATTTAGCAAAGGGGACAGATCTGAATAATCCCCGTTCCATTGACTGAGCATGCATAGTTGCAGCGGTCTGAGATGCAGGCGCGCAAATGGCACTATGTCCATTGCCGCGGCAATGGACATAGTGCCATTTGCGCGCCTGCATCTCAGACCGCTGCAACTATGCATGCTCAGTCAATGGAACGGGGATTATTCAGATCTGTCCCCTTTGCTAAATCTGGACCAGGAGACCAGAGATTCTCTTCTCTGGTGGTTGTCACTGGTTCATCTGTCCAAAGGAATGACCTTTCGCAGACCAGATTGGACGATTGTAACAACGGATTCCAGCCTTCTAGGCTGGGGAGCAGTCTGGAATTCCCTGAAGGCTCAGGGATCGTGGACTCAGGAGGAGAAACTCCTTCCAATAAACATTCTAGAATTAAGAGCAATATTCAATGTTCTTCTAGCTTGGCCTCAGTTAGCAAAACTGAGGTTCATCAGATTTCAGTCGGACAATATCACGACTGTGGCTTACATCAATCATCAAGGGGGAACCAGGAGTTCCCTAGAGATGTTGTAAGTCTCAAAGATAATTCACTGGGCAGAGTCTCACTCTTGCCACCTGTCAGCGATTTACATCCCAGGCGTAGAGAACTGGGAGGCGGATTTCCTAAGTCGCCAGACTTTTCATCCGGGAGAGTGGGAACTTCACCCAGAGGTATTTGCTCAACTGATTCGTCGTTGGGGCAAACCGGATCTGGATCTCATGGCATCTCGCCAGAACGCAAAGCTTCCTTGTTACGGATCCAGGTCCAGGGACCCGGGAGCGGTGCTGGTAGATGCGTTAGCAGCCCCTTGGGTTTTCAACATAGCTTATGTGTTTCCACCATTTCCGTTGCTACCTCGACTGATTGCCAGGATCAAACAGGAGAAGGCATCAGTAATTCTGATAGCGCCTGCGTGGCCACGCAGGACCTGGTATGCAGACCTGGTGGACATGTCGTCCTGTCCACCATGGTCTCTTCCTCTGAGGCAGGACCTTCTAATTCAGGGTCCTTTCAACCATCCAAACCTAATTTCTCTGAGGCTGACTGCCTGGAAATTGAACGCTTGATTCTATCAAAGCGTGGGTTTTCGGATTCGGTTATTGATACATTGATACAGGCTCGGAAACCTGTGACCAGAAAAATTTACCATAAGATATGGCGTAAATATTTATATTGGTGCGAATCCAAGAGTTACTCATGGAGTAAGGTTAGGATTCCTAGGATATTGGCTTTTCTACAAGAGGGTTTAGAAAAGGGTTTATCCGCTAGTTCGCTAAAGGGACAGATTTCAGCTCTGTCTATTCTTTTACACAAACGTCTGGCAGTGAATCCAGACGTCCAAGCCTTTTGTCAGGCTTTGGCTAGAATTAAGCCTGTGTTTAAAGCTGTTGCTCCTCCGTGGAGCTTAAACTTGGTTCTTAAAGTTCTTCAGGGTGTTCCGTTTGAACCCCTCCATTCCATTGATATTAAGCTTTTATCTTGGAAAGCTTTGTTTTTGATGGCTATTTCCTCGGCTCGAAGAGTCTCTGAGTTATCTGCCTTACATTGTGATTCTCCTTATCTGATCTTTCATTCAGACAAGGTAGTTCTGCGTACGAAACCTGGGTTTTTACCTAAGGTTGTTTCTAACAGGAATATCAATCAAGAGATTGTTGTTCCATCATTATGTCCTAATCCTTCTTCAAAGAAGGAACGTCTTTTGCATAATCTAGACGTGGTCCGTGCTCTGAAGTTCTACTTACAGGCAACTAAAGATTTTAGACAAACTTCTTCTCTGTTTGTCGTTTACTCTGGACAGAGGAGAGGTCAAAAGGCTTCGGCTACCTCTCTCTCTTTCTGGCTTCGTAGCATAATACGTTTAGCCTATGAGACTGCTGGACAGCAGCCTCCTGAAAGAATTACAGCTCATTCCACTAGAGCTGTGGCTTCCACCTGGGCCTTTAAGAATGAGGCCTCTGTTGAACAGATTTGCAAGGCTGCAACTTGGTCTTCACTTCATACTTTTTACAAATTTGACACTTTCGCTTCTTCAGAGGCTGGTTTTGGGAGAAAGGTTCTACAGGCAGTGGTTCCTTCTGTTTAATGTTCCTGCCTTGTCCCTCCCATGATCCGTGTACTTAGCTTTGGTATTGGTATCCCATAAGTAATGGATGACCCGTGGACTGAACACACTTAACAAGAGAAAACATAATTTATGCTTACCTGATAAATTTATTTCTCTTGTAGTGTGTTCAGTCCACGGCCCGCCCTGTCTTTTTAAGGCAGGTTCTAAATTTTAAAATTATAACTCCAGTCACCACTGCACCTTATAGTTTCTCCTTTCTCGTCATGTTTCGGTCGAATGACTGGATATGACATGTGAGAGGAGGAGCTATATAGCAGCTCTGCTTGGGTGATCCTCTTGCAACTTCCTGTTGGGAAGGAGAATATATCCCATAAGTAATGGATGACCCGTGGACTGAACACACTACAAGAGAAATAAATTTATCAGGTAAGCATAAATTATGTTTTTTCATTGCTACTCTTTATTATGGTGTGACCTATTTACTCATATCAGCATTTCCATTTTGTAAGGAACATATCTGCTGTTTGAGGATTGACTGAGCGAGAGGGAAAGCAACTCCTTCAGCAGTTTAGAGCATTATCTTATCCCATTTGTTATATTATATAGTTGTCTTTTTCAAATTCGAAAATACCATAAAAAGGAAATCTGATTTCCCTGCAAGTAGTGCTGCAACTAACGATTATTTTCATAATCGATTAATCGGCCGATTATTTTTTTCGACTAATCGGATAAAAAGAGAATCAATAATAGTTTTCTATGTTTTAAATAAAATCCACATAATGAGTGTTACAAATATAAACTTCAGACTAAAACTTTACATTAACACAACTGTTTCTTCCATTTTTAAGCAGCAGAGCACAGTTTTATAATTAAACAAAACAAAACCACAAACTGTTTGAAAAGAGGTAGAACTAGAAAGAGTTAGACTATCACTGTTAATAACATTCGGTTATTCACTCTTTCAGAAACTTTGCATTGAAATGCAAAAATCTCAACATGTCCACATGCTTCTGGCTATGGCTGGTTCTCTGTTTGCAGCTATATTTCCTGCAGCAGAGAAAAGGCTGTTGAAGTGTATAAGTAGGGTTTTGCCAATTTCACCAAAGTGGGATATTTATCTTTGTTAGCTCTTCACCAATGCTAAGTGTTTTCTACTTTGGCAAGTGGCCTCTCAATAAAGTAACCCTTGACTTCATTCTAACATAAAAATATCTTGAATATCTATATGCAATGGTAAATAACCAGTTATAAGGTTAGGGGAAATATCTAGTTCGCTCTAGAAATAACGAATATATACTTATAAAGGTTGAATCTGGTACATATTATCACAATTTATAAAAAATATAAAAAAACAAACTCAGAAGCGCTAAGGACTGTATATAAATAACAGGACAAAGCCTTACACATTTATTTATACAGTACATATAATCAGCAATAGCAAACATTCTGCTAATAATTGTGCAAACAGATAATAGTGCACATCAATTTAATCTAGGGGCAAGGTGTAAACAACAAGCTTGGGGCAAGGTGTAAACAACAAGCTTGGCACTATATCATGAAAAGCATAGTTCCAAATCACTAGATTTAATAAAAACAATCCAAATGATGACTATTATATCTTATTATATTATATCTGGGTTGCACATAAGCCAGGGGTAGTTGTAAACTTATACTGTCCTGAAAAAGTGAAAAGTAGACGTCTGTAGACATCCTTTAGGCTAAGGACATAACCATAAAACACAATACCATATGCAGGAGTTCATTGGAGTGAAGCAGCTGGTGTTGTGCACAGACCAACTAATTGCAAACCGATTAATCGATTATGAGATTTGTTGACAACTATTTTCATAATCGATTATTATCGATTATGACGATTAGTTGTTGCAGCTCTATCTGCAAGGTCAACACATTTTGATGGGTTGTGGTTTCAAAGAACAAAATATACAAAACTAAACCAGAAGAATCTATTTCATACATTTTATACTCTGCACCTGTTAAAACAAGTAATTGGAACACATTAAGGGGAAAAAGATGTTACTAAACATGGAAATGAGCTTAGCACTAATATTTTTAGAGGATGAAGTTTTATTGGTATTATCAAAAAGAAAATGTAAAAAAAAAAGGTGATTTAAAGGAACTTAAATCTGTGCTTGCTGCTCCGTTAAATGTTTTATCAGTCACTATTGACAGAACTTGTTACAGATGACAGGAGAACATCAAATGTAGTACCTTTTTATAAAAAGGGCAGCAGGGAAGAATCTGGTAACTGCTAGACATGTAAAGGCTAAAAAAAAAATTTGAACAAAATTTTCATTTCAGATATTTGAGGAAATTTGTTTCCCAGAATATTCTTTGCCTTCACTATTTTTGGTTTTAGTTTAGTTTAAAACAAATTTTAAAATTGATTTTTTGTTAAATATTTTACATCCATTTTCGTTAAAAGTAAATGTTTCAAAGCTACAGGGGAAAAGTTCACTTGTAGCTAAAAATACCTTAACTTGCTCTGGAGAGTGCACTAACCCTATCCTCTTCTTGCCAGAGTCCCGGACGAGCTAATACCTGGCTTAACGCTCTGTTCCCAGGACCTGCACTAACTTTAGCGCAGGTCCTGGGAGCCAAGCGTGCTTATCCTCCTGTTAGTACGGCTGGCGCTCTGGCAAGAAGAGAATAGGGTTAGCATACTCCCTAGAGCACGTTAAGGTAAGTATTTAACCCTTAAAAAAAAAATAAAGGGAACAAATGAATACTGACTATTTTCGTCACTATTTTCTTTCATGTAATTAGCAAGAGTCCATGAGCTAGTGACGTATGGGATATACATTCCTACCAGGAGGGGCAAAGTTTCCCAAACCTCAAAATGCCTATAAATACACCCCTCACCACACCCACAATTCAGTTTTACAAACTTTGCCTCCGATGGAGGTGGTGAAGTAAGTTTGTGCTAGATTCTACGTTGATATGCGCTCCGCAGCAAGTTGGAGCCCGGTTTTCCTCTCAGCGTGCAGTGAATGTCAGAGGGATGTGAGGAGAGTATTGCCTATTTGAATGCAGTGATCTCCTTCTAAGGGGTCTATTTCATAGGTTCTCTGTTATCGGTCGTAGAGATTCATCTCTTACCTCCCTTTTCAGATCGACGATATACTCTTATATATACCATTACCTCTGCTGATTCTCGTTTCAGTACTGGTTTGGCTATCTGCTATATGTAGATGAGTGTCCTGGGGTAAGTAAGTCTTATTTTCTGTGACACTCCTAGCTATGGTTGGGCACTTTGTTTATAAAGTTCTAAATATATGTATTCAAACATTTATTTGCCTTGACTCAGAATGTTCAACTTTCCTTATTTTTCAGACAGTCAGTTTCATATTTGGGATAATGCATTTCAATTTAACATTTTTTACCTTAAAATTTGACTTTTTCCCTGTGGGCTGTTAGGCTCGCGGGGGCTGAAAATGCTTCATTTTATTGCGTCATTCTTGGCGCGGACTTTTTTGGCGCAAAAATTCTATTTCCGTTTCCGGCGTCATACGTGTCGCCGGAAGTTGCGTCATTCTTTGACGTTATTTTGCGCCAAAAATGTCGGCGTTCCGGATGTGGCGTCATTTTTGGCGCCAAAAAGCATTTAGGCGCCAAATAATGTGGGCGTCTTATTTGGCGCGAAAAAATATGGGCGTCACTTTTGTCTCCACATTATTTAAGTCTCATTTTTTATTGCTTCTGGTTGCTAGAAGCTTGTTCTTTGGCTTTTTTCCCATTCCTGAAACTGTCATTTAAGGAATTTGATCAATTTTGCTTTATATGTTGTTTTTTTCTTTTACATATTGCAAGATGTTCCACGTTGCAACTGAGTCAGAAGTTACTTCAGGAAAGTCACTGCACAGTGCTGGAGCTACCAAGCTAAGTGTATCTGCTATAAACTTTTGGTATCTGTTTCTCCAGCTGTTATTTGTATTGCATGTCATGTCAAACTTATTAATGCAGATAAAATTTCCTTTAGTACTGTTACATTACCTGTTGCTGTTCCGTCAACATCTAATTTTCAGAGTGTTCCTGATAACATAAGAGATTTTATTTTTTTAAATCCATTAAGAAGGCTATGTCTGTTTTTTCTCCTTCTAGTATACATAAAAGTCTTTTAAAACTTCTCTTTTTTCAGATGAATTTTTAAATGAACATCATCATTCTGATACTGATAATGGTTCTTCTGGTTCAGAGGTTTCTGTCTCAGAGGTTGATGCTGATAAATCTTTGTATTTGTTCAAGATGGAATTTATTCGTTCTTTACTTAAAGAAGTGTTATTTGCATTAGAAATAGAGGATTCTGGTCCTCTTGATTCTAAATGTAAACGTTTAAATAAGGTTTTTAAATCTCCTGTAGTTATTCCAGAAGTGTTTTATCTCCCTGATGCTATTTCTGAAGTAATTTCCAGGGAATGGAATAATTTGGGTAATTTATTTACTCCTTCTAGACGTTTAAGCAAATTATATCCTGTGCCATCTGACAGATTAGAGTTTTTTGAGACAAAAATCCCTAAGGTTATGGGGCTATCTCTACTCCTGCTAATGTACTACTATTCCTACGGCAGATAGTACTTCATTTAAGGTTCCTTTAGATAGGAAAATTGAATCCTTTCTAAGAAAAGCTTACTTATGTTCAGGTAATCTTCTTAGACCTGCTATATTTTTAGCGGATGTTGCTGCAGCTTCAACTTTAGAGCAACAAGTAACAGATCATAATTTTATAGCATTATTATTATTCTATAACATGCTAATAATTTTATTGGTGATACCATCTTTTGATATCATTAGAGTTGATGTCAGGTATATGTCTCTAGCTATTTTAGCTAGAGAAGCTTTATGGATTAAACTTGGAATGCTGACATGTCTTCTAAGTCATCTTTGCTTTCCCTTTCTTTCCAGGGTAAATAATCATTTTAGTTCCTTTCCTTACAAGGAACAAAAGCCTGATCCTTCATCCTCAGGAGCGGTATCAGTTTGGAAACTATTTCCAGTTTGGAATATATCCAAGCCTTATAGAAACCTATAGCCAGCTCCTAAGTACCTATGAAGGTGCGGCCCTTATTCCAGCTCAGCTGGTATGGGGCAGATTACGTTTTCTTCAAAGAAATTTGGATCAATTCCGTTCTTAATCTCTGGTTTCAGAAACATTGTTTCAGAAAGGTACAGAATTGGCTTCAAGTTAAGGCCTCCTGCTAAGAGATTCTTTTCTTTCCCGTGTCCCAGTTAACACAGCAAAGGCTCAGCATTTCTGTAATGTGTTTCAGATCTAGAGTTGGCTGGAGTATTTATGCCAGTTCCAGTTCTGGAACAGGGGCTGGGGTTTTATTTTATCTCTTCATTTGTACCAAAGAAGGTCAATTCCTTCAGACCAGTTCCGGATCTGTCATTATTGAATCGTTATGTTAGGATACCAACATTCAAGGTGGTTACTGTAGGACTATCCTGCCTTTTGTTTAGCAAGGGCATTATATGTCTACATTAGATTTACAGGATGTGTATCTGCATATTCCGATTCATCCAGATCACTTTTAGTGTCTGAGATTCTCTTTTTAGACAAGCATTACCAGTTTTGTGGCTCTACCGTTTGGCCTAGCCTCAGTTCCAAGAATTTTTTTCAAAGGTTCTCGGTGCCCCTTTTTTCTGTAATCAGAGAATAGGGTTTTGGTATTTCCTTATTTGGACGATATCTTGGTACTTGCTCAGTCTTCTCATTTTCGAAGAATCTCATACGAATCGACTTGTGTTGTTTCTTCAATTTCATGGTTGGAGGATCAATTTACCATTCAGTTCATTGATTCCTCAGACAAGGGTAACCTTTTTAGGTTTCTAGATAAATTCAGTGTCTATGACTCTGTCCTTGTCAGACAAGAGAAGTTTAACATTGATATCAGCTTGTCAAAACCTTCAGTCACAATCATTCCCTTGGGTAGCCTTATGCATGGAAATGTTGGGTCTTAGGACTGCCGCATCAGATGCGATCTCCTTTGCTCGTTTTCACATGCGACCTCTTCAGCTCTGTATGCTGACCCAATGGTGCAGGGATTACTCAAAGATATCTCAATTAATATCTTTAAACCGATTTTACAACACTCTCTGACATGGTGGACAGATCACCATCGTTTAGTTCAGGGGGCTTCTTTGTTCTTCCGACCTGGACTATAATCTCAACAGATGCAAGTCTTACAGGTTGGGGAGCTGTGTGGGGGTATCTGACGGCACAAGGGGTTTGGGAATCTCAGGAGGTGAGATTTCCGATCAATATTTTGGAACTCCGTGCAATTTTCAGAGCTCTTCAGTCTTGGCCTCTTCTCAAGAGAGAGTTGTTCATTTGTTTTCAGATAGACAATGTCACAACTGTGGCATACATCAATCATCAAGGAGGGACTCACAGTCCTCTGGCTATGAAAGAAGTATCTCGAATTTTGGTTTGGGCGGAATCCAGCTCCTGTCTAATCTCTGCAGTTCATATCCCAGGTATGGACAATTGGAAAGCGGATTATCTCAGTCGCCAAACGTTGCATCCGGGCGAATGGTCTCTTCACCCAGAGGTATTTCTTCAGATTGTTCAAATGTGGGAACTTCCAGAAATAGATCTGATGGCTTCTCATCTAAACAAGAAACTTCCCAGGTATCTGTCCAGATCCCGGGATCCTCAGGCGGAGGCAGTGGATGCATTATCACTTCCTTGGAAGTATCATCCTGCCTATATCTTTCCGCCTCTAGTTCTTCTTCCAAGAGTAATCTCCAAGATTCTGAAGGAATGCTCGTTTGTTCTGCTGGTAGCTCCGGCATGGCCTCACAGGTTTTGGTATGCGGATCTTGTCCGGATGGCCTCTTGCCAACCGTGGACTCTTCCGTTAAGACCAGACCTTTTGTCTCAAGGTCCTTTTTTCCATCAGGATCTGAAATCCTTAAATTTAAAGGTATGGAGATTGAACGCTTGATTCTTGGTCAAAGAGGTTTCTCTGACTCTGTGATTAATACTATGTTACAGGCTCGTAAATCTGTATCCAGAGAGATATATTATAGAGTCTGGAAGACTTATATTTCTTGGTGTCTTTCTCATCATTTTTCTTGGCATTCTTTTAGAATACCGAGAATATTACAGTTTCTTCAGGATGGTTTAGATAAGGGTTTGTCCGCAAGTTCCTTGAAAGGTCAAATCTCTGCTCTTTCTGTTCTTTTTCACAGACAGATTGCTATTCTTCCTGATATTCATTGTTTTGTACAAGCTTTGGTTCGTATAAAGCCTGTCATTAAGTCAATTTCTCCTCCTTGGAGTTTGAATTTGGTTCTGGGGGCTCTTCAAGCTCCTCCATTTGAACCTATGCATTCATTGGATATTAAATTACTTTCTTGGAAAGTTTTGTTCCTTTTGGCCATCTCTTCTGCCAGAAGAGTTTCTGAATTATCTGCTCTTTCTTGTGAGTCTCCTTTTCTGATTTTTCATCAGGATAAGGCGGTGTTGCGAACTTCTTTTGAATTTTTACCTAAGTTGTGAATTCCAACAACATTAGTAGAGACATTGTGGTTCCTTCATTATGTCTTAATCCTAAGAATTCTAAGGAGAAATCGTTGCATTCTTTGGATGTTATTAGAGCTTTGAAATATTATGTTGAAGCTACTAAGTCTTTCCGAAAGACTTCAAGTTTATTTGTTATCTTTTCCGGTTTTAGAAAGGCCAGAAAACTTCTGCCATTTCTTTGGCATCTTGGTTGAAATCTTTAATTCATCTTGCCTATGTTGAGTCGGGTAAGACTCCGCCTCATAGGATTACAGCTCATTCTACTAGGTCAGTTTCTACTTCCTGGGCGTTTAGGAATGAAGCTTCGGTTGATCAGATTTGCAAAGCGGCAACTTGGTCCTCTTTGCATACTTTTACCAAATTCTACCATTTTGTTGTATTTTCTTCTTCTGAAGCAGTTTTTGGTAGAAAAGTACTTCAGGCAGCGTTTTCAGTTTGAATCTTCTGCTTATGTTTTTTCATTAAACTTTATTTTGGGTGTGGATTATTTTTCAGCAGGAATTGGCTGTCTTTATTTTATCCCTCCCTCTCTAGTGACTCTTGTGTGGAAAGATCCACATCTTGGGTAGTCATTATCCCATACGTCACTAGCTCATGGACTCTTGCTAATTACATGAAAGAAAACATAATTTATGTAAGAACTTACCTGATAAATTCATTTCTTTCATATTAGCAAGAGTCCATGAGGCCCGCCCTTTTTTTGTGGTGGTTATGATTTTTTTGTATTAAGCACAATTATTCCAATTCCTTATTTTATATGCTTTCGCACTTTTTTCTTATCACCCCACTTCTTGGCTATTCGTTAAACTGAATTGTGGGTGTGGTGAGGGGTGTATTTATAGGCATTTTGAGGTTTGGGAAACTTTGCCCCTCCTGGTAGGAATGTATATCCCATACGTCACTAGCTCATGGACTCTTGCTAATATGAAAGAAATGAATTTATCAGGTAAGTTCTTACATAAATTATGTTTTTTGTTTTCTTTCATTTCCGTTGGTTCATTCAGTCGGATTTTCATTTTCAATTAATGGAAAATCTTAAAAGAAATGACATGCATAAAGACAAACAATTTAGAGAACTAAAATCAGCATAGTTTTAATTCAAGGGACACTCAATTCAGAAAGAGCACACAATTTTAAGCATTTTGCAATTTATACCTATTTATATGCACACTGTTAAGGCACCAGCTCCTACTAAGCATGTGCACATGCGTATAGTTTAGAGAAGAGAAGGAAAGAAGTGTTGTAGTAGCTTTCAAATATGTAAAGGGGCTTAGTAAAGCTGAGCCTGAGAGTATTTTTCATAAAAACAATTCAAGAACAAGGGGTCATGATCTTAAGCTAAAGGGGTAGTAGGTTCATGAGTAATTTGTAGAAGCGCTTCTTCACAGAAAGGGTTGTTGATTCGTGGAATAAATGTCCATTAGAGGTGTTAATGACAAATACTGTCAGGGACTTCAAGAATGCCTGGGTTAAGCATAAAGCTATCCTATTAACTAGATAAGTTTACACATTTAGGACAGACTGGTTGGGGCTAAGGTTCTTATCTGCAATCAAAATCTCAACATTTTATGTTTAGATATATAGTCAATGATAGTTCAGCACTCACCGGGTCTTGATATAAAGGTACTGAATGGATGGGTAGATCGAGGTAGAGAGGTCTTTAGGGCTTGACACCTTAAAATTAGGCCCTGGCACCCTGATTTAGAGTCCCCAAGACACCCATGGGTGCCCCCTCCCCCGCCAGACACCACCAACTGCACCTAAAATGTATCTTGTAGCGGCTAGAACATTTCTACGCCTTGGAGCTATGAAATACAAATCAAACTTTCACAAGAATAAATCTGGCTCTGAAAAAAAAAGACTAATGCCACAAGCGGCCTCTTTCTTCCTCATTTGGATCTGAATAATTATGTATGTATAACTTATCTGGAGATCAACAAAGTCATGCTAATTAAAAGGACAGTACTCTGTAAAAAAATGTCCTTAATGTATTTCCATTACCGTGTTATACCAGCTGCAGAGTATAAAATCTATGATAAATTGCATTTTCAGATTTGTGTATATGAAATAGCGGTTTTCTTTTTTAAGACACAGTGAGTCCACGGATCAGCAATTACTGTTGGGCATATCACTCCTGGTTAGCAGGAGGAGGCAAAGAGCACCACAGCAAAGCTGTTAAGTATCACTTCCCTTCCCACAACCCCCAGTCATTCTCTTTGCTTAGGTGCAAGGAGGAGGTAACATTTTAAGGTGTCTGTTAATGATTCTTCTGTCAAGATTTTTTTTTATTTTGGAAGCCTGAGCAAGTTTGCTCTGATCTTCCCTGTCAATCTGGGCTTAGCTATATTCCACATTAGTCTCTTCAGTAGGGCAGTGGTAGCTTTAAAGCAGTTAGGAACTTGTGGGGTGGGCCTCACTGCGATTTCCTGATATTTTTGCTGCCCTTCTATATTATGCCAGAGTAGGCTTACTCTGTTCATCCTTTCACAAGACTTTGTGAGGAGCGGCGTCCTCTCATTCCTGGTGTCTGTCAGACAGGTAAGTGCCATTTTATATATACAGGGAGTGCAGAATTATTAGGCAAGTTGTATTTTTGAGGATTAATTTTATTATTGAACAACAACCATGTTCTCAATTAACCCAAAAAACTCAATATCAAAGCTGAATATTTTTGGAAGTAGTTTTTAGTTTGTTTTTAGTTATAGCTATTTTAGGGGGATATCTGTGTGTGCAGGTGACTATTACTGTGCATAATTATTAGGCAACTTAACAAAAAACAAATATATACCCATTTCAATTATTTATTTTTACCAGTGAAACCAATATAACATCTCAACATTCACAAATATACATTTCTGACATTCAAAAACAAAACAAAAACAAATCAGTGACCAATATAGC
Source organism: Bombina bombina (assembly GCF_027579735.1). Taxonomy (NCBI): domain Eukaryota; kingdom Metazoa; phylum Chordata; class Amphibia; order Anura; family Bombinatoridae; genus Bombina; species Bombina bombina. Next base: position 753,156,383 of record NC_069500.1, read on the forward strand.
CACCTTTCTTTGCAAGGACACTCAAAAGCCTGCCATCCATGGATTCTGTCAGTTTTTTGATCTGTTCACCATCAACATTGCGTGCAGCAGCAACCACAGCCTCCCAGACACTGTTCAGAGAGGTGTACTGTTTTCCCTCCTTGTAAATCTCACATTTGATGATGGACCACAGGTTCTCAATGGGGTTCAGATCAGGTGAACAAGGAGGCCATGTCATTAGATTTTCTTCTTTTATACCCTTTCTTGCCAGCCACGCTGTGGAGTACTTGGACGCGTGTGATGGAGCATTGTCCTGCATGAAAATCATGTTTTTCTTGAAGGATGCAGACTTCTTTCTGTACCACTGCTTGAAGAAGGTGTCTTCCAGAAACTGGCAGTAGGACTGGGAGTTGAGCTTGACTCCATCCTCAACCCGAAAAGGCCCCACAAGCTCATCTTTGATGATACCAGCCTTGCTGGCGTCTGAGTCGGACTGGAGCTCTCTGCCCTTTACCAATCCAGCCACGGGCCCATCCATCTGGCCCATCAAGACTCACTCTCATTTCATCAGTCCATAAAACCTTAGAAAAATCAGTCTTGAGATATTTCTTGGCCCAGTCTTGACGTTTCAGCTTGTGTGTCTTGTTCAGTGGTGGTCGTCTTTCAGCCTTTCTTACCTTGGCCATGTCTCGGAGTATTGCACACCTTGTGCTTTTGGGCACTCCAGTGATGTTGCAGCTCTGAAATATGGCCAAACTGGTGGCAAGTGGCATCTTGGCAGCTGCACGCTTGACTTTTCTCATTTCATGGGCAGTTATTTTGCGCCTTGGTTTTTCCACACGCTTCTTGCGACCCTGTTGACTATTTTTAATGAAACACTTGATTGTTCGATGATCACGCTTCAGAAGCTTTGCAATTTTAAGAGTGCTGCATCCCTCTGCAAGATATCTCACTATTTTTGACTTTTCTGAGCCTGTCAAGTCCTTCTTTTGACCCATTTTGCCAAAGGAAAGGAAGTTGCCTAATAATTATGCACACCTGATATAGGGTGTTGATGTCATTAGACCACACCCCTTCTCATTACAGAGATGCACATCACCTAATATGCTTAATTGGTAGTAGGCTTTCGAGCCTATACAGCTTGGAGTAAGACAACATGCATAAAGAGGATGATGTGGTCAAAATACTCATTTGCCTAATAATTCTGCACACAGTGTACAAAACAGAGGCCAGAAGATTCAAGATTCTGTCTGCTTGCCTATCCCTACAGTCGGCGGCACGACCATCAGTGGCCCAATGCATGGAGGTAATTGGGTTAATGGTGGCTTCCATGGACATAGTTCCGTTTGCTCGGTTCCACTTGAGACCTCTGCAGCTATGCATGCTTGCTCAGTGGAACAGGGATTATACAGATCTATCTCAGAGAGTAGTTCTGGATCAATCAACAAGAGACTCTACCGTGCTGGCTGTCGCAAGAACATCTGTCCCAGGGGATGTGTTTCCAGAGACCCTCTTGGATAATTGTGACCACGGATGCCAGCCTGCTAGGTTGGGGAGCAGTCTGGGACTCATTGAAGGTGCAGGGACTTTGGTCTCAGGAGGAATCTGCTCTCCCCATAAACATTCTGGAGTTGAGAGCGATCTTCAATGCCTTGATGGCTTGGCGTTAGCTGACCCTAGCCCGGTCTATCAGGTTCCAGATGGACAACATAACCTCAGTGGCCTACTTCAACCACCAAGGAGGAACCTTAGCCATGAAGGAGGTGGCACGGATCATACAGTGGGCGGAGGCTCACAACTGTTTATCTGCAATCCACATTCCAGGAGTGGACAATTGGAAAGCGGACTTCCTGAGAAGACAGACTTTTCATCCCGGGGAGTGGGAAATCCATCCGGAAGTGTTCTTCAGTTTAACAACCAAATGGGGATTACTGGAGTTGGATCTGATGGCGTCTCGTCAGAACACCAAGCTCCCAAAGTACGGCTCAAGGTCAAGAGACCCTCAAGCTTTTCTGATAGATATGCCAACCTGAAGTTCCAAGGAACTGCCAGAGCATCTATTTCCTCCGTTTTCTCTCCTTCCACGAGTCTTTGCTCGAAGCAAGCAGGAGAGATCATCAGTGAGTATGTGGATCTAGTATATCTACCTCCGTGGAGACTTCCGCTGAGGGAGGACCTTCTTCAGGGGCCCTTCCGTCATCCAAACTTAGTTTGTCTGAAGCAGACTGCTTGGTGATTAAACGCTTGATTTTAGCTAAGCGTGGATTTTTGGTCATTGAGACCATGATTCAGGCTTGTAAGCCTGTCACTAGAAAGATTTATCATAAGATATGGCGTGAATATCTTTATTTAGCCTATGCATTCCGTAGATATTAAGTTATTATCTTGGAAAGTTTTGTTTCTTGTTGCTATTTCTTCTGCTCAGAGGGTTTCTGAACACTCCGCTTTGCTGTGTGATTCTCCTTATCTCATTTTTCATTCACATAAGGCAGTTCTCCGTACCAAGTTTGTTTTTCTTCCATAGGTGGTTTTGGACAGAAATATTAATCAGGAAATTGTTGTTCCTTCTCTCTGTCCTGATCCTTCTCATAAAGAGCGGTTGTTACACAACTTAGATTTTGTGCGGACTCTCAAATTCTATCTGCAGGCTACGAAGGACTTTCGTCAGTCTTCTGCATTGTTTGGTTTTCTGGTAAACGTAAGGGTCAGAAAGCTACTGCCACTTCTTTCTCTCTGGTTGAGAAGTATTATTAGTTTGGCATATGAGACTGCTGGACAAGCAGCCTCCTGAGAGAATTACAGCTCATTCCACCAGGGCGGTGTCTTCCTCTTGGGCATATTAAAGAATGAGGCCGCTGTAGAACAGATCTGGTAGGCTGCAACTTGGTCTTCTTTGCACACTTTTTCTAAATTCTATAAATTTGACACTTTTACCTCGGCTGAGGCTTCTTTTGGGAGAAAGGGTTCTGTGAGCTGTGGTGCCTTCTGTTTATGTTATCTGTCTTGTCCCTTACTTATCATCTGTGTCCTATAGCTTGGGTATTGATTCCCAACTGTAATTGCTGATCCTTGAACTTACTGTGTCTTAGGAAATAAAACAAATTTTATGTTTATCTGATAAATTTCTTATTTTCTTGACACAGTGAGTCCACGGCCCTCCCTGTTTTTTCAGACAGTTTTGTTTATATAAACCTCAGGCACCTCTGCACCTTGTGTTAGTTCATTTCTCTCCTTTTCCTTTGATCGAATGACTGGGGGTTGTGGTGCGCTCTGCCTCCTCCTGCTGGCCAGGAGTGATATTCCCAACCGTAACCATTTTAAGAAAGAGAAATTTCAGGTAAGCATAAATTTCGTTTTTGTGTCTTGAAACCACAGCCTATTAAAATGGGTGGAGCTTGTAGGTTAAATAACATCTCATTTCTCATTATGTTATCACTTTGTGCACACACACACACACACACTTGCTTCCTTATCTTTTTTTTTTTTTTTTTTTTAATTATTTATTTGTTTCCAACACAGAGTACAATAAAAAAAAAAGATTCCACCTTTACATACCCTACAGGGTCAGGTGTGACAGCAATAGAAAAGCATAATACAAAAAATATTTTTTTCCATAGATACATTGATTAACTGGAAAGAAAATACTCACAAATAGCAAAGTCTGTACAAAGTGTTGGGTTTTTTTTTTTTTTCCCTACATTAAAAACAAATTAGAACAATATTAATCATACCCACCTACTACCTATTCATACACCCACACAAACAAAAAAAAAAAAAAGGGGCGGGGGAGGGGGAAGGGGAAAGGGAGCTCTCAGAATCCGCTCTCAGTAGTTTCAGTCTCTGAATTAATCTATATCCCCCAGACAAACTTAGCCTTATATTTCTCTATAATTAGTTATCCATGTATGTGGGAAAAGATCTAAAGCTACAAAGTCCATAAAAGAGCTTGAAGACAGGAATGGCGTAAGGATAACTTTTTGTATCGCTAAGGGATATGTTTTTCATGTAATTAGCAAGAGTCCATGAGCTAGTGACGTATGGGATATACATTCCTACCAGGAGGGGCAAAGTTTCCCAAACCTTAAAATGCCTATAAATACACCCCTCACCACACCCACAATTCAGTTTTACAAACTTTGCCTCCGATGGAGGTGGTGAAGTAAGTTTGTGCTAGATTCTACGTTGATATGTGCTCCGCAGCAAGTTGGAGCCCGGTTTTCCTCTCAGCGTGCAGTGAATGTCAGAGGGATGTGAGGAGAGTATTGCCTATTTGAATGCAGTGATCTCCTTCTACGGGGTCTATTTCATAGGTTCTCTGTTATCGGTCGTAGAGATTCATCTCTTACCTCCCTTTTCAGATCGACGATATACTCTTATATATACCATTACCTCTGCTGATTCTCGTTTCAGTACTGGTTTGGCTTTCTACAAACATGTAGATGAGTGTCCTGGGGTAAGTAAATCTTATTTTCTGTGACACTCTAAGCTATGGTTGGGCACTTTGTTTATAAAGTTCTAAATATATGTATTCAAACATTTATTTGCCTTGACTCAGAATGTTCAACTTTCCTTATTTTTCAGACAGTCAGTTTCATATTTGGGATAATGCATTTGAATTAATCATTTTTTCTTACCTTCAAAAATTTGACTCTTTTTTTCCTGTGGGCTGTTAGGCTCGCGGGGGCTGAAAATGCTTCATTTTATTGCGTCATTCTTGGCGCCAAAAATGTCGGCGTTCCGGATGTGGCGTCATTTTTGGCACCAAAAGCATTTAGGCGCCAAATAATGTGGGCGTCTTATTTGGCGCTAAAAAATAAGGGCGTCGCTTTTGTCTCCACATTATTTAAGTCTTATTTTTTTCAGTGCTTCTGCTTGCTAGAAGCTTGTTCTTTGGCATTTTTTCCCATTCCTGAAACTGTCATTTAAGGAATTTGATCAATTTTGCTTTATATGTTGTTTTTTCTCTTACATATTGCAAGATGTCTCACGTTGCATCTGAGTCAGAAGATACTACAGGAAAATCGCTGTCTACTGCTGGAGCTACCAAGCTAAGTGTATCTGCTATAATTTTTGGTATCTGTTTCTCCAGCTGTTGTTTGTATTGCATGTCATGACAAACTTATTAATGCAGATAAAATTTCCTTTAGTACTGTTACATTACCTGTTGCTGTTCCGTCAACATCTAATTTTCAGAGTGTTCCTGATAAACATAAGAGATTTTATTTTTTAAATCCATTAAGAAGGCTATGTCTGTTATTTCTCCTTCTAGTTTACATAAAAGTCTTTTAAAACTTCTCTTTTTTCAGATGAATTTTTAAATGAACATCATCATTCTGATACTGATAATGGTTCTTCTGGTTCAGAGGTTTCTGTCTCAGAGGTTGATGCTGATAAATCTTTGTATTTGTTCAAGATGGAATTTATTCGTTCTTTATTTAAAGAAGTATTAATTGCATTAGAAATAGAGGATTCTGGTCCTCTTGATTCTAAATCTAAACGTTTAAATAAGGTTTTTAAATCTCCTGTAGTTATTCCAGAAGTGTTTAATCTCCCTGATGCTATTTCTGAAGTAATTTCCAGGGAATGGAATAATTTGGGTAATTCTTTTACTCCTTCTAAACATTTAAGCAATTATATCCTGTGCCATCTGACAGATTAGAGTTTTTTTGGGACAAAATCCCTAAGGTTATGGGGCTGTCTCTACTCCTGCTAAATGTGCTACTATTCCTACGGCAGATAGTAATTCATTTAAGGATCCTTTAGATAGGAAAATTGAATCCTTTCTAAGAAAAGCTTACTTATGTTCAGGTAATCTTCTTAGACTTGCTATATTTTTAGCGGATGTTGCTGCAGCTTCAACTTTTTGGTTAGAAGCTTTAGCGCGACAAGTAACAGATCATAATTTTATAGCATTATTATTATTCTATAACATGCTAATAATTTTATTGGTGATACCATCTTTTGATATCATTAGAGTTGATGTCAGGTATATGTCTCTAGCTATTTTAGCTAGAAAAGCTTTATGGATTAAACTTGGAATACTGATATGTCTTCTAAGTCAACTTTGCTTTCCCTTTCTTTCCAGGGTAATAAATTATTATTTCAACTGTTTCTGGAAGGAAGGGAACTTTTTTTCCAAAGGATAAAAAATCTAAGGTAAATTTAGGTCTAATAATCATTTCGTTCCTTTCCTCACAATAAGGAACAAAAGCCTGATCCTTCATTCTCAGGAGCGGTATCAGTTTGGAAACTATTTCCAGTTTGGAATATATCCAAGCCTTTTAGAAAACCTATAGCCAGCTCCTAAGTACCCATGAAGGTGCGGACCTTATTCCAGCTCAGCTGGTATGGGGCAGATTACGTTTTCTTCAAAGAAATTTTGATCAATTCCGTTCTCAATTTCTGGTTTCAGAACATTGTTTCAGAAAGGTACAGAATTGGCTTCAGTTAAGGCCTCCTGCTAAGAGATTTTTTTCTTTCCCGTGTCCCAGTTAACACAGCAAAGGCTCAGCATTTCTGAAATGTGTTTCAGATCTAGAGTTGGCTGGAGTAATTATGCCAGTTCCAGTTCTGGAACAGGGGCTGGGGTTTTATTTTATCTCTTCATTGTACCAAAGAAGGTCAATTCCTTCAGACCAGTTCCGGATCTATCAATATTGAATCGTTATGTAAGGATACCAACATTCAAGATGGTTACTGTAGGACTGTCCTGCCTTTTGTTTAGCAAGGGCATTATATGTCTACAATAGATTTACAGGATGTGTATCTACATATTCCGATTCATCCAGATCACTTTTAGTGTCTGAGATTCTCTTTTTAGACAAGCATTACCAGTTTTGTGGCTCTACCGTTTAGCCTAGCCTCAGTTCCAAGAATTTTTTTCAAAGGTTCTCGGTGCCCTTCTTTCTGTAATCAGAGGACAGGGTTTTTTGGTATTTCCTTATTGGACAATATCTGGGTACTTGCTCAGTCTTCTCATTTTCGAAGAATCTCATACGAATCGACTTGTGTTGTTTCTTCAAGTTCATGGTTGGAGGATCAATTTACCAATCAGTTCATTGATTCCTCAGACAAGTGTAACCTTTTTAGGTTTCTAGAATAGATTCAGTGTCTATGACTCTGTCCTTGTCAGACAAGAGAAGTTTAACATTGATATCAGCTTGTCAAACCTTCAGTCACAATCATTCCCTTTGGTAGCCTTATGCATGGAGATTTTAGGTCTTAGGACTGCCGCATCAGATGCGATCTCCTTTGCTCGTTTTCACATGCGACCTCTTCAGCTCTGTATGCTGAACCAATGGTGCAGGGATTACTCAAAGATATCTCAATTAATATCTTTAAACCGATTATACGACACTCTCTGACATGGTGGGCAGATCACCATCGTTTAGTTCAGGGGGCTTCTTTGTTCTTCCGACCTGGACTATAATCTCAACAGATGCAAGTCTTACAGGTTGGGGAGCTATGTGGGGGTATCTGACAGCACAAGGGGTTTGGGAATCTCAGGAGGTGAGATTTCCGATCAATATTTTGGAACTCCGTGCAATTTTCAGAGCTCTTCAGTCTTGGCCTCTTCTGAAGAGAGAGTTGTTCATTTGTTTTCAGATAGACAATGTCACAGCTGTGGCATACATCAATCATCAAGGAGGGACTCACAGTCCTCTGGCTATGAAAGAAGTATCTCGAATTTTGGTTTGGGCGGAATCCAGCTCCTGTCTAATCTCTGCGGTTCATATCCCAGGTATGGACAATTGGAAAGCGGATTATCTCAGTCGCCAAACGTTGCACCTGGGCGAATGGTCTTCACCCAGAGGTATTTCCTCAGATTGTTCAAATGTGGGAACTCTCAGAAATAGATCTGATGGCTTCTCATCTAAACAAGAAACTTCCCTGGTATCTGTCCGGATCCAGGGATCCTCGGGCAGAGGCAGTGGATGCATTATCTCTTCCTTACAAGTGTCATCCTGCCTATATCTTTCCGCCTCTAGTTCGTCTTCCAAGGGTATTCTCTAATATTCTAAAGGAATGCTCGTTTGTCCTGCTGGTAGCTCCAGCATGGCCTCACAGGTTTTGGTATGCGGATCTTGTCCGGATGGCCTCTTGCCAGCTGTGGACTCTTCCGTTAAGACCAGTCTTTCTGTCTTAAGGTTCTTTTTTCCATCAGGATCTCAAAACCTTAATTTTAAGGTGTGGAGTTTGAACGCTTGATTCTTGGTCAAAGAGGTTTCTCTGACTCTGTGATCTCTGTATCTAGAGAGATATATTATAGAGTCTGGAAGACTTATATTTCTTCAGGATGGTTTAGATAAAGGTTTGTCCGCAAGTTTCTTGAAAGACAAATCTCTGCTCTTTCTGTTCTTTTTCACAGAAGGATTGCTAATCTTCCTGATATTCATTGTTTTGTACAAGCTTTGGTTCGTATAAAACCTGTCATTAAGTCAATTTCTCTTCTTTGGAGTTTGAATTTGGTTCTGGGGGCTCTTCAAGCTTCTCCTTTTGAACCCATGCATTCTTTGGTCGTTATATTACTTTCTTGGAAAGTTTTGTTTCTTTTGGCCATCTCTTCTGCCAGAAGAGTCTCTGAATTATCTACTCTTTTTTGTGAGTCTCCTTTTCTGATTTTGCATCAGGATAAGGCGGTGCTGCGAACTTCTTTTAAATTTTTTACCTAAGGTTGTGAATTCTAACAACATTAGTAGAGAAATTGTGGTTCCTTCATTATGTCCTAATCCTATGAATTCTAAGGAGAAATCATTGCATTCTTTGGATGCTGTTAGAGCTTTGTAATATTATGTTGAAGCTACTAAGTCTTTCCGAAAGACTTCTAGTCTATTTGTCATCTTTTCCGGTTCTAGAAAAGACCAGAAAGCTTCTGCCATTTCTTTGGCATCTTGGTTGAAATCTTTATTTCATCATGCCTATGTTGAGTTGGGTAACACTCCGCCTCAAAGGATTACAGCTCATTCTACTAGGTCAGTTTCTACTTCCTGGGCGTTTAAGAATGAAGCTTCGGTTGATCAGATTTGCAAAACAGCAACTTGGTCCTCTTTGCATACTTTTTCTAAATTCTACCATTTTGATGTGTTTTCTTCTTCTGAAGCAGTTTTTGGTAGAAACGTACTTCAGGCAGTGGTTTCAGTTTGAATCTTCTGCTTATGTTTTTTCATTAAAATTTTATTCTGGGTGTGGATTATTTTCAGCAGGAATTGGCTGTCTTTATTTTATCCCTCCCTCTCTAGTGACTCTTGTGTGGAAAGATCCACATCTTGGGTAATCATTATCCCATACGTCACTAGCTCATGGACTCTTGCTAATTACATGAAAGAAAACATAATTTATGTAAGAACTTACCTGATAAATTCATTTCTTTCATATTAGCAAGAGTCCATGAGGCCCGCCCTTTTTTGTGGTGGTTTTGATTTTTTTGTATAAAGCACAATTATTCCAATTCCTTATTTTATATGCTTTCGCACTTTTTTCTTATCACCCCACTTCTTGGCTATTCGTTAAACTGAATTGTGGGTGTGGTGAGGGGTGTATTTATAGGCATTTTAAGGTTTGGGAAACTTTGCTCCTCCTGGTAGGAATGTATATCCCATACGTCACTAGCTCATGGACTCTTGCTAATATGAAAGAAATGAATTTATCAGGTAAGTTCTTACATAAATTATGTTTTTGATAATCGGGAGCCAACCTGCTATAAAAATTTTTATTCTCTTTTCTGATATAGTTTCTAAGTGAACTGACTCATGTATGATTTGAGTTTGAATCTCTTGTAGGATCTGAGAAAATCCAGGAGCTGAAGTATCCTTCCAATGTTTAAGAATTTGATGTCTAACAGCTAGTATAATAATATTTAAAGTATGAGCATAAAAGCCCCTATTACCGGGAGCATCTAACCAGATTATCTCATCAAGTGACAGGATAATAGTTGATTTATACTGCAAATTAAACCAATATTCTACCTTACGCCATAGTTGTATAATTTTCGGGCAATACCAAAACATATGTAGAATATCAGCCTTCGATTTATTACATCGGGGACAATTCCCGTTGCAAGTAGAATAAAACTTAGCTAATCTTAACGGGGAAATATAATAATTATTAATAAGTTTTAGATGAGATTCTCTCCAACTCCTGGGAATTTCACATTTTTTTACATTTATCAAACTGCGTTGAATTTTACCAAAATCAATTGAAGGGAAAAAGGGAGTCCAAGATAGTGTCAATTTATTTGACAGGATTAATGCTTGTTTAGAAAGCATAATATCATATAAGAGCGAGATGGACGGGTTTTCTAATGCAAATTTTTGAAGACATAGATTGATATCCGACCATGCACTCAATTTACTCATATCCCACTTACATGAGTTAATAAAATGACGGACCTGTAAGTAAGCAAAAAAGTTGGAACTAGGTAGCTGAAAATGTTGAGAGAGAATCAAAAAGGAGATTAATTGCCCATCTTGAGGGAAGATCTCATAAATATATTTAAGCTCTTTTTCAGCCCACTCTCTAAATACTACTTGTTTAAGCCCGGGAGAAAATTGAGGATTTCCTCTGATCGGTAAAAATACCGAAAATGTATAGTCTACTTCCAAGCTTATACAGCACTTCTGCCAGGCCGCCACAATATTTCTAATGGAAATTTAGCGAGAGTATCTGTATTGGTAAGAGATGAATAGGACAATGTAATATCGCTTTCAGGGCACAAGGGGAAACCAAATAAGTCTCCATCTCTATAGACGACACTAATTCTTTCTCCACAATCCAATCCATCGCCGTTTTGGCTAGACAAGCCCAATTATATAGTTTAAAGTTGGGAAAAGCAAGGCCTGCTGCTTCAAAGCATTGCATAAGTCTATCTAGCGAAATACGTGATTTCCTGTTGTTCCAAATGAATTTGGAACAACAGGAGTATAATCTACGCAAATCCTTGTTAAGGATAAAAAGCGGGAGATTCTGAAGAGGATAAAGTAAACGAGGGAAAATGAATGTCTTTATTAGATTTACACGGGCCGTGATAGATAGTGGAAATGTCGTCCATAACTCTAAATCTGATATGACCTTAAGAAATAATGGCGAAAAATTCAACCGATACCAGTTTTTCGGATTTTTATGTAATACTATACCTAAATAAGTTATTGCTTCAACCTCTTTAAATGGATGGTCTTGTATGCTATTCCTAGATTTATTAATCCACATGAGTTCACTTTTATTGAAGTTGATTTTATAGCCCGCAAATGAACTGAACTCATCTAGACATTGTAGTGTGGTTGGAATTGAATGAGCAGAGTTCTTTAAGAATACCAATAGATCATCTGCATATAGCAGGATCTTAAGAATATAGGAGCCCATACTAATTCCCTCTAACACATTTCTTAGACGAATAGCTAAGGGTTCTAGTGCCAAATTAAATAAGAGAGGTGACAACGGGCAACCCTGCCTTGTTCCCCGTCCTAAAGTGATTTTTTTGAGATAGCTGACCATTCACAATGAGAAACGAAATTGGATTTCTATAGACTTTTTGAATAAATTGTAAAAATTGATTCTTAAAGCCAAATTCCTGTAGTACTCTAACTAAATGGGCCCAAGAAATAGCATCAAATGCCTTTTCAGCATCTAAGGAAAGAATCGCGCAATCATTTATCCAATTCTTTTTTCCTTTCTCATTTAAATAATGGGAATAATCCAAAAAAAGTCACTATTTTCCTTACATTCTTAATAGAAGTCCTAGATCTAATAAAACCGGTTTGATCTGTATGGATAATGTTATCCATCAATGAGGAGAGCCTGTCAGATATAATAGCCATCAAATTTTATAATCTGTATTCAATACAGATATGGGCCTGTAAGAGGCTGGTTCTTCCGGATTTTTACCCTTTTTAAGAATTAACGTAATGTTGGCGGCTAAGAAGTAAGAAGAGATAGGGCTATCTGATTGGAAGTAGCTATTAAACAACCTTACCAGTATAGGGATGATTTCTGGGGCTAATATCCTGTAGAATTCTATCGGGAGGGAATCCGGGCCGGGGGCCTTATTTAATCGCATCTTAGCTATCATTTTTTTTATTTCATCTGCCTCAATTGGAGCATTAAGAGATATCAAATCCTCTTCCTGAACTTGTGGTAGCTTTATATTTGACCAAAATCTCTCTTGTCTATATACATTACTATCCTGCTTCGAATATAATTTCTGATAATAAGAGAACAGAACTCTGCTAATTTCCATTGATTCTGTATGGTATATACCATTTTCTTTCATAGTTAGAATATAATTCTTTTTCTTTCTATTTCTTTCTTCAACTATTCTATTTAGTTGAATCTCCATAAAGACCTCTAAATTGGCTATTAAGTTTTGATTCTTCAATATGGGATTTCTGGTCTAGAAAAACATCTCTTTCTCTTCTCGCCTCTTGATATTTATTCCACTTACTTATGGAACGCTCCTCAGAAAATTTTCTATAAGCATTTCTAACACTATTAGAAAGCTGAAGTTCTCGAGCCCTAGCCTTTTTCTTACTATTTATTAGATAACTCATAATTTCACCTCGTAAGACAGCCTTGGCCATCTCCCAAAAAATCTCCATTCTATCAAAGAAAGCAATATTATGTGTGCAGTAGTCCCTCCATTTCTGCTTAAGCCAATTGGAAAATCTAGGACTATTCATAAGGTATCGTGGAAAGTATAAGGATTGCGTTCTTTTCGAGGAACTAGATGAAGAGGGAAGAGTGAGATAAACTATTGCATGATCGGATATCAATATGTCACCAATACCTGGATTAGTTTGAACAATTGAAAGAGCCTCAGATATTAAAAACAAATCGATCCTAGAAAAAGTTCTATGGGCTCTAGATTCACAAGTAAATGTCAAGGAATCAGAGTGTTTAATTCTCCAGATATCGACCAGTTTCAACTTTGTGCAGAAAGTTCTAAAATATTTGGCAGTTTTTTTATACTCTTTGGCGTCTGTATTGCAGAACCTGTCTAATTCTTGAAAAAGTGTCATATTGAAATCACCTGCTAAGATAAGTTTTTCCCCCACGAAGGGAAAAATCTTAATTTTTATTTTTTCCCAGAAATTTTTACTGTTTTTATTAGGCCCATACACATTACATAGGACATATGCTACTTGATTGATTTGAATTTGGAGTATGATATATCTTGCCTCTTGATCTTTCTCTGTATGTAAGATTTTATAGTCAAGGTCTTTATGCAATAAAAACGCTACTCCACATTTCCTGTCTATACTTGCCGCGGCAACAACTTCACCCACCCATTTAATTTTGAGTTTTGCAGCTTCTATGTCGGTAAGATGGGTTTCTTGAATATAGGCAATATCTGGTCTCTTCTTACCAAGAGTTTTAATTATAAGCTTTCTCTTCTTAGGGGAGGATATACCTCCTACATTCCAAGAACATAAATTTAATCCAGTCATTTCAACCTAACAGAATCTTTTAACTCAATCATTTCTACTTTTTCACAGATGGAAATAGACGAGAGAGAGAGGGGAGAGAGGAGGAGGAGGGAAAAAAAAAAAAAAGGGGGGGGGGAGAGAAAAAAAAATAAATAAAAGTAATTAAAATGACAAAACATCTACAGACACACACCCCATTCATCCACATATATACCACATATAGCCTGGCGACTATTAATCTATTCATGATAAAACAAAAGTCGACTGTATCGATTTTCATTTTGGGATTTTTGAACTAATAAACCTTTTGATACCTTCAATATCCTGGAAAGCAAGTGTAGAATCCCTATCTTCAACTATTACCTTGGCCGGGTAGACCATACGGGCTTTAAATCCATTATTTATTAATTGTGAGCAGAATGGAGCCATTAGCTTTCTCTTTGTGGACGTCTCGTTAGAGAAGTCCTGGAAGAGTAAGATCTTGTTATTGCCCAGCTGCAGGGGGCCATTCTTTCTGGAGAGTTTAATAATTCCAGTTTGTCTTGGAACTTTAATACTTTAAATATACACATTCTGCTCCTAACTGTACCGTCAGACTGTGTTCTCTTAGAACCTATCCTGTGTGCTCTCTCTATTATTATGGGTAAAGAATCTGCTGACATTCCTAACGCTAGAGGTAATTCAAAGGAAGTGAATTTCATTAAATCCTCATATTCCATAGTTTCTGGAAGCCCCACAATACGTATGTTATTACGTCTGGAGCGATCTTCCATATCCTCCAGGCGCAATTGCATACTTTGAATTGTGGTATCCTGCTTTTGAATAATTACTTCCTGAGCATTTATACGGTCTTCAAGGTCAGAAATTCTGTCCTCCGCTTCACCGATCCTAGCAGAAAACTGCCTGACTTCGGTGGAGAGGGACGACAGTTCAGTAGTCATACCCGCAATTTCTTTTTTAATCATTTCAAATTGAGGTGAAAACACAGCTGATAGCTGTGTTATCAACGTCTGAATATCAAGGGAAGGGGGAGTTAATTCACCTAATGTAACATCAAGACTGGTGTCATTTGTTTTAGATTTTTTTATCTTTTACTTTAGCAGGCATCACCGGTGAATTTCTTTTCGTCAGTGTGACGAATTTTTCCATAGATTAAATGTGCAAGTGAAAATTTAGTACTAAGATGTGAGCCAACCTATTAATAGCCTCGCCACGGCAAGGACACAAAAAACAACACTTGTGAAAGCAAACAAGCTATACTAGCTGAAGTGATGGACCTCTGGGTCCTCTTTCTTTTTTTTTTTTTTTTTATAAATGTGAGTATCTGAATTTATAGAGTGATCCCCTAGCTGGGGGGAAGGAGAAAAAGAGAAAAAAAAGCAACGACAGAAAAAAAATAAAATAAAAACCACGCAAAAAAAAAAAGAAAAAAAAATGGGCCTGTCAAAGTGTTTATATAAGTTCCCTACCTTCCCCTTCCTCTTGTCTCTTTCCCTTTTCACCTAAAATCTAGCCACCAGAGAGCATAGACTATACACAATGTTTAAAAAAATAACGGTCTTTCTTAAAACTGCTACAGTGTATAAATCTTAATAAGCGAATAACCCAGAATATGAGATTTTTTTTTCTTTCCTTTAGCCCTTCCTTCTCTTTCCTTTCTCTTTCCTTCCTTTTCTCCCTCTTTTTTTCTTTTTGACCCAACCTTATTAATATAGAAAAGGAATTTCGTAGATAGCAAAACAAAACACAAAAAAACAACAACAATTGTCTAGAAAATGACAAGTCAGCCTAACAAGCAACAATATTAGCACATGTTATTCAATTGTCAGGTTCAGCATAGAAGATCCGGTAAGGTAAATTGGTGTAAACACCATTTTCCATCATATAGATAGATACAAATAACCCCTGTGTTTAGCACATATGTATTGCAGGAGATGTAAAAATAACACATAGGGATGATATGCCAACCCCCAAACTATATTCACATGCAGGTTTTAAATTTGACATATACCAAACAAATGTCCTTAAGATCTTACGAGGTACACTTCTTATGTCTCTTAATTAGCACCCTGCAAGTAAGAATAGTAAATTCTCAGATTTCCCCTTTTTACTTCGACTTTTATCCTTTTCGTTTTCCTTCAAACTTTAGCTTTCCCTTTAGGAAGATAGAGAAAGTGAAGTAGGCCGTTTGTTGTAGGATTTTACCTCCACAATCCGCTAAAGTTAGCAAAGCCAATACAGAATAAAAGGAGTAGGGTGACCTGGGTAAATATATGAACAGTTTATCCGGTATAGAGCATAATAACCGGTAATCTCTTTAAAGGTTAACTGGCTCTCTTTAAACCAGCAAAGTTAATGGCAAATAAAGAAGGCAAATATAGTAGCGATACTTGCGGCAGCAACAGTTTCTAGAGGCTCCCCGTCGATTTAGTGCAGGCACTCGGATTATCCTGAAGCGGCTGTGTTCGCTCCCAGCAAACCCAAGGAACCCGGTCCACCGCCTTGACGCAGCAGCACAGCTCCCGATGAGGTTGGTCGGCCCAGCACGGATCCCTCCGCAAAGCGATGGACCTCCTCACCGGCACTAGCTTTTCCTCCGGCTTCCTGTCAAGCACTGCAGGAAGCTGTCCGCGGCGTGTCGGGTCTTTATCTTCCGTACAGCAACCAGCTACCACGCACTGGTTCCGGAACTCCAGGATCCAGGTAGGGGGTATTTAGGGTGTTAATTACCCCAGAATGTTGCCACTTAACTTTGTGCCTTCTTCCAGGTACTCATTCAGCACTCATTCAGTCCAATAAAAAAAGATAGGGACTTTCCAGCTTCTCTACAGCCAGGGTCTCCTGGCTGCGAGTATTACCACACTGATATCCCCACTGAGTTGCTGGGGTAAGTGGTTAGATAGCTTGGGTAAGATTTTTTTCAGCGGTGCTTGGTCACCGCGCAGCTCTGGAGCATGCTGTTCTCAAGCTCCACCCCAAACAGAAGTCTGCTTCCTTATCTTTATATTTGTCTGTAAACCAAATCTAAATGGAAAATTAACATTTTATTAGTTATCTCTTCTACACCCCATGGGAGTGTAATTTCTTCCGCTGTCTGTGTTTATATAGCTTGTTAATTGCCTAGACTGAAATATAGAAACTTTCAGGATAGGTGTGGATACTACATGCTAAATCAGATATTTCAAATACTAAAATAATGGTAAATAAGCTACTTGTAAACAATTTAATACACTCCAGCAGGTAAAATGGATCATTGGGAACAAATTAAAGGGGAGAATTGTTTTGCAGTAAACTGTCCCTTTAATATCTTTTTTATTTTAAAGAGAGTCCCTATACAATTTTCCATGGCAGTATATAAATCCAAGACCCTCTAAACTTATTCACTTTAAATAATATGGTGCACATTAGTTTGCTTCCTTGTTCATATCCTCATCCTTCCACCACATCAAGCCAGACCCTTAGTTTACTGCTCTTCCTTCCTGCAGGGTCCATATGTGCACACTTGAATATATTGTTTGTCTTTAGACAGATGACAAAACATGCTGTGCTGAGGAGAATGGAGTGAGTAGCGCAGACACAATGATTTTTAATGTTAACAAGATGCTAAAGAAAGCACAGCAATTAAACATGACAAAATATATTTTGCACAAAAAAAGGTAAATTGAAAAATGTGGGTGTGGAGATGATACCGAACAATCATTTGCTCATTAACTAAGGACAGCTCTCACAGTTCTATTGGTAACATGAAAGCTTTATTAACCCCTTCCTGCTGTTAGGACGTTCCATGCCATCCTAACTGCGCTGGGTTTAAGCGCCCTTAGGATGGCATAGAACGTCCTAGCCATTTGGCTGTTGTGAAGCCATAGCCCCTTGCTAAATGGGATCACATGCTGGAGGGTGTGCCTAGCATCATAGACACTACCCTCTGACCCGATCACATCATTGAAATCGTGCAATCGCATGAACGATTGCGTAATTTAAATTTTTACTTATTTGTTTACATCAGAACTTTTTTCCGATGTAGACCAATAAGTAGGGATGGGCGAATGTTTCGCAACATTCGAAAAACGGCACAAATTTTAACACATTCGTTCATTTGAATTTCGAATGTTTACATTCGAAAATATTCTTTTTGAAAAATTTGAATTTAGATTGTAATAGTATTTCTAATGCTTTTTCTTTAAATGTAATATTCGAATTAGAAAATTTTGAATTTAGATTGTAATATTATTGTAGATTGTAATATTATTTCTAATGCTTTTTCTTTAAATGTAATATTCGAATTATGCAATATTCGAATTCGAAAAATTTGAATTTATATTCAAATTCGAAAAATTTGAATTTATATGTTTGTAATAGTATTTCTAATGCTTTCTTTAAATGTAATATTAGAATTATGCAATATTCTATATGGAAACATTTGAAATTATATATTTGTATCTATTATGTATCAATTTACTAGATTCCCGCCCTACCACATGAACTATTGAACTTCTGAATAGTATTTGTTAAATAGAATGTTAAAATCGAAATTTCGAATGTGGACATTCGATATAATTATTAACATTCGAATTCGAAAACTGTAAATAACATTCGATTTTCGAATTTTTAAGAATAATCGTTCTTATCAAAATTCAGATTTAGAGTTTGAATTTCGGTAATAACATTCGTTCTACATTCGAAATTCGAAAATTTACACATTCGCCCATCCCTACCAATAAGTCCTGTCAGGAAAGGGTTAAGCACATGAACAATAGAAACTGTAAAACATAAAATAATCCTCTTGGATGAATAAAGATGCCTGAAAAGTGTTCTTCCCAGGACCTATTTGACAGGCACACCACCTGGCTAATTTTACTGACCACCCAGATAAGTTAAGCCAATATTAAGCAAACATTTGTTGTATCTAAAATCGCGCACATTAAAATGTATGTATCCTGTACTAGGATGCACACAATTGTATATGCTTCTGAATTGTCACTGTCCATCAATAAAAAAAACATGAGTTCTGTTTATTAGCCCGAACGCAATCAAGCCTTAAAGGGACAGTGTACCCTAAATGTTTCTCCCCTTTAATTTGTTCCCAATTTTCTATTTTATCTGAGTGTATTACATTGTTTCTTTATTTTGACATTTGAAATAGCTGCTTTTGCCTGTGGTATCCCTACCTATAAGTTTCTATACTTAAAGGGACATGAAACCTGAAACAAATTGTTTCATGATTCAGATAGAGAATACACATTTAAACAACTTTCAATTTTACTTCTATTATCTGATTTGCTTCATTCTCTTGGTATTCTTTATTGGAGTAGCAGCAATGCACTCCTGGGAGCTTGCTGAATATACACTGATCAGTCACATTAAAACTACCTGCCTAATATGGTTTAGGTCCCCCTTGTGCTGCTAAAACAGCCAAGATGCTTTGAGGCATGGACTACACAAGATCTCTGAACGTGTCCTGTTTTATCTGACACCAAGGCATTAGCAGCAGATCCTTTAAATCCTGTAAGTTGCGTGGTGGGGCCTCCATGGATCGGAATTGTTGTTCCAGCACATCCCACAGATGCTCAATCGGATTGTGATCTGGGGAAATTGGAGGCCAAGGCAACACCTTGAACTCTGTCATGTTCCTCAAACCATTCCTGAACAGTCTTTGCAGTGTTGCAGGGTGCATTATCCTGCTGAAAGAGGCCGTTGCCATCAGGGAACACCATTGCCATTAAGGGGTGTACGTGGTCTGCAACAATCTCTAGGTAGGTAGTACGTGTCAAAATAACACCCACATGAATGCCAAGATCCAGCAGAATGTTGCCCAGAGCATAACACTGCCTCCGCCAGCCTGCCTTCTTCCCATAGTGCATCCTGCTGTCATCTCTTCCCCAGGTAAACGACGCACGCGCACCCATCCACCTGATCGAAAAGAAAATGCAGCACCATACACAGCAAACTGCAATGCACTGTGTGTTCTTACACCTTTCTATCATGCAATTTCAGCTACGATAGCTCTTCTGTGTGATCGGACCAGACGGGCTAGCCTTCGCTCCCCATGTGCATCAATGAGCCTTAGGCACCCCTGACACCAGTCTGAGCCAGTTGTCTACCCATCACTATTTGGCCCTTATCAAAGTCACTCAGATCTTTTCACTTGCCCATTTTTCCTGCTTTCAACACATGAAATTCAAGAACTGACTGTTCACTTGCTCCCTAATATATCGCACCCCTTGACAGGTACCATTGTGACGATATAATCAATGTTATTCACTTTACCTGTCAGTTGTTTTAATGTTGTGGCTGATCATTGTATGTGCAGCCACCAATCAACTGCTCCTAAGCCTACTTAGGTATCCTTTTCAATAAAAGATAACAAGAGGACAAAACAAATTAGATAATAGAAGTAAATTGGAAAGTTGTTTAAAATCACATGTTGAGACTGAATCATGAAAGAAAAAATTGTTTCATGTCCCTTTAAGTTTTGGCTATACAAAATCGGTGTAAACATAGCTAGCATAAGAAATTACTAGATATGTGCTCTTTTTGGAAATTATTCTTGTGAAAGTGCAACATACTAAATCCAGATCTTAATGTGTTGCACTTTCACAAGAATAACTTCAGCTCTGAAAAGAGCTAAAAGCCTTAAGTAGCTGCTGTGTTCTACATTCGACAGTGAATTAAACTGCTGAATGCACCTATCTAGAAATTACACTCCCAGTTGGGGGTAGGAGAGATAAGTAATAAAATGCTAATTTTCAATTGTTAATTGGTCTTTTGATTTAGAGACAAAGATAGTATAAAGAAGAATGTGTGTGTACAGAAAGTGATTCAGTTTAAATAATCAACAGCCAAAAATGTTAAATCTTGGCCTAATACCTAGATAATGTTTACTAGATGAGATCCTCTCATCTAGTAAACATTAACCACACCACACCCCTTATACCTACATTAAAGATGACCTCACTTCCTCATCTCTCATTCCTAGACTGTCCATCACAGGATGAAAGCGCTATGAATGGGATCCCTGGTCAGTATTATTTAGGTATTTGTCCAAGATAGAGAATATTCTACTGTTTATTATTTAAAATCTAATTATCTTTGCCCTACCTAGCTAGTGCTCACCAGATAAGATGATTAACAAGCAGTACCTTGATATAAGGGAAGGGACAAAATTAATGAAAATAAGACAACAAAACTGAAGTAGACATACATTTAATTGTTACAAATACAAGAAAAATCAAAATTCCATGCTAAAAAGTCAAAATAGATAAAATGGCAAGAAAATCCCTTTAAATAACAAAACATCCAAGAAACGTACATACTGAATGCCCAA
This sequence comes from Bombina bombina, assembly GCF_027579735.1. NCBI lineage: Eukaryota > Metazoa > Chordata > Amphibia > Anura > Bombinatoridae > Bombina > Bombina bombina. Next base: position 753,177,104 of record NC_069500.1, read on the forward strand.
AAATTAAAAGAAGTAGAGACTATATAACATAAATTTAGGCCTGAGAAAAGTATATACAGTATACAGATTATTTATAGTGAAAAAACTCTTAACTTTCAAGACCAATGAGCATGTATATTATTACAAGTTTCATATAGAATACATAGCTGCTGCTGGAAGCGGAAACTAAACTATTATAAGGCACAAAAAATAAAAAAATGTTTTACCAAATTTAGCTAGAATTGTAAAGACCCCAGAAAACTCAGAACATGCTAGTGGGTAATTATATGGGTAGTAACACAGATGGCTAATACATTCTTTATATAAAGCATGCTAACATAAGCAACCCGATCTGCTATACCTAAAAGCCTGTGGGATGCCACAATCAGCTGTAGTTACGAATAGCGGCATATGCAATTTGTCAGGTTACAAAAGGGGGAAGATGGTGGCCACCATCTGCATTCAGGTATTTTCAGAGCTGGATTTATTCTTGTGAAAGTTCAACACACTAACATTTGCACAGATCTTAGTGTGTTGCACCTTCACAAGACAAAATCAGGCTCTGAAAATAGCTAAATGCTGCTGGCGGTCTCCAACTTCGTGATCTCATGAAACTGCTGAATGTTCATCACTTGTTAGAAACATGTAGGATAGAATCAGTTATACCTACAAATATGTGGATATTATCAATTAATTGTGCTTACAAGCATGGGAAACCAGAATCAGGCAATATAAGCAAGCAAGCAAGCAAGACAGCTACACACCTATTTATATAGCGGAGGGGCATTTGACCCCAGGGAAAGGCCAAGTGATAAGGGAAGGACAGTTAAAAGGAGATGGGCCTCTTTTTCCATATCTGAAATGATGGGAAGAAGCTAACAATGGGAAGAGGCTCTTATCTGTACAATGTCACAGCTACAGGACTTGCTGATGACGGCTGTGCTGGCCAAGGAGAGCGGTTCAGCCTGGCTGCTGAAACAGTTGCACTCCGTTGGGGTTATCCCTGGTGGAGAGTAGGTGGCCGGTGGCAAAGTGTCAGCAGGAAGAGGATGACCTAGGCCGGTAAGGTGCACTAGGCCCCATGAACGCCTAAGTCCAGAGGTGGGGTTGGCCAGGAAGCCTAAAGTGTCTTCTGTGGCCCAGGGAAGAGGATCCAGAATGCTAGAGGTGTGGTGGCTGTGTTAGGAGTTGAGGAGCGGGCCGGACCACGTGAAGAGCACCGGTGCAACCTGATGATGTGGCTGTAGGACTTGAGACCAGCAAGGACAGAGGAGGTGTCCTTCCAGTTAAAAAGCGCTGACTCATCAAAGGGGTGCTGCAGGAGCTAGTGGGGGATGCAGCTGTGCCAGGTTCTTATTTTTTTACTGTGACTCCTCGGGCCCTGTGAGGGGATGGGGGTTTAAGCGGCATGGTGAGAATGAGATTGTAGAAAGATAGGGGGAGTTGTAGCCCTGGGGTGACCACGGGTAGAGCTGTGATGATGAGGGTCTGCCTGCCCAGAGGTGTAGAGTATGTCATGTATGGTGTGTATATCCTGATAGATAGGTGTGTATTTGTGTATTAAAAAAAAAAAAGAGAAAGATGAGTGGAGGCTGTTAAGAGGAGATATTAAAGAGGAGGGACTAAGCGTGAGGATGATCTGGTGGGGGGTGTTGGTGTAGTCTGCATGAGAAGATCTAGGTCTCCGGTGTCCAGAAGGAGGGGGGCACATGGAGCAGTCGTCCACTACGTGGGCAAGGCTAGAATGTCATTCTCACAGCAGGAGCAGTGAACAGAGGAGGTATTATCCTCCTAGGAGGCATTCTCCAGTGCAGCACAGGGATTCTACAGCCATTGAACCTAGAGCTTCAACTATGAAGGCCTCGGCGCAGGAGGTGGAGCGGAACACGGCTGTAGCTCTGGATCTGCAGCATCATGTGAGGTGCCTACTGAAGGCTCTGCTGATTTATCTGGTGTGTCTGGAAGTGTGAATTTTAATATAACTCAGGTGTTGTTATGGGGTCTGAGGGAGCTGGTGTAGAAATTTGAGAAGGTGGCATTGGATGCTGCAAAGGGTTCAGGAGTTCCAGCGGAGGTGGCGAAGGCTTGAAATACGGGGGGAGCAGGGGCTGTTGATGTCGGATTAGGCATTGGGGCTGGAGAGTCTAAGAGTTCTTCAGGATCTTCCACTGGGGCTGCGGGGGTGGTTTCAGGGACAGGAACTGCTAGTGTCCTGAAGGTGGAAGTTGAGAAGACCTTCCTTGTATTCCATTGGGTCATTCATCTGGCCCTTGAGATGGAGGAGAAGATCTGGAAACGTGAATTCCTGGAATTATTTTTGCTTTTGCCTTTGGAGCAGTTTGTTGACATCAAGGAGGACCCCAAGGTGGAGCAGAGGAAGAGGAGCGCAAAAAGAGGTACCACAAGATTCCTAAGATATTCAGTAACTGGTTGAGAGCCTTTTGCATTTTTGCGAGTGTGTATACTTGTATTTTGATGAAACTGCTGTGGCCTATCGTACCTATGGGGGTCTGGCATGGTGGAGGTACGATGAACAGTTTCGGCAACGGATTGCAGTCCACCCAGAGTAGAGATGGGGTAATTGTGACATGAGTGTTCAGGATGTGGAGGGGGGTCACTCTTATGCCAAGTTCTTCAAGACAGGGAGGCCAGCGGCAGCAGGGGGATCTATGGCTGTTCCAGGGTCGTACGCCAGTGAGGGTAGTTGAGATGGTCCCTTGGCTAAAGCAACACAGTAAGTTGAGGGGTAAACAATTGGACGCATAGTTGTTGTTGACAGGTTTTAGTTCAGGTTTTTTATTCCATTTGTTGAGAACTTAAAATCGGCTAGGAAACATCTGAGGGTGGTGAAGGAGAAGCTCAATTTCGCTTGCAAGATCATTCCCGTGGGTTGATTGTTTTTCAGGCGGATGTCGTTGGTGATGGCTGGGGTCCAGAAGAGTTTTCATCACATTGGTTTGACTCATCAGCTTAAAGAAAATTTTAAGGTTTAGCGCTGCGGAATCTGTTGGCGCTCTACAAATAACCAATAATAATAATAATAATGTTTGTCTGCGATTTCTTACACATTACAATGGGAGGTTGTTGATTCAGCAAGTTGAGGTCATTGTGCATGGCTTTGGGGCCTTTTTGGGAGGTAAGTGGTGTTAGGATGTGTGGCCAGCGAACTGGGTAGAGCAGGCCGAACAAAGAATTTATTTTTTTCCTTTGGAGGCGGCACTTAGGGTGTTGCCTGGGTGTTGAGCAACAAGTGGATTATGTTTCATTTAGATAATATGGGTGTTGGCTATTAACAATCTTTCTGATCTTTCTGCTTCTTTCCTCCAAGTGGTTCATTTGCTTCAGCTGTTTATGCTAGAATGCTTGAACTGTAATGTGTTTTTTCATGCAGTTCATGTTCCGGGTAATATGAATAATGTTGCTGATTCTTTATCTCGTTTCCAGTTCTATCAATTCTGTATGCTGGTACCACAAGCAGAGGAAATGGGTTTGCATTGCCCAGAAGAGTTGTGGCGGGAGACTTTCCTGGGGTATTACATTTGGTAAAGGGAGCGCTGTTGGCAAGCACTTGGAAGGCGTATGGTAAGGACCTATGGTTTGTTGGGTGTTTGGCCACTCTTACATCTATTGGGCCACAAGGGCAGTGGCCATTAAGGAATCTGGAATTCAACTTGGTTTCCCTGCTGAGTCAGCCCAGATGAGGTGGTTTGGATTCAGAAGTTTGAAATATGAGTAGTTTCTGTTAAAGGTGGTTGAATATTCCAGACTTTTTCCTCACCAGATATGTTAGCTATACACGCTGGGGCCAATGATTTGGGCTGTATGTCACAAAAAGAATTATTGGAAAGATTTAAGGCTGACTTGATGAGGTTACTGGACTTATTTCCCAAGTTAGTTTTTATTTGGTCCGAAATTGAGTGTTTTGGAGGGCTCCTTGGAACAGGAGGAGGTTTGAATTTTCTAGAAAGAAAGTTAATAGGATATAGAAGATAATTATTGTCATTTTTTTCGACAAAGATGGAGTGCACTTGAATGAAGTTGGTTTACATTTGTTCAATATGAATTTGAGGGAAGGGGTTATAAATGCCTTGGAGGGTGTTGGCAGGGCTCCGCAGTAGGCTGAGTTTGTGGTGGGGTTCTTATCTTTTTGTGATTGATGGTTTATTTTGAGGAGTACCTCCTGGGATCAGGAGCGGTATAAGTAAAAGAAAGCAGTCTCCAGCAGTGAGCAAAGTGACTTTTATTTTTAAACACAGGTCAAATACAGCAACGTTTCGGGCTAACAATAAGCCATTTCTCAAGCCTGACATAAATTAAACAAAACACCATTTAAATAGACATATTGGCGCCAAACAATTGTGAAAAAAGTCACTTTGCTCACTGCTGGAGACTGCTTTCTTTTACTTGAATCGTTTGGGCTTGGTCAGCCCTCTCCGTGCACTAGTGAGTAGTGGGTGCTGTATCCATCTCTATTCATTTGAAGTATATATCAGGAGCGGTATAACCAGGTGGTAGTTGAACTATGGGATAAAAGGCAAGCACCTTGGGTGGTTATGGTTTATGGTGAAATCAGTTTGTGTAATGTTAATAATATGTTATGGTTATTCATATTAATAAGCCATGCTGTGGCCTTTATAATGCATTTAGGTTTGTATGAGTATTTATTTTAGGGAACGTAGTGCCTGAGTAGGGGGGTCAAGGCAGTCACAGAGCTATGTATATAGCGGAGGGGCATTTACCCCAGGGAAGGGCCAAGTGATAAGGGGCGGATCATTAAAAGGGGTGGAATTGTGCTAAGAGTTTAAAGGAGTGAGTCTACTGAAAGAGGGGCCTCTTTTTCCATATCTGAAATGGCGGGAAGAAGCTCACGGCCCTCCCACCCTATTTTCTGATGTTTGTTAATAGTATTTTATAGTGTGGTATAATTTTATTTTGGGGTTGGTTAGGCTATGTCACAGCAGGGGGGTGCCTTTTGGTAATTAGTCATTTATTTTGAGAGGGTACCTCCTGGGATCAGGAGAGGTATAACAAGGTGGTAGTTGAACTATGGGATAACAGGCAAGTGCTGGTTATGGTTTATGGTGAAATAAGTTTGTGTAATGTTAATAATATGTTATGGTTATAAATATTAATAAACCATGCTGCAGCCTTTATAACCCATTTAAGTTTGTGAGAGTATTTATTTTGGGGAACGTAGTGGCTGAGAAGGTGGTTCAAATCAGCTGTGATTGAAAACCTGTGTTATAGTCAGCTGTATCCAATTCAGCATGAGAAACAGTACAGAAACAATACCAGACAGCCCAGTAAATTACTTTTTTTTATTAAGAAAACTTATCCCATGTAGGGAAAAGTATAAATTGTTATGAAAGGTTTGTTTGTTTTTTCTAAAAGAAGAAACTTTATTAGATTAAACAACAAAAGGGATTAAGATTCAACATACCGATACTGCCACAGAGGCCGAGTAAGTGTGCATACCTTAATAGCTGATGTTGCTGTGCTCCCAAGGCACTTGTAGGAGGGACTGAAGACTCCATCTGGAGACAGCAGAGAACCATAATATTCCATATATCCAACAATTATAATGTGCACATTGAAGCAGTTGTAAGGCATTACAGCAGGCTCAGGGAAAATAGCTATGAATAACGCAAACAATGTATCAGTAGCTTTATGCTTTTGTCACCAATAAATTCAGCATAAGTATCTTTGAGCCTTCCAAATTAAAGGGACATGAAACCCAACATTTCTTTCATACAGGTGGTGAGAGTCCACAATCCATTACTCCTGGGAAATAATCTTCCCTACCACTAGGAGGAGGCAAAGATTCCCAAACCCCAAGAGCTCTATAAAGCCCCTCAGCTGTCTGTGCCTCCGCTGGAGGAGGTTGAAGAATGAAAATGTACATTTGATTCTTCTATGAGAGGTGTTCTCAGACTGAATTGAGGCCCATTTCCCCCTCAGAGTACAGTGATTGAGGGATGTATTTAAAGTATGGGTGACATAGCATTCACCTTTGAGGATTTAGTTACAAGCCTTTCCACAGATGTTGCAGGGACTTGGCTTTGCCTCTTCCTATTGAATCCTCAGCTTTTATGTTTCAGCACCGGTTTTGGCCTCCTGCTGATTTCCTTCAGTAGTGGGGTGCCTATTGGTAAGTACTGTATTTTTTATTACTTGGCCCCCCTATAAGCCTCTTAGGCTATTGTTATATATATGATTTATATATTTTTATGACCTTGGGATAGTTATATCTGTTATTAGGCAAGTCACCTTTAAAAAATATATATAAAAATATATTTTTCAATATGCATTATTTTTTCGCCCACATTCTTTTTTTAATGCTTGTCATTTTTCACGCGGGTATATTCATGCTCGCCAAACTTTTTTTCATGCAAACAGTTTTTGATGCACATTGACGCATGACAGCTTCCGGGCCTGCGTGCATCGGTGTACCTTTTTGACACGCTTTGTTTCCTTTTTATCAGCGGCATCAGATTGATGCGCACTTCCTCTTTTATGGGGGATATTACCATCTAGCTGTATGCTTGTTATTTGCTGCATGTAACTTTTGTTTAGTTCTCTGCAGTTATTTTCCTTACAGGAGAATCCTACTACTTTCATCCCTGGGGTCAAAGATTTATTCGACCCACTGTGTCTGAAATATTGGCAGTCATGCCACCATGTAATCGTAAAAAGGTCAGTTCAGGTCAGTTCAGAATTTACCTTCTACTGGTTCTCGGCCTGCTGAGGCTAATGTTTCTAGTCATAAACCTGTTGTATCCTGTTGTATCCTCAGAGGGGGGAGTTTTTTCAGATCAGGGGGCTTCCTCTGATCATGAATCTGACTCCTCCTCTTATTCATTTCAAATTAAGCACATTCATTCTCATTTAAAAGAAATGTTGCTTACTCTACAGGTTAAAGATCCTAAGGTTCTGGGTACCCTTTTGTCTGTGATCAGAGCTCAGGGTATTGCTGTATTTCCTTACCTGGGCGATATCTTGGTTCAAGCTCCATCTTTTCATTTAGCAGAATCTCACACCAGCAGACTGCTGTTCCTTCAACAACATGGTTGGAAAATCAATTTTCCAAAGAGCTTGTTGGTTCCTCAGACAAAGGTTACTTTATAGACAAAAAAATACTCTAGTGGCAGGAAACGTCACTACAGTACTTGTAAGAGGCGCCTGGGATCAGGGAAAACACACTTGAAATATAATATATAATATTAAACTAATAGGACTAATAATAGACCAATAGATGGAAGTATAAAAGTATACAAACTAATAGTCCAATAGATGGTAAATTATGGTGAGGCAGTCCTTTATTTTAGTACTGGATGATCCCAGATGATGTCAATCTAATACAGTAGGCCGCTCCTCTAGGGTGTCGTGCCGTGACACAGGTCCAGAGAATCTAAACAAATCAGAGTAGAGGGCACCACATAGTGCAGATCATAAAGTAATTCAGATATAAAACAGGAATGGTAGAAGAATCCTACTCACAAAGTGTAAAGCACAGATGTGCAATAATAGCAGTCCGGAACCACACGTCGTCCGGTAGACCAATAGATAGAAGAGGAATCCTCGTCTCACCAGGGAGAGTCCAGAGAAACCACAGAGGAGGTCTGTACAGCGATGGTCAGTCCCACAAGTCCAGAGGCCTGGGAAGAGAGTCCACAGCTCCGAATAGGTGGATAAGTCCCAAATTTTGGAAATAATAATTGGCAGCAGGAAGAGGGTTGAAAACTTATTTTAAAAATTTATTAAAATGATAAAAACAACAGCAACGCGTTTCTCAGTGTTACACACTGTTTCATCAGGCTATATACAAACACACTGTAAGCTGCCATATTTATACCGTAACAGACCAATCGGGCTACAAGAGAAATTACACACCCCCAGCAGGTCATACCAAAATACATGGGGGTGATAGATTAATAGAAATATATACAACGATATATCAATATAATGCATAAAGTGTATATGTAGTACATAAACACTGTGCTTTCTCCAGTGTCAACAGATCTCTAATTTTAAAATTTTAAAAGAGGTAGAGAATACCCAGGAATTACAGCAAAAAATTCAAGACAAGATTAAATGAACCTGTAACACACTAATAATGGTACATTCCTTTAATCAATGAGAAACAAACTAACATCGATAGTATTAGTGGGCTGACCCTGCTTGGTTAAAATTAATTTAGTGATATTAGTATTTAGGATATTGACTAATAATGTAGTGAAAAAACAGGGAGAAAAACAATTTTGTTAAAATGTTTATTCAAATTCATGTATTTTTAGTGCTAACGTGTTGATGTGATGTCAGGTGGTCAGAGGCGTGTCTAAACACGTAAGGTGTATAATGTATCCAAAATGTGAGAGAGCAATCTCAAAAAAAAACAAACACATGTATCACCAGAGTAGATGGTAAAACTCGCAAAACAAAACTTGTATGTCAGAATTTTAGTAAACACCACTATCGTGGGTCCTAATAGTATGTGTAGAGGACCTTGGTTGCCATAACGACAAGGGGCGTACAATCCTAAATTAGCATGGAGTGATGTCATTGTTTATGGTAGTGGCCAGTCACAAGGAAAAACAATTCACTGCCCGTAATGTCTAATCACCTCGATCGCAACAGTGATAAGTGTCAGATCACCCGTTTAACTACCAAAGGACACGGTGCATACGCTACCACACCAACCTCACTAACAAGGGCTAAATGAATGTCAAGAAGATCGGGGTAGCAATCTCTAATGTTATGTGGCCAGATCGGTGGGGAGATGCGTGAACCGACACGCTAAAATATATATGCCCATAGCGACCCTTTGCATATCAATGTACAGATTTATTATTAGCCAGAGTTTGGATATATATAAGAGACAGAATGAATGGCAATTGGTATGTGTCAAAACATCCTTAACACTTCTTGAAAAGGTATAGATAGTATCCGATGAGAAGGGGGTGTGTGTGTGTGTCCACAATGGACATGCAGTCTGTGCTATAATGTTCAGAAAGGCAGCCAATAGCCGCCAATTCTGATTGTGCTGGAAATTATAGTAATAAATAAATAGAAAAACAGGGGACATATCTAAAAAATCAGTATGAGAGGTGATAGATAATAACATATATCATCTATTAAGTCATAATTAAATCAGCCTAAAATAAAGTGGAAGAAGGTCTAACGTGTGAATAAAAATAACAGACTAAGCACCGTAGTGCAATGATAGCTGATGGTATAACAGCAATATTAATAAAGGACAACCTGTCTATACGGCGGATGGTAGATAAAAACATTAATAAGTGATATGAGACAATGACTTTTTCTGGGGGTGCAGATATGGGAAATGGGCGACAGGCAATATCAGGGAGAGAGCAGAGATAGGAGATAGGAGTGTCCATCGCGGTGGGTAGGGAATATCCGGTATATCCGTCAAATATAATCTCATGGAAACTGACACATACCAATTGCCATCCATTCATTCATTCACACACACCCCCTTCTCATCGGATACTATTCAGTTTCCATGAGATTATATTTGACGGATATACCGGATATTCCCTACCCACCGCGATGGACACTCCTATCTCCTATCTCTGCTCTCTCCCTGATATTGCCTGTCGCCCATTTCCCATCTCAGACCACCATCTGCTCACCTTTAATCTTAATATACAGGCTAAACCTACTTCCCCTCTCGCCAGCACCTGTAGAGATCTGCACACTGTAGACCCTCCCCAACTCTCCAACCTTATTCAAATACGTCTCCCCCACACTTTCACGATATCCTGCCCTAACCTTGCTATAACCCACTATAACAATACTCTCTCCTCTGCATTTGACACTCTCACTCCACCCAAACTTTGCAAATCCCCACGTCATCAGCTCCAGCCCTGGCACTCCCAGAAAACACGCCACCTACAAAAATGCTCTCGCACTGCTGAACGTGCCTGGAGGAAATCCCGCTCTGAACCTGATTTCATGCACTATAAGTTCATCCTTTACTCTTACACCTCTGTCCTTCACTTAGCTAAGCAAACCTACTTATCTTCTCTTATATCCACTCACTCCTCAAACCCTAAAATATGCTTCTCCATTTTTAACTCTCTCCTCTACCCACCTGCACCACCCCCCTCATTTGCATTCAGTACTCAAGACCTGGCTGACTACTTTATCAATAAAACACTTACCATTCGAAGAAACATCCCAACACAAGCCTGCAATCTCCCAACTTCGCTCCCAGTCACCCCCTCTGCTGCTCTCTGCACCCTCCTCCTAACCACTGAGAGTGAAGTAGCTTTTCTATTGTCTTCCTCACACCTCACTACCTGCCCACTTGACCCTATTTCTTCACATCTAATACCTTCTCTGTCTCCCACCCTCACTCCAGCTCTTACCCACATATTCAACCTATCCCTTTCTACCGGCTCATTCCCTGCCTCCTTCAAACATGCAAAGGTCACCCCCATCCTCAAAAAACCCTCCCTTGACCCTAACTCTCCTGTAAACTACCGCCCCATATCACTGCTCCCGCTAGCTTAAAAAATAATTGAAAAACTAGTTTTTGATCGCCTAACCCAATTCCTGTCCTCCAACTTACTGCTCGACCCCCTGCAATCTGGCTTCCATCCCCAACACTCAACTGAGAATGCCCTCACCAAGGTTACTAACAATCTCCTTTCTGTTAAAAACAAAGGATACTACTCTATACTCATCTTACTTGACCTCTCTGCTGCCTTTGACACTGTTGACCATCCCCTTTTCCTATAGACTCTATGGATTCACTCTTATCTCTCTAACAGATCCTTCTCCGTTTCTTTTGCTGGCAACTCCTCCTCTCCATTGCCTCTGTCTATTGGAGTACCTCAAGGCTCTGTCCTGGGTCCTCTACTTTTCTCTATTTACACTTCTTCACTGGGTAAACTTATAAACAGCTATGGCTTCAACTATCACCTCTATGCTGATGATACCAAGATCTACCTTTCCACCCCTGCACTCTCTCCTTCTGTCGATTCTCACATCGGCGACTGCTTATCTGGCATTTCCTCCTGGATGGCCTCTCACCACCTAAAAATAAACATGTCCAAGGACGTTTACTACTCTACTACAGTTTCTAATTTTTCCATCACTGTTGGCGGCACCACTATCTCCCCATCACCCCAAGTCCGCTGCCTCGGAGTCGCACTTGACTCAAATCTGTCCTTCATTCCCCCACATTCAATTGCTCTCTTCATCCTGCCACAACCACCTACGGGGAATATCTCCAAAATTCATCCGTTTCTTAGTGATGAAACTACTAAACTGCTAATTCACTCCCTGGTAATTTCCCGACTTGACTACTGTAATAACTTACTAACTGGCCTCCCTCTCTCCCACCTCTCTCCCCTTCAATCCATTTTAAATGCATCGGCCAGGCTAATCCACCTCTCTCGACGCTCCGTTTCTGCTGCACCTCTCTGTGAGTCCCTTCACTGGCTCCCCATTCACAGCAGAATTAAATTCAGAATTCTCACCCTGACCTACAAAGCCCTCACCAATGCTGCCCCACCCTACCTGTCCTCACTCATCAACAAATATACTCAAGCCCGCCCCCTAAGATCCAACAATGACCTGCTCCTTGCGTCCTCTACTATCACCTCCTCTCATGCTAGACTACAGGACATCTCTCGTGCGGCACCAACCCTCTGAAATGCACTTCCTCGAGCTGTCAGACTCTCCTCTAACCTCTTCTCCTTTAAACATTCCCTAAAGACCTTTTTGTTCAGGGAAGCTTATTACCCGATTAATTAACAAATGAACTTCACTTACCTAACAGTTGCCCTCCTATATCTCCTCACTAATATTATTCTCACCTTTGCAGTCCCCACCTCCTGTTTCCCATCCTCCTACCCATCTAGATTGTAAGTTCCCATGGGAATAGTGCCCTCAAATACCCCTGTATTTGTCTGTAAAATTTTGTCTTTTATTGTATTGTTTCTCCGTTGTACTTTTATCCTTGTATCCATGGGCAGCGCTGCGGAATCTGTTGGCGCTTTATAAATAAATAATAATAATAATAATATAAGGAGGGTAAAGTTGGTGTCTGCCTGTCTAAACCTGCAATCTCTTTCCTTTCCCTCTGTTGCTTTTTGTATGGAGGTATTAGGTCTCATGATCACGGTGTTGGATGTTATTCTTTTTGCTCACTTTTACATGAGGCCTCTTCATCTATGTATGCTTCGGCAGTGGTCCAGAGATCATACTCCACTAACTCAGAGAATTCATCTAGACTTCAGATCAAGCCAGTCTCTGTCTTGGTGGCTGAACTATCAGTTTATTATGCAGGGGGCTTCTTTTGTTCGTCCAACTTGGTCTGTGATAACTACAGATGCAAGTCTTTCAGGTTGGAAGGCCATTTAATTACATGGTTTTGTTCAAGCTTTGGCTAAGTTTAAACCTGTGGTTAAACCAATTTATCCTACTTGGAGTCTTAACTTGGTTTGAAGATTTTGCAGGCTCCTCCTTTTGCGCCTATGCATAAGGTGGATATTAAGCTTCTTTCTTTAAAGTTTTGTTTCTTTTGGCTAAAGCCCTAAATTAGTTTTTTTGGATTTTTAGCCTAAGGTTGTGTCTTCAGAAAATATCAGTTGGGAAATAGTTTTCCTTCTTTCTTCTTCTGGGGTGTGGAGTCCACAAGTAATGAAACAAAGTGCTGGATTTAAGAAACATCTTTTTTTTCACTGAGAAACTAAATCCATAACCCCCAAAAAAACCAAAAAGGGCATAATTTTCCTTTTTTTATGCAATTAAAAATAACCAACAGATAAAAAGAAATCAAGTTTAGAAAACTGCCTGAAGGACCGTCCTACCAAAGGCTGTCTCAGAAGAAGCAAAAACATCAAAATGGTAGAATTTAGTTAAAGTATGGAAAGAAGCAGACTATGTAGCTCCTTGGCAAATTTGAGCAACAGAAACCTCATTCTTGAAAGCCCAAGAAATGGTAACTGATATTGTAGAATGAGTAGTAATCCGTTTAGGTGGAAGCTGACCTGCCTCCAAGTAAGCCTTATGAATCAGAAGTTTCAAACAAGAAACCAAAGAAACAGCAGAATCTTTATGTCCTTTCCCAGAACCAGAAAAATTAACAAACTAGAAGTTTGTCTGAAATCCTTAGTAGTATGTATATAGTACTCTGTATAGGATCTCTCTGAAGCATTCTTGGGATTAGGACACAAAGAAGGGACAACAATTTCCCAACTGATATTATCTGAATTGCTTTAGGCAAAACAGGTGTGGAAGCTTGGGCATTAGTTCCCTGTATGAAAGAAAACATAATTTATGCTTACCTGATAAACTCATTTCTTCCATGCTAGTGAGAGTCCACGAGACCCCACCATGTGTTTTTCTGGTCGTGTTTTTTTTTTCTTGAGCACATCTTTTCTTTCCCCTGCTCCTTTTATTTTTGCTCTTGTTTCATTTCCTACCACATTTTGCTTGACTATATGTTAGACTGAGGCACCTATGAGGTGGGAGGGGTTTTATAGAGCTTTTGGTGTTTGGGAATCTTTTCCTCCTCCTAGTGGTAGGGAAGAGTAATACCCAGGAGTAATGGATCATGGACTCTCACCACCATGAAAGACATGGATTTATCAGATAAACATAAATTATGTTTTTTTCTTTTATGATTCAGGTAGAGCATTCCATTTTTAACAACTTTCCAATTTACTTCTATTACCTAATTTGTTTCAACAAAGGATACCTAGGTAGGCTCATGAGCTGTTGATTGGTGGCTAAACATATATGCTTCATGTTATTGGCTCATCCGGTGCTCAGCTAGCTCCCAGTAGTGCATTACTCCTTCTTCAACAAAGGATACTAAGAGAATAAAGCAAATTAGATTACATAAGTAAATTGGAAGTTGTTTAAAATTATATACTCTATCTGAATCATGAAATAAAAATGTTGGGTTTCATGTCCCTTTAAATACATCTTACTGCCCATACAGCATGACTTTATGTCAGATTATGGCATGATATGAGGTTAACAAAATGGCACCCGATGGAAAATTCCAATAAAAAACTGTCAGTCTGAGAATGCATGCCTCCTGCTTACTCACCTGGTAAGCAGGCAGAGATAGTGTAAGCAGCCGGGTGGCATCATATAGCTTAAACAGCTTCCACCTATACTTACTTCAAATAGATCCAGAGAGAGAACCCAGCTCTGTCCCTCCTTTGATGGACAGAACTAGGAATGAGAGATGAGGAAATGAGGTCATCTTCATATAGGTAAAAGAGGTGTAATTGTTTATGCCCCATTTTGGGAGGAGATCTCATCTGGTAAGCATTAGCTAGGTAGGGCAAAGATAATAATTATATTTTATTTCCCTGCAAACTCAACCCATTTTAATGGATTGAGGTTACAATGAACAAAATCAGCTATTTCATGTGTAAAGAATAAACTTTAATGAACACTTTCTTGTACATTGTATACTGTGCCTGCTATAACATCATGAAAAAAATCATTTTACTGTACATTGTCCCTTTAAAGGACTTCTTGATATCTTAAAAATTAGAATAAATAGCTTTAACATAAAATTGTGTGTTTTCCAATTCTGAGAACTGGGAGCACACACTGTAGACTTCACAAGCCTAGCCCTGCTACATATATGTCTCTAACTGGGCTCAAAATAGTGGTCAGATTATAACATACTGCAAAATAATAGGAAAAAAAACCTCAAAACATTATTTTTCTAACAGAATGATAGCAGCAAAACTTGTCTACTCCAGTAACAAATCTGAAATTGTTCCTCCAAATGAAGTAAGTGGTTGTGAAAAACAATAGCAGCAAACAAGGTGTTCAGAAAGTGATCACAATGTGTCTCAATTTATTGCAATACTGGATAATAGTCTTATAATTGCATGATATTTTAATTAATTTTTGTGATCACTGTTAAGATAGTTGTCCAAAAATAACAAAATAACAGAAGCCGAATATACTGTGAGTGTGAGAGTGTAGATCAGAGGTGTAATACATAATGTAGAGGTCCCTGAACAATGCAGAAAATATTTTTAGTTGTGGGTTCATGCAGAGAATTAAAGGAAACTTTTCTATAATTTTTTTTGTCCTTTGTTTCTTATATCAGCTGAGCTGTAGAATTAAAGTAATTGTAAATCCTAGTGGTTTTGAAACACCAGGATTTACCAGTTCTACAAACAAAGGGGATTTCTTTCCAATGGCATGGAGATTCCACAAATCCATTCAATTACTGTTGGAAAATTCAACTCCTGGCCACCAGGAGGAGGCAAAGACACCCCAGCAAGGCTTAAGTATCCCCCCCCCCCCCCCCCGCACTTCCCGTACTCCACAGTCATTCTTTGCCTCTGTAACAAGGAGAAAGCAAAGATAGTGCTCCGAAGAATAATTAAACAAAGACCTTTAATGGGTAGCTTCCTATCAAGTAGGACTGGAGAAATGCTGTGTCCATGTAATCCTCTTCATTAAGAGTAATGGTAGCTGTTAGCTGCTGGAGGTCTCAGGGAGGCTTCTCTGTTCTCTCTCCAGCAATATATGCTAACCCCAACCTGGCAACCAGTGTTAGTTACACTGTTTTCCTTCGCCTTCAGGCCCCTGTCAGAAGTTTGGATGAAGCTGACAGACCGGGAAGGTTGTGTCTGCCCCACAGCAGAGGCTCTGAGGGTAAGTGTTTATTTCCTTCACAGGTTGGAAGGGTTAAGACGCCTGGGGAGCTAAGGACTGCTCCCTACTTTGTCTCCAAGAGCCTGGGGACTTTTAAGATTATTCCTAGCTGGGAATTAATATTTCTGGGCAGTTACAGTCAGGTCTCTGCTGCTACTTTATGTTGCCGGTGTTCTGTAATGTTTCCCTACCGCGTTGCGTTTTCCTACCTACGTAAGGCTTACGGCCACACCTACAATAAACGTAAAAATACCCCTTGCATGCATGTGCTCACTGTCGCAGTCGGCACACATTATAGAACTTGGAAATACACTTGTGCACGCATGCGCTCACTGCCAAAGTCAGCAAATATTAAAGAACACTGTCCACAATTTTGCCAACTAGCTGTGGACATAAAAATACCATTTTTTTAAAAAAAGGCTTCCTACAACTATGTTATTTAATTCTGTATATTCAATATTATTATACTGATTTGTTTGATTAAAGGAGAGAACGTATTTCGATAAAGCAGACATAATCTAAATAGTTACAAAATGTATTAGCGTTTCATCATGAAAGGGAATGTTTGTAACTATTTAGATTATGTCTGCTTTATTGAAATATGTTCAATCCTTTAATCAAAGAAATCAGTATAATAATATTGAATATGCAGAATAAAAACAGCTAGTTGCTAAAATTTTGGATGGTGTTTTGTAACATTTGCAGACTTCGGTAGTGAGCGCATGCGTGCACAAGTGTATTTCCAAGTTTTTTGTTGGTTTGTGTTCTATAATGTTTGCCAAATGCGACAGTGAGCGCATGCGTGCAAGGGGTATTTGCAAGGAAAACGTAATGTGGTAGGGAAACATTACAGAACACCGGCTTCAGCTATACCAGCATTTAGGGACTGTGGCTGTTAGGGCACTTTTGTTATGACTCAGTGATTAGCTGCAGCTTTATAAGCTAATGAGTCAAGGGGTATGTTTTTAAAAAAAATATTTTAAGTGTATATTTGTCGCATAACTAGAATTTGCACTTACGAAGATTTGCTTTTATCCTCAGAGACATCGCCACAGTTTTCCACGCACTTCTCTGTCCTTCCGTGACATTTTCTATTGCGATCACGTGACCTTCGACTTTGTGAAGTGAAGAGAGTCCTCTACCTCTCAGGACTCTGTTGCCCTTGACATGCCTCAACTTTCTCCTCAGTCCCCGTCCCAAGTAGTTGCACCGGCAGTGCCCTGCAGCTCAGCTAAGTCTCTTTCTGCAGGAGTTTTTTTATCATGAGACTTTGCAGCACAACTTACTTGGATGACTGTCTCTGCTGCGCTGAGTTTCTTACCAATTGCAGGTAAGAGGAAGAGAAAGACTAAACATGTTTCCTCTGAATCAGGAATCTCGTCTAACGCCAAGGCTGCTTTAGTCAGTTTATCTCAAATATCTGAGAATGACCATACCTCAGCAGCCTCTGAAGGTGAGATCTCTGATTCTAACTCTGCTTCAGACAACCCAGTAGAATCAGAGGAGGTTAATTTCAGGTTTAGGCTTGAACACCTTCGTTTATTACTTAAGGAGGTACTAGCTACTTTGGATGTCTCAGAGCCCACAACAACTGAGGCTCCTAAAGCTTCTAAGCTGGACAGGGTCTTTGATGTCAAACCTAAGTCTCTGGAAGTTTTTCCAGTTCCGGCCATATGTCTGACATAATTTCTAAGGAATGGGAGAGACCGGGTATCCCTTTTTCCCCATCTCCTATTTTTAAGAAAATGTTTCCAGTCTCTGACTCTGTTCTGGATCTTTGGAGTACCATTCCTAAGGTGGATGGAGTCGATGGAAATTGGAGGGGTATTTAAGGAAAATTTTCCTCCATCAAAGTATGGTATGGCAGCCTGTGGCAGGTAAAGCGGTGGTCGCTGGAACTGATTCTGGAGAAGACTCCCTTGGAGGAGATTCATGACAGGATTAAGGCCTTGAAATTATCCAATTCTTTTATTTGCAATGCTAGTATGCAGGTCATTCATCTGAGTGCAAAGACCTCTGGTCTTGCTGTTCTGTCCCACAAAGCTCTGTGGCTAAAGTCCTGGTCAGCGGACATGGTTTCCAAATCTAAACTCCTTTCCTCCGCATTTTAAGGGGAAGTCTTTGTTTGGCTCTGGACTTGATTCCATTATCTCCACGGTGACTGGAGATAAGGATAAGAAGAATAGGATAAGAAGAATAGGCCAAAAGGTCATCAATCTTCTAATTTTCGTTCCTTTCGGAATTTTAAGGGACAGAAATCCTCGGCTTCCTCCAGGTCCGAGCAGCCCAAGTGTTCCTGGAAACCTAACCAGCCCTGGATCAAGAACAAACAGTCCAAAAAGCCTATCTCTGAAAACAAGACAGCATGAAGGGGAGGCCCCTGATCTGGGTCCATATCGTGTAGGGGGCAGACTTTCCTTTTCTTGGAATGCCTGGGTTCACGATGTTCCGGATCCTTAGCCGGTGGATTTGGTTTCCCAAGGACACAAGATAGGATTCAAGTCTTATCCGCCAAGAGGAAGATTTCTCCTATCAATACTATCCTCAAACCCAGTAAAAAGAGAGGCATTCTTAATTGTGTAAGCGAACTCTCTTATCTAAAAATTATCATTCTGGTCCCTCCGGCAGAGCAGGGCTTCGGGTTTTATTCCAACCTTTTTATCGTTCCCAGGAAAGAGGGAAACCTTTCTCCCTATTTTGGATCTAAAGTGCCTCAACAGATTCCTTAAGGTTCCGTCCTTCAAGATGGAGACTATATGATCCATTCTTCCTTTGGTCCAGGAGGGTCAGTTCATGACCACTATAGACCTCAAGGACACATACCTCCATGTTCCTATTCAGAGAGAACATTTCTTTCATGTAATTAGCAAGAGTCCATGAGCTAGTGACGTATGGGATATACATTCCTACCAGGAGGGGCAAAGTTTCCCAAACCTCAAAATGCCTATAAATACACCCCTCACCACACCCACAAATCAGTTTTACAAACTTTGCCTCCTATGGAGGTGGTGAAGTAAGTTTGTGCTAGATTCTACGTTGATATGCGCTCCGCAGTAAGGTTGGAGCCCGGTTTTCCTCTCAGCGTGCAGTGAATGTCAGAGGGATGTGAGGAGAGTATTGCCTATTTGAATTCAATGATCTCCTTCTACAGGGTCTATTTCATAGGTTCTCTGTTATCGGTCGTAGAGATTCATCTCTTACCTCCCTTTTCAGATCGACGATATACTCTTATATATACCATTACCTCTACTGATTCTCGTTTCAGTACTGGTTTGGCTTTTTACTACTTGTAGACGAGTGTCCTCGGGTAAGTAAGTCTTATTTTCTGTGACACTCTAAGCTATGGTTGGGCACTTTTATATAAAGTTCTAAATATATGTGTTCAAACATTTATTTGCCTTGACTCAGGATGTTCAACGTTCCTTATTTCAGACAGTCAGTTTCATATTTGGGATAATGCATATGAATTAATCAATTTTTTTCTTACCTTAAAATTTGACTTTTTCCCTGTGGGCTATTAGGCTCGTGGGGGCTGAAAATGCTTCATTTTATTGCGTCATTCTTGGCGCGGACTTTTTTGGCGCAAAATTTTTTTTCTGTTTCCGGCGTCATACGTGTCGCCGGAAGTTGCGTCATTTTTTTGACGTTTTTTTGCGCCAAAAGTGTCGGCGTTCTGGATGTGGCGTCATTTGTGGCGCCAAAAGCATTTAGGCGCCAAATAATGTGGGCGTCTTTTTTGGCGCTAAAAAATATGGGCTTCACTATTGTCTCCACATTATTTAAGTCTCATTTTTTATTGCTTCTGGTTGCTAGAAGCTTGTTCACTGGCATTTTTTTCCCATTCCTGAAACTGTCATTTAAGGAATTTGATCAATTTTGCTTTATATGTTGTTTTTTCTATTACATATTGCAAGATGTCTCCGATTGTCCCTGAGTCAGAAGCCACTTCTGGAAAAATGCTTAACTGAGTTTCAGTTCTACCAAAGCTAAGTTCATTTATTTTTAATGTTATAAATGTTTATCTTTAGCTATGGTTTGTAATAAGTTATTATGATATACTTTTACATGCAGATTCCATTAGTATTTATGCTTTATACATTTCCATTCTTAAAGTACAAGAAATGTTTAGAAGATTTATAAGAAATATTTTTTCTGATTAAGGCTTTGTCTGACTTCGTGCCTTCTAATACAATTTTTAGGTCTTTTTCACTTCTTTTTTAATTATTGAAGTTTCAAATGACCAACAACATACTGATTTATCCTTCTCTGATGATGTTTTTTTCTCTTTCAGAAATTCTCTTCATCAGATATTGACACTAACAAATCTACTTTTTTATATAATTTTTTTATTATTAAAGTACATTTGTTCTTTGTTGAAGAGGTGTTGATTATTTTGGATATTAAGGTAACTAGTTCTTTAAAACTAGCTGACACTATTTCTGCCTTTTTATTCTTCTGTGATTTCAGAGGTTTTCTTTCCAATTCCCCATACTAGGGAATGGAATAGGCTGAGAATTTTCTTTTATTTTTTAACTATATTCTTTGTCAGCAGTTAAAATTCAATTTGGAGGGTTCTCCAATTTATTGGAGCTATCTCTACTCCTACTAATTATGCTATTGTTTTTATAGCAAAATAGTATTTATTTTCCTTTATATAGTTGTATCTTATTTATGGAAAATTATTTAGTTTCAGGTACTTTTCTTGGTCCTGTGATATTGTAATTGCTTCATTTTTTCTGTTTACTTTAAGATCAAGTATCAGATTATGATTTATTTTAGCATTGTTAAAGGGACTACATTTACTAGACTAGGTGCTGTTGCATTTGTCTTGTTGTTTTGCATTTTGCAAGTCCTCTGTTTTGACTGGTCCTTTAAACTGGACTATCATGCTAATGATTTCATTTGTGTCTTCATTTTATTGAATATATTCGCAAATGAGGGTTAATCTATGTCTTTAGCTATTTTAGCTAGAAGAATTTTGTGATTTAAAAAAAAAAAAAAAAAAAAAGAAAATCCATATTTCTTTTGTTCTAAGATAATCAATTATAATTGGATTCAATTCTTAACTGTTACTATGGGCTTCAAGATTGAGTTCTAAGACTAAACTTTAAGCTTATACTAGTTTGGTTGTTCTTATTAAGGAACGAATTCCTGAGTTCTTTCCCAAGTAACATGTTTATAATTGGGGTTCGAAATTAGCTCCCTAATATTGCGATGTACGTGCCGTATTCCAGCTTGGCTGGTAAGGGGCAGGTTAAGACTTCTTTGAAATTTATTTGGTTCTATTTTGTCCAAATTTCTTTGATTTTATTCAGTAAGGCTAACACTTTCTTTCAGTGTGTTTCTGTCCTATATATTTTGGATACTGTTGAAGCATGGCTGGGTACCCATGGGGTTCAAGCGCTGCTCAGACCTGGAATCTTCTGGGGTATTTCTTCCAGTTCCTTTTCTAGGAACTGGGTTTTGGAGTTTTATTCAAACTATTCTGCCTTTTTATGGTCATTGATAGCATTATTTGTTTTCATTAGATACAATAAATGCATATTCTTAATTTTTCTGTTTTCATTCAGATTATTTCCTGAGGATGCGGAATCTCATATGTTTCACTTGCTCTTCAGGACATAGTTAGAGGATCTTTTTTCAAAAGCTCTTGATTCCTCACGCAAGGGTCACCTTTTTTTAGGTTTCCAGATGGTTTATGTCACTATCTTTGTCTCTATCAGACAAGGGACAATTTGTATTGGGTTCAGTCTGTCGGTACCTTTAGTCTCTATTATTTCCTTCAGTTGCTATATATGCATAGAAGTTTTAACAGCATTGGATTCACTTCCCTTTGCTCATTTTCAATGGAAAGATCCTTTTCCGCTTTTTTATGAGTGTTGTTTCTTCAAGAACATGGTTGGAGGATCAATTTACCAAAAGGTTTGTTGATTCCTCAGACAAGAGTAACCTTTTTTAGATTTCCGGATAGATTCAGTGTCCATGACTCTGTCTCTGTTGGACAAGAGACGTCTGAAATTGGTTTCAGCTTATCGAAACCTTCAGTCTCAATCATTCCCTTCGGTAGCCTTATGCATGGAAATTCTAGGTTCTTATGACTGCTGCATTGGACGTGTTCCCCTTTGCTCATTTTCTCATGCGACCTCTTCAGCTCTGTATGCTGAACCAGTGGTGCCGGGATTATACAAAGATATCTCATTTAATATCTTCAAAACCGATTGTTCGACACCCTCTGACGTGGTACAGACCACCATTGTTTAGTTCAAGGGGCTTCTTTTTTTCTTCCAACCTGGACTGTGATCTTAACAGATGCAAGTCTGACAGGTTGGGGAGCTGTATGGGGGTTTCTGACAGCACAAGGGGTTTGGGAAATCTCAGGAGGTGAGATTACCAATCAATATTTTGGAACTCCGTGCAATTTTCAGAGCTCTTCAGTCATGGCTTCTTCTAAAGAGAGAATCGTTCATTTGTTTTCAGACAGACAATGTCACAACTGTGGCATATATCAATCATCAAGGAGGGACTCACAGTCCTCTGGCTATGAAAGAAGTATCTCGAATACTGGTATGGGCAGAATGCAGCTCCTGTCTAATCTCTGCGGTTCATATCCCAGGTATAGACAATTGGGAAGCGGATTATCTCAGTCGCCAAACGTTACATCCGGGCGAGTGGTCTCTTCACCCAGAGGTGTTTCTTCAGATTGTTCAAATGTGGGGACTTCCAGAAATAGATCTGATGGCTTCTCATCTAAATAAGAAACTTCCCAGGTATCTGTGCAGAACCAGGGATCCTCAGGCGGAAGCAGTGGATGCATTGTCACTTCCTTGGAAGTATCATCCTGCCTATATCTTTCCGCCTCTAGTTCTTTTTTCCAAGAGTAATCTCCAAGATTCTGAAGGAATGCTCGTTTTTTCTGCTGGTGGCTCCAGCATGGCCTCACAGGTTTTGGTATGCGGATCTTGTCCGCATGGCTTCTTGCCAACCGTGGACTCTTCCGTTAAGACCAGACCTTCTGTCACAAGGTCCTTTTTTACCATCAGGATCTCAAATCCTTAAATTTAAAGGTATGGAGATTGAACGCTTGATTCTTAGTCAAAGAGGTTTCTCTGACTCTGTGATTAATACTATGTTACAGGCTCGTAGATCTGTATCTAGGAAGATATATTATCGAGTATGGAAGACTTACATTTCTTGGTGTCTTTCTCATCATTTTTCCTGGCATTCTTTTAGAATTCCGAGAATTTTACAGTTTCTTCAGGATGGTTTGGATAGGTTTGTCTGCAAGTTCCTTGAAAGGACAAATCTCTGCTCTTTCTGTTCTTTTTCACAGAAGGATTGCTATTCTTCCTGATATTCATTGTTTTGTACAAGCTTTGGTTCGTATAAAACCTGTTATTAAGTCAATTTCTCCTCCTTGGAGTTTGAATTTGGTTCTGGGGGCTCTTCAAGCTCCTCCGTTTGAACCTATGCATTCTCTGGACATTAAATTACTTTCTTGGAAAGTTTTGTTTCTTTTGGTCATCTCTTCTGTTAGAAGAGTTTCTGAATTATCTGCTCTTTCTTGTGAGTCTCCTTTTCTGATTTTTCATCAGGATAAGGCAGTGTTGCGAACTTCTTTTAAATTTTTACCTAAGGTTGTGAATTCTAACAACTTTAGTAGAGAAATTGTGGTTCCTTCATTATGTCCTAATCCTAAGAATTCTAAGGAGAGATCATTGCATTCTTTGGATGTAGTTAGAGTTTTGAAATATTATGTTGAAGCTACTAAGAATTTCCAAAAGACTTCTAGTCTATTTGTTATCTTTTCCGGTTCTAGGAAAGGTCAGAAGGCCTCTGCCATTTCTTTGGCATCTTGGTTGAAATCTTTAATTCATCATGCTTATGTCGAGTCGGGTAAATCTCCGCCTCAAAGGATTACAGCTCATTCTACTAGGTCAGTTTCTACTTCCTGGGCGTTTAGGAATGAAGCTTCGATTGATCAGATTTGCAAAGCAGCAACATGGTCTTCTTTGCATACTTTTACTAAATTCTACCATTTTGATGTGTATTCTTCTTCTGAAGCAGTTTTTGGTAGAAAAATACTTCAGGCAGCTGTTTCAGTTTGATTCTTCTGCTTATAATTTCAGTTTTCTTCATTATAAGATTTAAAACTTTATTTTGGGTGTGGATTATTTTTCAGCGGAATTGGCTGTCTTTATTTTATCCCTCCCTCTCTAGTGACTCTTGCGTGGAAGATCCACTTCTTGGGTAGTCATTATCCCATACGTCACTAGCTCATGGACTCTTGCTAATTACATGAAAGAAAACATAATTTATGTAAGAACTTACCTGATAAATTCATTTCTTTCATATTAGCAAGAGTCCATGAGGCCCACCCTTTTTTGTGGTGGTTATGATTTTTTTGTATAAAGCACAATTATTCCAATTCCTTGTTTTTTATGCTTTCGCACTTTTTTCTTATCACCCCACTTCTTGGCTATTCGTTAAACTGATTTGTGGGTGTGGTGAGGGGTGTATTTATAGGCATTTTGAGGTTTGGGAAACTTTGCACCTCCTGGTAGGAATGTATATCCCATACGTCACTAGCTCATGGACTCTTGCTAATATGAAAGAAATGAATTTATCAGGTAAGTTCTTACATAAATTATGTTTTTCAATTTCTGCGGTTTGCTTTTCTAGACAAACACTTTCAGTTTGTAGCCCTTGGCTACAGCTCCCAGAATCTTTTTCAAAGGTACTGGGTCTCTTTTAGCAGTAGCCAGATCTCAGGGAATTGCTGTGGCCCCTTACCTGGAAGATATCTTGGTTCAGGCTACCTCTTTTTAGTTGGCAAGATCTCACACAGGCTCTCTGTTGTCCCTTCTTCGCTGTCACGAGTGGGAGATAAATCTGGACAAGAGTTCCCTAGTTCCAAATACCAGGGTCTGTTTTTTGGGGACAATCATAGATTCAGTTTCCATGAAGATCTTTCTAACAGATGTGAGGCAGTGCAAACTTCTCTCTGCCTGTCTTTCCTTTCAGTCCTCTGCACGCCCTTCAGTAGTGCAGTGCATGGAAGTAATTGGTTTCATGGTTGCCTCCATGGACATTTTCCCTTTTCCTCGCTTCCATCTGAGACCTCTCCAACTATAAAGTTACAATTCCCCATTGAGAGGAGACCCCGAGTGCACCTCCAGCATCAGCACACAGTCCCGTACTACGTACGTGTTTTCCCCAAGATTAAGTCGCTCACAGTGTCCCCTTTAGATAGTTCAAGACCATGCTAGTACGATATTGAAACCGCCACTCACCCCTGCTTCTCAGCCATGCTTCTATAGATATATAATCCAGACGTTAGGGAGACCCTTCTCCTAGGCTCTATGTAACAGCGAGGTACTCTTGTGCTATCGTGTACTCACATCACTGACATCACTGGTCGTGGCCGGCTTTCTGGGGATAAAGTGGTTGCTTAATTTTTGTTCGGCTCCAATCAGAGCGATGACCTTTTGGGTACTCAATTCAAAGTGCAATCAGCTTCCTGGGATCAGTGCTGCTCTCTCTCCAATTAGGCCAATAAATACTTTCAGCAACTTAGTAAAAACAATTATTTATTAGCTTCTTAAAACATGAACATAACAATGCCCTTTAGCTTGTAGTAAAGCTTACGTGTTTCGGCAAAAGCGCCGTACTCATAGCTCTCTAGATTTACCTTCTGCATATGGGCTTAAAAAGAGGGTAAAACCATTTTATTCGCTAATGGGAAGGAAGTTAATAACTCCTAATTAGAGGCTCACCTTAATTGGGCACCAATATAATTATTGTATGGCTTAAACATAACTCTGTTCATGTAGTGCATGTAGTATATACTTCGTTTATAACTAATATATCTGTCACAATGTTCATAAATTTATAAATGGTGTTTACATTTGGCATATAATGTACCTACTCTAAATAGTTAGTATGTGCCCATAGTAATATTGCTAGTGCACTTAGTAGCCTGTCAAAATCTATTTTAAATGGCTTAATACATACATTTAGGTTTTATATTGCAACCACCTATCTATAAATCATCAAATAGTATAGACAAAAATAATAATTATAATAATAATAAATCCTGCAATAACACATACAATTTGCATATATTCCTGTATGTACAGTTTTATTTTTTTCCATTGAAATACAGCATCTTATACAGACTTATTTCACAATTTCCATAATACATTAATAATTTGCCTTTGATCTATATACAATTCCCAAATAACAGCTATATTGGACAAAAATGTAATCTTGCCATAACACATTCAATTAGCCTCTATTCTCCTGTTGTACAATTTCCGTAAATTCTATAGAGTTACAAAATCTTATGCAGACTTAATACATACTTTACATAGGACATTAATATTTTATATTTAATCTGTATACAATACCTCCAATAGCATATAATCAAAAAAAATATTAAGAATAACAATTCTCTTACAGGATCATTGCCCGTTACACAACAATGCTAAACCCTACGCAATATTATAATTTATATTGTCCTTGTAATGTATGTATATGACCCCTACCTCATACTAATTCCAAAAATTAATCAGGTCATATTCTGAATTGAGGCCGTTAGGAAACCTTGTCCGTAGCTGAAAAATCCAATAGACTTCTCTTTTTGCCAAGGCATGGTCTCTGCCCCTCCTCTCCTCCCCACATTTACTCCCCACATTTACTGTTTCAATAATAGTCCATTTGAAACTTGTATCATCTTTGTTGTGGACCCTATTAAAATGATGGACAAGGGGGGTAGTCAGGGTACCTGCCTTGATATTAGAGAGGTGTTCCCTAATACGTGAATGCACCTCCCTAGTCGTCATACTCACGTATTGCAAATGACAACTGGTGCAACCTGCAAAGTACACTGTGTACCTATTCCTGCAATTCATACACCTATTACCATAAGCTCTGTAGTATTGTACAGAAACATTATAGGCTACTGGCAGCAGATGATGCCTTGGCAGATACGATATATAAGGGTTGTAAGTGTGCCTTTAGAAGAGGTTTATCCTTGGGTAACATCTTAGCACCCACACAATTAAAATCTATCTAGACGATTCAAGCTCTTGGTTGAGATTCAAGGGTGTTTATAAATGCAGTAACTTCCCCTGCAAGGCATGCAAACATCTAACAGTAAGGGAAGGCTTTAAAAGTGAAGTCACCAACAAATCATGCAATCATAATAGGTGTATTAATTGCAGGTACACAGTGTACTTGGCAGGTTGCACCAGTTGTCAAAAAGAGAGGTCTATTGGATATTTCAGCTACGGAAAAGGTTTCCTAACGACCTCAATTCAGAATATGACCTAATTAATTTTTGGAATTAGTATGAGGTAGGGGTCATATACATACATTACAAGGACAATATAAATTATAATATCGCGTAGGGTTTAGCATTGTTGTGTGATGGGCAATGATCCTGTAAGAGAATTGTTATTCTTAATATTTTTTGGATTATATGCTATTGGTATTGTATACAGATTAAATATAAAATATTAATGTCCTATGTAAAATATGTATTAAGTCTGCATAAGGTTTTGTATAGAATTTACGGAAATTGTACAACAGGAGAATAGAGGCTAATTGAATGTGTTATGGCAAGATTCAATTTTTGTCCATAATAGCTGTTATTTTGGAATTGTATATAGATCAAAGGCAAATTATTAATGTATTAAGGAAATTGTGTATAAAGTCTGTATAAGATGTTGTATTTCAATGGAAAAAAAACTAAACTGTACATACAGGAATATATGCAAATTGTATGTGTTATTGCAGGATTTATTATTATTATTATTATTTTTGTCCATAATATTTTATGATTTATAGATAGGTGGTTGCAATCTGAAACCTAAATGTATATATTAAGACATTTAAAATAGATTTTGACAGGCTACTAAGTGCACTAGCAATATTACTATGGGCACATACTAACTATTTAGAGTAGGTACATTATATGCCAAATGTAAACACCATTTATAAATTTATAAACATTGTGACAGATATATTAGTTACAAACTAAGTATATACTACATGCACTACATGAACAGAGTTATGTTTTAGCCATACAATAATTATATTGGTGCTCAATTGAGGTGGTATACCTTTAAGGTGAGCCTCTAATTAGGAGTTATTAACTTCCTGCCCATTAGCGAATAAAATGGTTTTACCCTCTTTTTAAGCCCATGTGCAAAAGGTAAATCTAGAGAGCTATGAGTATGGCGCTTTTGCCGAAATGCGTAAGCTTTACTACAAGCTAAAGGGCATTGTTTTGTTCATGTTTTAAGAAGCTAATATAGCACTGTTTCTTTCATGTAATTAGCAAGAGTCCATGAGCTAGTGACGTATGGGATATACATTCCTACCAGGAGGGGCAAAGTTTCCCAAACCTCAAAATGCCTATAAATACACCCCTCACCACACCCACAATTCAGTTTTACAAACTTTGCCTCCGATGGAGGTGGTGAAGTAAGTTTGTGCTAGATTCTACGTTGATATGCGCTCCGCAGCAAGTTGGAGCCCGGTTTTCCTCTCAGCGTGCAGTGAATGTCAGAGGGATGTGAGGAGAGTATTGCCTATTTGAATGCAGTGATCTCCTTCTGCGGGGTCTATTTCATAGGTTCTCTGTTATCGGTCGTAGAGATTCATCTCTTACCTCCCTTTTCAGATCGACGATATACTCTCATATATACCATTACCTCTACTGATTCTCATTTCAGTACTGGTTTGGCTTTCTACAAACATGTAGATGAGTGTCCTGGGGTAAGTAAATCTTATTTTCTGTGACACTCTAAGCTATGGTTGGGCACTTTGTTTATAAAGTTCTAAATATATGTATTCAAACATTTATTTGCCTTGACTCAGAATGTTCAACTTTCCTTATTTTTCAGACAGTCAGTTTCATATTTGGGATTATGCATTTGATTTATTCATTTTTTCTTACCTTCAATTTGACTCTTTTTTCCCTGTGGGCTGTTAGGCTCGCGGGGGCTGAAAATGCTTCATTTTATTGCGTCATTCTTGGCGCGGACTTTTTTGGCGCAAAAATTCTTTTCCGTTTCCGGCGTCATACATGTCGCCGGAAGTTGCGTCATTTTTTGACGTTATTTTGCGCCAAAAATGTCGGCGTTCCGGATGTGGCGTCTAAAAAATATGGGCGTCGCTTTTGTCTCCACATTATTTAAGTCTCATTTTTCATTGCTTCTGGTTGCTAGAAGCTTGTTCTTTGGCATTTTTTCCCATTCCTGAAACTGTCATATAAGGAATTTGATCTATTTTGCTTTATATGTTGTTTTTTCTCTTACATATTGCAAGATGTCTCACGTTGCATCTGAGTCAGAAGATACTACAGGAAAATCGCTGTCTAGTGCTGGATCTACCAAAGCTAAGTGTATCTGCTGTAAACTTTTGGTAGCTATTCCTCCGGCTGTTGTTTGTATTAATTGTCATGACAAACTTGTTAATGCAGATAATATTTCCTTTAGTAATGTACCATTGTCTGTTGCAGTTCCTTCAACATCTAAGGTGCAGAATGTTCCTGATAACATAAGAGATTTTGTTTCTGAATCCATCAAGAAGGCTATGTCTGTTATTTCTCCTTCTAGTAAACGTAAAAAATCTTTTAAAACTTCTCTCCCTACAGATGAATTTTTAAATGAACATCATCATTCTGATGACTCTTCTGGTTCAGAGGATTCTGTTTCAGAGATTGATGCTGATAAATCCTCATATTTATTTAAAATGGAATTTATTCGTTCTTTACTTAAAGAAGTATTAATTGCTTTAGAAATAGAGGATTCTGGTCCTCTTGATACTAATTCTAAACGTTTAGATAAGGTATTTAAATCTCCTGTGGTTATTCCAGAAGTTTTTCCTGTTCCTAATGCTATTTCTGCAGTAATTTCCAAAGAATGGGATAAATTGGGTAATTCATTTACTCCTTCTAAACGTTTTAAGCAATTATATCCTGTACCGTCTGACAGGTTAGAATTTTGGGACAAAATCCCTAAAGTTGATGGGGCTATTTCTACCCTTGCTAAACGTACTACCATTCCTACGTCAGATGGTACTTCGTTTAAAGATCCTTTAGATAGGAAAATTGAATCCTTTCTAAGAAAAGCTTATCTGTGTTCAGGTAATCTTCTTAGGCCTGCTATATCATTAGCTGATGTTGCTGCAGCTTCAACTTTTTGGTTGGAAACTTTAGCGCAACAAGTAGCAAATCATGATTCTCATGATATTATTCTTCTTCTTCAGCATGCTAATAATTTTATTTGTGATGCCATTTTTGATATTATTAGAGTTGATGTCAGGTTTATGTCTCTAGCTATTTTAGCTAGAAGAGCTTTATGGCTTAAGACTTGGAATGCTGATATGGCTTCTAAATCAACTCCACTTTCCATTTCTTTCCAGGGTAACAAATTATTTGGTTCTCAGTTGGATTCTATTATCTCAACTGTTACCGGTGGGAAAGGAACTTTTTTACCACAGGATAAAATATCTAAAGGTAAAAACAGGGCTAATAATCGTTTTCGTTCCTTTAGTTTCAACAAAGAACAAAAGCCTGATCCTTCGTCCTCAGGAGCAGTTTCAGTTTGGAAACCATCTCCAGTCTGGAATAAATCCAAGCCTGCTAGAAAGGCAAAGCCTGCTTCTAAGTCCACATGAAGGTGCGGCCCTCATTCCAGCTCAGCTGGTAGGGGGCAGGTTACGTTTTTTCAAAGAAATTTGGATCAATTCTGTTCACAATCTTTGGATTCAGAACATTGTTTCAGAAGGGTACGGAATTGGTTTCAAGATGAGACCTCCTGCAAAGAGATTTTTTCTTTCCCGTGTCCCAGTAAATCCAGTGAAAGCTCAAGCATTTCTGAATTGTGTTTCAGATCTAGAGTTGGCTGGAGTAATTATGCCAGTTCCAGTTCCGGAACAGGGGATGGGGTTTTATTCAAATCTCTTCATTGTACCAAAGAAGGAGAATTCCTTCAGACCAGTTCTGGATCTAAAAATATTGAATCATTATGTAAGGATACCAACGTTCAAGATGGTAACTGTAAGGACTATCTTGCCTTTTGTTCAGCAAGGGAATTATATGTCCACAATAGATTTACAGGATGCATATCTGCATATTCCGTTTCATCCAGATCACTATCAGTTCCTGAGATTCTCTTTTCTGGACAAGCATTACCAGTTTGTGGCTCTACCGTTTGGCCTAGCTACAGCTCCAAGAATTTTTTCAAAGGTTCTCGGTGCCCTTCTGTCTGTAATCAGAGAACAGGGTATTGTGGTATTTCCTTATTTGGACGATATCTTGGTACTTGCTCAGTCTTTACATTTAGCAGAATCTCATACGAATCGACTTGTGTTGTTTCTTCAAGATCATGGTTGGAGGATCAATTTACCAAAAAGTTCTTTGATTCCTCAGACAAGGGTAACCTTTCTGGGTTTCCAGATAGATTCAGTGTCCATGACTCTGTCTTTAACAGACAAGAGACGTCTAAAATTGATTGCAGCTTGTCGAAACCTTCAGTCACAATCATTCCCTTCGGTAGCCTTATGCATGGAAATTCTAGGTCTTATGACTGCTGCATCGGACGCGATCCCCTTTGCTCGTTTTCACATGCGACCTCTTCAGCTCTGTATGCTGAATCAATGGTGCAAGGATTACACAAAGATATCTCAATTAATATCTTTAAAACCGATTGTTCGATACTCTCTAACGTGGTGGACAGATCACCATCGTTTAATTCAGGGGGCTTCTTTTGTGCTTCCGACCTGGACTGTAATTTCAACAGATGCAAGTCTCACAGGTTGGGGAGCTGTGTGGGGATCTCTGACGGCACAAGGAGGTGAGATTACCGATCAATATTTTGGAACTCCGTGCAATTTTCAGAGCTCTTCAGTTTTGGCCTCCTCTGAAGAGAGAATCGTTCATTTGTTTTCAGACAGACAATGTCACAACTGTGGCATACATCAATCATCAAGGAGGGACTCACAGTCCTCTGGCTATGAAAGAAGTATCTCGAATTTTGGTTTGGGCGGAATCCAGCTCCTGTCTAATCTCTGCGGTTCATATCCCAGGTATAGACAATTGGGAAGCGGATTATCTCAGTCGCCAAACGTTGCATCCGGGCGAATGGTCTCTTCACCCAGAGGTATTTCTTCAAATTGTTCAAATGTGGGAACTTCCAGAAATAGATCTGATGGCGTCTCATCTAAACAAGAGACTTCCCAGGTATCTGTCCAGATCCCGGGATCCTCAGGCGGAGGCAGTGGATGCATTATCACTTCCTTGGAAGTATCATCCTGCCTATATCTTTCCGCCTCTAGTTCTTCTTCCAAGAGTAATCTCCAAGATTCTGAAGGAATGCTCGTTTGTTCTGCTGGTAGCTCCGGCATGGCCTCACAGGTTTTGGTATGCGGATCTTGTCCGGATGGCCTCTTGCCAACCGTGGACTCTTCCGTTAAGACCAGACCTTCTGTCTCAAGGTCCTTTTTTCCATCAGGATCTCAAATCCTTAAATTTAAAGGTATGGAGATTGAACGCTTGATTCTTGGTCAAAGAGGTTTCTCTGACTCTGTGATTAATACTATGTTACAGGCTCGTAAATCTGTATCTAGAGAGATATATTATAGAGTCTGGAAGACTTATATTTCTTGGTGTCTTTCTCATCATTTTTCTTGGCATTCTTTTAGAATACCGAGAATATTACAGTTTCTTCAGGATGGTTTAGATAAGGGTTTGTCCGCAAGTTCCTTGAAAGGACAAATCTCTGCTCTTTCTGTTCTTTTTCACAGAAAGATTGCTATTCTTCCTGATATTCATTGTTTTGTACAAGCTTTGGTTCGTATAAAACCTGTCATTAAGTCAATTTCTCCTCCTTGGAGTTTGAATTTGGTTCTGGGGGCTCTTCAAGCTCCTCCATTTGAACCTATGCATTCATTGGACATTAAATTACTTTCTTGGAAAGTTTTGTTCCTTTTGGCCATCTCTTCTGCCAGAAGAGTTTCTGAATTATCTGCTCTTTCTTGTGAGTCTCCTTTTCTGATTTTTCATCAGGATAAGGCGGTGTTGTGAACTTCTTTTGAATTTTTACCTAAAGTTGTGAATTCCAACAACATTAGTAGAGAAATTGTGGTTCCTTCATTATGTCCTAATCCTAAGAATTCTAAGGAGAAATCGTTGCATTCTTTGGATGTTGTTAGAGCTTTGAAATATTATGTTGAAGCTACTAAATCTTTCCGAAAGACTTCTAGTCTATTTGTCATCTTTTCCGGTTCTAGAAAAGGCCAGAAAGCTTCTGCCATTTCTTTGGCATCTTGGTTGAAATCTTTAATTCATCTTGCCTATGTTGAGTCGGGTAAAACTCCGCCTCAAAGGATTACAGCTCATTCTACTAGGTCAGTTTCTACTTCCTGGGCATTTAGGAATGAAGCTTCGGTTGATCAGATTTGCAAAGCAGCAACTTGGTCCTCTTTGCATACTTTTACTAAATTCTACCATTTTGATGTACTTTCTTCTTCTGAAGCAGTTTTTGGTAGAAAAGTACTTCAGGCAGCGGTTTCAGTTTGAATCTTCTGCTTATGTTTTTCATTAAATTTTATTTTGGGTGTGGATTATTTTCAGCAGGAATTGGCTGTCTTTATTTTATCCCTCCCTCTCTAGTGACTCTTGTGTGGAAAGATCCACATCTTGGGTAATCATTATCCCATACGTCACTAGCTCATGGACTCTTGCTAATTACATGAAAGAAAACATAATTTATGTAAGAACTTACCTGATAAATTCATTTCTTTCATATTAGCAAGAGTCCATGATGCCCGCCCTTTTTTGTGGTGGTTATGATTTTTTTGTATAAAGCACAATTATTCCAATTCCTTATTTTATATGCTTTCGCACTTTTTTATCACCCCACTTCTTGGCTATTCATTAAACTGAATTGTGGGTGTGGTGAGGGGTGTATTTATAGGCATTTTGAGGTTTGGGAAACTTTGCCCCTCCTGGTAGGAATGTATATCCCATACGTCACTAGCTCATGGACTCTTGCTAATATGAA
Organism: Bombina bombina; assembly: GCF_027579735.1. NCBI lineage: Eukaryota > Metazoa > Chordata > Amphibia > Anura > Bombinatoridae > Bombina > Bombina bombina. The sequence continues at coordinate 753,210,820 of NC_069500.1, forward strand.
AGAAATGAATTTATCAGGTAAGTTCTTACATAAATTATGTTTTTTACTAAGTTGCTGCTTCTCTGAAAACGTTTTTTGAAAGACCTCTCCAACTATGTATGCTCAGACAATGGAATGGAGATCGTTCAGACCTATCTCAGCGGATTGTCCTAGACAACCACATGAGAGAATCTCTCTCTTGGAGGCTCTGTCTGGATCATTTGGCTTAAGGCATGTGCTTTTTGAGACCATCTTAGGAGATTGTTACTATGGATGCCAGCCTCTCAGGCTGGGGAGCAGTCTGGGGTCCCTTAAGAGCTCAGGGATCCTGGTTACCGCAGGAGTCTGTCCTCCCAATAAATATTCTGGAGTTGAGAGCAATCTACAATGGTCTGGCAGCATGGCCTCAACTGAGTTCTGTCCAGTTTATCAGATTTAAATTGGACAACATAACATCTGTGGCTTATATCAACCATCTGGGAGGAACAAGGAGTTACGTAGCTATGAAGGAGGTCTTGCACAGTCTTCAGTGGGTAGAGTCCCACAATTGCCACATTTTGGCCATTTATATCCTGGGAGTGGACAACTGGGAAGCGGACTATCTGAGCAGACAGACGTTCCACCCAGGGGAGTGGGCCCTTCATCCGGAGGTGTTTTCCAAGATAACCCTCAGGTGGAGGGTTCCGGACATAGACCTCATGAGATCTCGCCTCAATTACAAGCTGCCCAGATACGGGTTCAGATCAAGGGACACTCAGGCGGTGCTGGTGGACACATTAGCGGTCCCTTGGGAGTTCAGTCTGAAATATCTGTTTCCTCCGTTTGCCCTTTTTCCCATGGTTAAAACCCACATAAAACAGGAGTGGGCCTCTGTAATCCTAATTGCTCCAGCTTGGCCTCGCAGGACTTGGTTTGCAGATCTTGTGAAGATTTTGTCCCCCCTCCGTGGAGGTTACCGCTGATGAAGGACCTTCTACTTTATAGCCTGTGTCTTCATCAAAATCTAGATTCTCTGAGGCCGACTGCGTGGAGATTGATTGCTTAGTCCTGTCTAAAAGAGGTTTTTCAGATAGGGTCATTGACACTCTAATTCAGACTTGTAACCCGGTGACTCGCCGGATGTACCATAAGGTCTGGTGCACCTATCTATCCTAGTGCGAGCCTCAAGGTTTTTCCTTGGCACAAGGTGAGAGTTCCCCGTAATTCTGTTGTTTCTCCAAGAGGGTTTGGAGAAAGGTTTGTCAGCCAGTTCTCTGGAAGGACAGATCTCTGCCCTTTTGGTGTTGTTACACAAGAAGTTAGCCAATTTGCCAGATGTTCAGTACTTTGTTCAGGCCCTGGTCAGAATCAGGCCTGTGTTTAAACATGTTGCTCCTCCTTGGAGCCTTAAAGGGACATGAAACCCAAATGTTTTCTTTCATGATTTAGAAAGAACATGCAATTTTAAACAACTTTCTAATTTACTTCTATTATTTAATTTGGTTCATTCTCTTGATATCCTTTGCTGAAAAGCATATCTAGATAGGCGCAGTAGCTGCTGATTGGTGGCTGCACATAGATGCCTCATGTGATTGGCTCACCCATGTGCATCACTATTCCTTCAACAAAGAATGAAGCAAATTAGATAATAGAAGTAAATTGGAATGTTGTTTCAAATTGTATTCTCTACCTGAATCATGAAAGAAAATATTTGGATTTAGTGTCCCTTTAATCTAGTTCTTAGTGTTCTGCAGCAGGCTCTATTTAAGCCTATACATTCTGTTAATATTAAACTGTTGTCTTTGAAAGTTTTGTTTTTATTGGGTATTTCCTCTTCTCTTAGAGTTTCAGAATTATCCGCCTTACAGTGTGATCCCCCTTATCTTATTTTCCATGCGGATAAAGCTGTTCAACGTACCAAATTATAATTTCTTCCCAAGGTGGTCTCGGACCGCAATATCAATCAGGAGATTGTAGTTCTTTCTTTTTGTCCTAATCCTTCTTCTCAGAAGAAAAGTTTGTTACACAACCTGGATATGGTTTGTGCTCTAAAATTCTATCTCCAGGCTACCAAGGATTTTAGACAATCTTCTTCCCTTTTTGTGGTGTACTCCGGTAAGTGCAAGGGTCAAAAGGTGTCATTTGTTTGGCTTATGAGACAGTTGGACAGCAGTCTCCTGAGAGGATTACGGCTCACTCTACCCATACGGTTTCTTCTTCCTGGGCTTTTAAGAACGAAGCTTCCATGGAACAAATTTGTAAGGCGGCCACTTGGTCCTCTTTGCATATCTTTTCAAAATTTTACAAATTTGATGTTTTTGACTCAGCTGAGGCTTCTTTTCGGAGAAAGGTGCTTTAAGCGGCGGTGCCATCAGTTTAGGTCCACCTGCCTTTAGTTCTCCCTCCCTGTCCATTCAGTGTCCACTCTGGCTTGGGTATTGGTTTCCCAACAGTAATTGAATGGATTAGTGGACTCTCCATGCCATTGGAAAGAAAACAAAATGTATGCTTACCTGATAAATTATTTTCTTTACTGACATGAAGAGTCCATGACCCGCCCTTTTATAATTTTTAAGGAGGCATTTTTTTATTATCTTCAGGCATCTCTTTCCCCTTGTGTTCCTCTTTCTCTTTCTTTATTCCCTCGTGTGTTGTGTTTATAATGTTTGTAATGCTTCCCTGCGGGCCTGTCACCCAAGCTGTTCAGGGATTAACTGCCTGGGTTGCTGGGAACTGTGCAGCTGTCTGTCAGTGTTCAGGTCTGTTGAGTTAATAGTGGCTTCGGATGTGTACCCTGTGCAGTTTGTGAGTGCAGTTCATTCCTGTGTTTTGTATTTACATAGGGGAGATTACAAAAGCCTGTGTCACCCTGGGAGGTTCCCAGTTGGTTTGTTTGAAAGTATGCATTTTGTGGGTGCTGGTTTAGGGTCCCAGGAAGGGGGAGACCTTGACGTGGTCCTGGGCTTGATCCTTTGGCGCCAAATGTAACTGACTTCCCTCAGTTTTGCTTTTAAACATTACTGAGTATCTGCTGGTGAGTGCCAAGTTTTCTGTGTGTTGTGTTTATAATGTTTGCAATGCTTCCCTGTGGGCCTGTCACCCAGGCTGTTCAGTGGTTAACTGTCTGGGTTTCTGGGAACTTTTTTTAGCATTTTTGGGGGGCTAATTTAGGGTCCCAGGAAGGGGGAGACCTTGATGTGGTCCTGGGCTTGATCTTTTGGCGCCAAATGTAACTGACTTCCCCTAGTTTTGCTTTTAAAAATTACTGAGTATCTGCTGGCAAAAGCCAGATTTTCTGTGTGTTGTGTTTATAATGTTTGTATTTGTAATGCTTCCCTGTGGGCCTGTCACCCAAGCTGTTCAGGGGTTAACTGCCTGGATTGCTGGGAACTGTGCAGCTGTCTGTCAGTGTTCAGGGCTGTGGAGTTAATCGTAGCTTAGGATGTGTACCCAGTCCAGTCTGTGAGTGCGGTCCATTCCTGTGTTTTTATATATATATATATATATATATATATATATATATATATATATATTGTACCAAAATACCATCAGATATATGTAGAAATATGCAGTTTTGAATATACAGAGCATATTCTGCCATGTGAAAACATTGGAATGTGAACAATGTATATTTTTATGTCAGGTTAGAGCACTTGAGACTTTGCAATCGGTTTTGCGAGCGAGTAGGTTTTTAGTTTTTGCTGGTTTTGCTTCATTGACATCTATCTGTGAATACATTGTCGTACATGTGATATTCTAACTTTGTTTTTTACGCACATTGGGTTAGTGAGCAAAAAAAATATTTTTTTCAAATTTGTAATACGTTAAATACCGCTCCACTTGTAATCTGGCCCATTGTGAGGAAAGAAACTCTAATCCCATTAATACATGCACGTAGCCTTTCTGTGGTATTTGAGGACAGAGATTGGACAGTATTGTCTAGACAGTAATCTAAGCATACAAACTGGGCAAAGATTAGGTACTAGTAACACCTTGTTTAAAGGCAGGTCATAGCTCAGACTGTTAGATTAATACCGCTAATCTGGCTTTACTCATTAATATTGCAAAACCTCTTAGCAGTTCAAAGTTGTATTGGATTGTTGTTGTTTTTTTCTTCCCTGAACAATATGACTAAGATAGATGCAATTGAAACAAGATATGACCTTATCATATACAGTGTAACATCATGTACCTATGCTAGTCAATGAATCTTTGGTACTGCAATTTAGTTTTTCTAGTCCAACATCAAAGCCAATTAACAAAGAGGTAGTTTCACTCTTAAAGGGACAGTCAACACCAGAATTTTTGTTGTTTTGGAAGATAGATAATCCCTTTCTTACTAATTCCTTAGTTTTGCATAACCAACACAGTTATAATTAAACACATTTTACCTCTGTGATTACCTTGGGGGGTAGTTATCAACGTGTCAACTTTCCTGCCTTTGCCGGCCCAATACGCCTGCCTAAGCTCGCCTCACATCGCCCACCGCGGACCTGAAAAATTTTGCCTAAGTTATCAAATAAAGCTGTCAAAAAGCCGCGGGGCGATGAGCAGCGGACTGTGAGAGTTATCACTCATCCGATCTCGCTGCTCTTCGGCTTTTTCCCAGCTTTATTGCTAGCCTGTCACTAAGCACTCACACTAACTACACTGTTCTACCCCCTATACCGGAGCCCCCCGCAACTAAATAAAGTTATTAAACCCTAAACCGCCGCTCCTAGACCCTGCCGCAACTCTGATAAATGTATTAACCCCTAAACCGCCGCTCCTAGACCCTGCCGCAACTCTGATAAATGTATTAACCCCTAAACCGCCGCTCCCGGACACCGCTGCCACCTACATTATACCTATTAACCCCTATCCTGCCCCCCCTACACCGTCGCCACCTATAATAAATTTATTAACCCCTATCCTGCCCCCCACTACACCGCCGCCACTGTAATAAATTTATTAACCCCTAAACCTAAGTTTAACAATAAACCCTAACACCCCCCTAACTTAAATATTAATTAAATAAATCTAAATAATATTTCTATTATGAACTAAATTAATTCTATTTAAAACTAAATACTTACCTTTAAAATAAACCCTAATATAGCTACAATATAAATAATAATTATATTGTAGCTATCTTAGGATTTATTTTTATTTTACAGGCAAATTTCAATTTATTTTAACTAGGTACAATAGCTATTAAATAGTTATTAACTATTTAATAGCTACCTAGCTAAAATAAAGAGAAAATTACCTGTAAAATAAAAACTAGCCTAAGTTACAATTACACCTAACACTACACTATACTTTAATAAATTATTTCTATTTAAAACTAAATACTTACCTGTAAAATAAACGCTAAGATAGCTACAATATAAATAATAATTATATTGCAGCTATTTTAGGATTTATATTTATTTTACAGGTAACTTTGTATTTATTTTAGCTAGTTAGAATAGTTATTAAATAGTTATTAACTATTTAATAACTACCTAGCTAAAAGAAATACAAAATCACCTGTAAAATAAATCCTAACCTAAGTTACAATTAAGCCTAACACTACACTATCATTAAATAAATTAAATAAATTACCTACAAATAACTACAATTAAATACAATTACATAAACTAACTAAAGTACAAAAAATAAAAAAAGCTAAGTTACAAAAAATAAAAAAAAATAGGTTACAAACATTTTAAAAATATTACAACAATTTTAAGCTACTTACACCTAATCTAAGCCCCCTAATAAAATAACAAACCCCCCCAAAATAAAAAAAATGCCCTACCCTATTCTAAATTAAAAAAGTTCAAAGCTCTTTTACCTTACCAGCCCTTAAAAGGGCCATTTGTGGGGGCATGCCCCAAAGAATTCAGCTCTTTTGCCTGTAAAAGAAAAATACAACCCCCCCAACATTAAAACCCACCACCCACATACCCCTAATCTAACCCAAACCCTTAAAATAACCTAACACTAATCCACTGAAGATCATCCTACCTTGTCTTCACTCAGCCGAGCCACCGATGGAACTGAAGAGGAGACCCGGACCGGCAGAAGTGATCCTCCAAGCGGCGCTGAAGAAATCTTCCATCCGATGAAGTGATCCTCCAAGCAGCGCTGAAAAAGTCTTCCATCCGGGCGATGTCATCTTCCAAGAGGCGCTGAAGAAGTCTTCTATCCGGGCGATGTCATCTTCCAAGCCGGGTCTTGAATCTTCATCCCGCCGACGCGGAACATCCTTCTTTACCGACGAATGAAGGCTCCTTTAAGGGACGTCATCCAAGATGGCGTCCCTTCAATTCCGATTGGCTGATAGGATTCTATCAGCCAATCGGAATTAAGGTAGGAAAAATCTGATTGGCTGATTGAATCAGCCAATCAGATTCAAGTTCAATCCGATTGGCTGATCCAATCAGCCAATCAGATTGAGCTCGCATTCTATTGGCTGATCGGAACAGCCAATAGAATGCGAGCTCAATCTGATTGGATCAGCCAATCGGATTGAACTTGATTCTGATTGGCTGATTCCATCGGCCAATCAGAATTTTCCTACCTTAATTCCGATTGGCTGATAGAATCCTATCAGCCAATCGGAATTCGAGGGACGCCATCTTGGATGACGTCCCTTAAAGGAACCGTCATTCTTCAGTTGGACGTCGTCGGAAGAAGATGGGTCCGCGCTGGAGGTCTTCAAGATGGAGCCGGTCCTAATCGGATGAAGATAGAAGATGCAGCTTGGAAGAAGATGGTTGCCGGTCCGGATCTACTCTTCTTCCCAGATAGGATGAAGACTTTGGACCCTCTTCTGGACTTCTTCAGCCGTCGGATGATGGATGTCTAGCCCCCGCTTGGGCTTGGATGAAGATTTTGGAGCCAGGACGCATAGGTGATACCCGGTGAGGTGAAGATAAGGTAGGAAGATCTTCAGGGGCTTAGTGTTAGGTTTATTTAAGGGGGGTTTGGGTTAGATTAGGGGTATGTGGGTGGTGGGTTGTAATGTTGGGGGGGGATATTGTATGTGTTTTTTTACAGGCAAAAGAGCTGAATTTCTTGGGGCATGCCCCGCAAAGGGCCCTGTTCAGGGCTGGTAAGGTAAAAGAGCTTTGAACTTTTGTAATTTAGAATAGGGTAGGGCATTTTTTTTTATTTTGGGGGGCTTTGATATTTTATTAGGGGGCTTAGAGTAGGTGTAATTAGTTTAAAATTGTTGTAATATTTTTCTAATGTTTGTAAATATTTTTTTATTTTTTGTAACTTAGTTCTTTTTTATTTTTTGTACTTTAGTTAGTTTATTTAATTGTATTTATTTGTAGATATTGTATTTAATTCATTTATTGATAGTGTAGTGTTAGGTTTAATTGTAGATAATTGTAGGTATTGTATTTAATTAATTTATTGATAGTGTAGTGTTAGGTTTAATTGTAACTTAGGTTAGGATTTATTTTACAGGTAATTTTGTAATTATTTTAACTATTTTAGCTATTAAATATTTCTTAACTATTTAATAGCTAGTGTACCTGGTTAAAATAAATAAAAAGTTACCTGTAAAATAAATATAAATCCTAAAATATCTATAATATAATTATAATTTATATTGTAGCTATATTAGGATTTATTTTACAGGTAAGTATTTAGCTTTAAATAGGAATAATTTATTTCATAAGAGTTAATTAATTTCGTTAGATTTAAATTATATTTAATTTAGGGGGGTGTTAGTGTTAGGGTTAGACTTAGCTTTAGGGGTTAATACATTTATTAGAATAGCGGTGAGCTCCAGTCAGCAGATTAGGGGTTAATGTTTGAAGTTAGGTGTCGGCGATGTTAGGGAGGGCAGATTAGGGGTTAATACTATTTATGATAGGGTTAGTGAGGCGGATTAGGTGTTAATAACTTTATTATAGTAGCGCTCAGGTCCGCTCGGCAGATTAGGGGTTAATAAGTGTAGGCAGGTGGAGGCGACGTTGTGGGGGGCAGATTAGGGGTTAATAAATATAATATAGGGGTCGGCGATGTTAGGGCAGCAGATTAGGGGTACATAGGGATAATGTAAGTAGCAGCGGTTTACGGAGCGGCAGATTAGGGGTTAATAATAATATGCAGGGGTCAGCGATAGCGGGGGGCGGCAGATTAGGGGTTAATAAGTGTAAGGTTAGGGGTGTTTAGACTCGGGGTACATGTTAGAGTGTTAGGTGCAGACGTAGGAAGTGTTTCCCCATAGCAAACAATGGGGCTGCGTTAGGAGCTGAACGCGGCTTTTTTGCAGGTGTTAGGTTTTTTTCAGCTCAAACAGCCCCATTGTTTTCTATGGGGGAATCGTGCACGAGCACGTTTTTGAAGCTGGCCGCGTCCGTAAGCAACTCTGGTATCTAGAGTTGCAGTGGCGTTAAATATGCCTGTACGCTCCCTTTTTGGAGCCTAACGCAGCAATTCTGTGAACTCTCAATACCAGAGGTATTTAAAAGGTGCGGCCAGAAAAAAGCCAGCGTTAGCTACGCGGGTCGTTACCGACAAAACTCTAAATCTAGGCCTAAGGGTTTATTTTACAGGTAAGCATTTAGTTTTAAATAGGAATAATTTATTTAATGATAGTGTAGTGTTAGGTGTAATTGTAACTTAGGTTAGTTTTTATTTTACAGGTGAATTTCTCTTTATTTTAGCTAGGTAAGCTATTAAATAGTTAATAACTATTTAATAGCTATTGTACCTAGTTAAAATAAATTGAAATTTGCCTGTAAAATAAAAATAAATCCTAAGATAGCTACAATATAATTATTATTTATATTGTAGCTATATTAGGGTTTATTTTACAGGTAAGTATTTAGTTTTAAATAGGATTAATTTAGTTCATAATAGAAATATTATTTAGATTTATTTAATTAATATTTAAGTTAGGGAGGTGTTAGGGTTAGTGTTAGACTTAGGTTTAGGGGTTAATAATTTTATTACAGTGGCGGCGGTGTAGTGGGGGGCAGGATAGGGGTTAATAAATGTATTATAGGTGGCAACAGTGTAGGGGGGGCAGATTAGGGGTTAATAAATTTAATATAGGTTGCGGTGGGCTCCGGGAGCGGCGGTTTAGGGGTTAACATATTTACTATAGCTTGCGGTGGGCTTCGGGAGCGGCGGTTTAGGGGTTAACATATTTATTATAGTGTCGGTAGGCTCCGGGAGCGGCGGTTTAGGGGGTAATAACTTTATTTAGTTACGGCGGTGTAGGGGGGCAGATTAGTGGTGTTTAGACTCGGGGTACATGTTAGGGTGTTAGGTGTAGACAGTTCCCATAGGAATCAATGGGATGTCTGGCAGCAGCGAACTTGTACTTTCGCTATGGTCAGACTCCCATTGATTCCTATGGGATCCGCCGCCTCCAGGGTGGCGGTTTGGAAACCAGGTACGCTGGGCCGGAAAAGTGCCGAGCGTACCTGCTAGTTTTTTGATAACTAGCAAAAGTAGTCAGATTGTGCCGCACTTGTGTGCGGAACATCTGGAGTGACGTAAGAATCGATCTGTGTCGGACTGAGTCCGGCGGATCGAAGTTTACGTCACAAAATTCTACTTTTGCCGGTCTGTAGCCTTTGATAACTAAGGCGAATCAGCCTCGCCACAAATACGCTGCGGAATTCCAGCGTATTTGAGGTTGACGGCTTGATAACTAGGCTTCCTTGTATCTAAGCCTCTGCAGACTGCCCCCTTATTTCAGTTCTTTTGACAGACTTGCATTTTAGCCAATCAGTGCTCACTCCTTGGAAAATTCACGTGCATGAGCTCAATGTTATCTATATTAAACACATGAACTAACGCCGTCTAGTGGTGAAAAACTGTCAAATGCAGAGGCGGCTTTCAAGGTTTAAGAAATTAGCATATGAACTTCCTAGGTTTAGCTTTCTACTAAGAATACCAAAAGAACAAAGAAAAATTGGTGATAAAAAAAAATTGGAGCGTTGTTTAAAATTACATGCCCTAGTTTATTTTGGACTTGACTGTCCCTTTAACAAGGATTGGCAGAAACGTGATACTCCCACACTGACTGACGCAATTTTTTTTTCCCTGCCAATCATTTGAGCAATTTAGCTGGACTTCATCCCTTTCTCCATAGTCAAGGATCATATCCTGAGGCTGGTGGATAAAAGCAAACTATGCACCACATGCCTGTGAAAGGTTTATGAGCTTTCTGTGAAAAATACATTTATTGCAAACTTTTGCCTTAATTCTGAAAATATGTGCCAGCCATGTCCTATCAAATTTACACTAAAGGCTTTCTTTGAACACAAACATCTGTGCATGCTAGTAATGTATATATGCTATTTTATATGACAGGGAAGAGAAGTGGGCAAACAGACCTGGAGATGGAAAGCACAAAAAAGTGAGTGCATGTAAATCTGAAATCAGAGTGCATGTGAATCTGAAATCATAGTGCATGTGAATCTCAAGCCAGAGTGATCAAGAAATCCTGGACAAAGGATAATGCAAGTATGGCAAAACCTTCAAAGGGACACAAAAGTCAAAATGAAACTTACATGGTTCAGATAGAGCATGCAATGTTGAACTCCATGCAATAATAAAAAATAAAAAAAATAAAGTATGGATTTTGTAAAAATTATTTTTAGATAGATTTTTGCACAAATATACAAAAGGTGCATCAGACAGTAACCAAAATTGCAAGGAATCAGCCATTCAAATGTTCCCTCGGTCAGTCAACATTGTAAATTAGTTTTCTTACAAGAATGCAACACCCTACCCCCAAAAAAATGTTATTTACTGCAATTTATATAAAAATTAATAACAAACTGCTGTCATCTTCCACTGGAAAAAGACAGGTCCTCTTCCAAATGGTAATGCTGGTATTATTGATAGAGGATGCTGCCTTAAAGGAGCACTGTACTGTTCTTTGTTCCCCTTAAAGGGATATGAAACCCAAAAATGTTATTTTGTGATTCAGACAGAGCATACTATTTTTTTTAAAAACTTTCCAATTTATTTAAATTATCAAATTTGCTTTGTTCCCATTATATTCTGTGTTGAAGAGATACCTAGGTAGGCATCTAGAGCACCACATGGCAGGAAATAGTGCTGCCATCTAATGCTCTTGCAAATGGATAACATTTTTACAAAACTGATGCCTGGTAAGACCTCACCTTGAGTATGGAGTGCAGTTCTGGGGACCAATCTTCAAAAAAGACATGACAGACTTGAAAAAGTTCAGAGAAGGGCCACAAAACTAATAAGGGGAATGTAGAATTTAAAGAGACAGTCAACACCAGAATTTTTGTTGTTTAAAAAGAAAGATAATCCCTTTATTACCCATTCCCCAGTTTTGCATAACCAACACTGTTATAATAATACATGTTTTACCTCTGTAATTACCTTGTATCTAAGCTTCTACTGACTGCCCCCTTATTTCAGTTCTTTTGACAGACTTGCATTTTAGCCAATGAGTTCTCACTCCTAGGTCACTTCACATGCATGAGCTCAATGTTATCTATATGAAACACATGAACTAATGCCCTCTAGTGGTCAAAATGCATTCAGATTAGAGGCAGTCTTCAAGGTCTAAGAAATTAGCATATGAACCTCCTAGGTTTAGCTTTCAACTAAGAACACCAAGAGGACAAAGCAAAATTGGTGATAAAAGTAAATTGGGAAGTTATTTAAAAGTGCATGCCCTATTTAAAACTTGAAAGTTATTTTTGGACTTGACTGTCCCTTTAAGATATGAGTAGAGGTTAACCAAACTGGGTCTGTTTTCTCTAGAAAAAAGGTGATTGACAGGTGACATGATTACTTTATATAAACATATTCAAAAGCTCTGTTTATTCCAAGAAAATTGTTTGTGACAAGAGGTAAAAATTTAAGGCTAGAGGAAAGGAGATTTAATCTCCAGCAAAGTTAACAATTTTTCACTATTAGAGCAATTCAATTGTTGAACTCATATTCCTAAGGAGGTAGTAAATACCAATACCATAGTTACATTTCTGGCTAGAAACAAAATTCAGGGATATGATTGCTTGTGTTAAATGGGTTACATTTTTAATGGGATTAAATTAAGATCAACTGGAGCTTTTATTGTAGATAAATTAAAGGGACACTCAATCAAAATTAAACTTTCATTATTCAGATAGAGCATGCCATTTTAAACAACTTTCCAATTTACTTCCATTAACAAAATGTGCACAGTATTTTTATATTTAAAATATTTGAGTCACCAGCTCATACTGAGCATGTGCAAGAATAAGTGTGTATGCATTTGTGAATGGCTGTCGGCTCTCACATGGTACGTGTATGTATTTGTGATTGGCTGATGGCTGTCACATGGTACATGGGAAGTGGAAAAAGACAACTTTTAAAATTGTAGGAAAAAAAATCTACTACTCATTTGAAGTTCAGACTAAGTGCTATTGCATTGTCTTGTTATCTTGCATTTGTTGATTATTCAAATATACTGCGTTGACTGGTCCTTTAAGATTTGTATAGGTTGAACTCTATGGACTTCTTTCTTTTTCAAACCTCACCTACTATGTATATAGTGCTCCAGAAATGGGCCGGCTTCTAAGCATACATCCCTGCTTTTCAACAAGATACCAAGAGAACAGATAAAATTGTATAATAGAAGTAAATTAGTAAATTAGGCCTAGATTTGGAGTTCGGCGGTAGCCGTCAAAACCAGCGTTAGAGGCTCCTAACGCTGGTTTTGGCCACCCGCTGGTATTTGGAGTCAGTGATTAAAGGGTCTAACGCTCACTTTTCAGCCGCGACTTTTCCATACCGCAGATCCCCCTACGCCATTTGCGTAGCCTATCTTTTCAATGGGATCTTTCTAACGCTGGTATTTAGAGTCGTTTCTGAAGTGAGCGTTAGAGCTCTAACAACAAAATTCCAGCCGCCTGAAAATAGCAGGAGTTAAGAGCTTTCTGGCTAACGCCGGTTCATAAAGCTCTTAACTACTGTACCCTAAAGTACACTAACACCCATAAACTACCTATGTACCCCTAAACCGAGGCCCCCCCACATCGCCGACACTCGATTAAAATTTTTAACCCCTAATCTGCCGACCGCCACCTACGTTATATTTATGTACCCCTAATCTGCTGCCCCTAACCCCGCCGACCCCTGTATTATATTTATTAACCCCTAACCTGCCCCCCACAACGTCGCCGCCAGCTACTTAAAATAATTAACCCCTAATCTTCCGACCGCAAAGCGCCGCCACCTACGTTATCCCTATGTACCCCTAATCTGCTACCCCTAACACCGCCGACCCCTATATTATATTTATTAACCCCTAATCTGCCCCCCACAACGTCGCCGACACCTGCCTACACTTATTAACTCCTAATCTGCCGAGCGGACCTGAGCGCTACTATAATAAAGTTATTAACCCCTAACCCGCCTCACTAACCCTATCATAAATAGTATTAACCCCTAATCTGCCCTCCCTAACATCGCCGACACCTAACTTCAATTATTAACCCCTAATCTGCCGACCGGAGCTCACCGCTATTCTAATAAATGGATTAACCCCTAAAGCTAAGTCTAACCCTAACACTAACACCCCCCTAAGTTAAATATAATTTACATCTAACGAAATAAATTAACTCTTATTAAATAAATTATTCCTATTTAAAGCTAAATACTTACCTGTAAAATAAATCCTAATATAGCTACAATATAAATTATAATTATATTATAGCTATTTTAGGATTAATATTTATTTTACAGGCAACTTTGTAATTATTTTAACCAGGTACAATAGCTATTAAATAGTTAAGAACTATTTAATAGTTACCTAGTTAAAATAATAACAAATTTACCTGTAAAATAAATCCTAACCTAAGTTATAATTAAACCTAACACTACCCTATCAATAAAATAATTAAATAAACTACCTACAATTACCTACAATTAACCTAACACTACACTATCAATAAATTAATTAAACACAATTCCTACAAATAAATACAATTAAATAAACTAGCTAAAGTACAAAAAATAAAAAAGAACTAAGTTACAGAAAATAAAAAAATATTTACAAACATAAGAAAAATATTACAACAATTTTAAACTAATTACACCTACTCTAAGCCCCCTAATAAAATAACAAAGCTCCCCAAAATAAAAAATTCCCTACCCTATTCTAAATTAAAAAAGTTACAAGCTCTTTTACCTTACCAGCCCTGAACAGGGCCCTTTGCGGGGCATGCCCCAAGAATTTCAGCTCTTTTGCCTGTAAAAAAAAACATACAATACCCCCCCCCCAACATTACAACCCACCACCCACATACCCCTAATCTAACCCAAACCCCCCTTAAATAAACCTAACACTAATCCCCTGAAGATCTTCCTACCTTGTCTTCACCATCCAGGTATCACCGATCCGTCCTGGCTCCAAGATCTTCATCCAACCCAAGCGGGGGTTGGCGATCCATAATCCGGTCCAGAAGAGGCTCCAAAGTCTTCCTCCTATCCGGCAAGAAGAGGACATCCGGACCGGCAAACATCTTCTCCAAGCGGCATCTTCGATCTTCTTCCATCCGGAGCGAAGCGGCAGGATCCTGAAGACCTCCAGCGCGGAACATCCATCCGGACCGACGACTGAACGACGAATGACTGTTCCTTTAAGGGACGTCATCCAAGATGGCGTCCCTCGAATTCCGATTGGCTGATAGGATTCTATCAGCCAATCGGAATTAAGGTAGGAATTTTCTGATTGGCTGATGGAATCAGCCAATCAGAATCTAGTTCAATCCGATTGGCCGATCCAATCAGCCAATCAGATTGAGCTCGCATTCTATTGGCTGATCGGAACAGCCAATAGAATGCGAGCTCAATCTGATTGGCTGATTGGATCAGCCAATCGGATTGAACTTGATTCTGATTGGCTGATTCCATCAGCCAATCAGAAAATTCCTACCTTAATTCCGATTGGCTGATAGAATCCTATCAGCCAATCGGAATTCGAGGGACGCCATCTTGGATGACGTCCCTTAAAGGAACAGTCATTCGTCGTTCAGTCGTCGGTCCGGATGGATGTTCCGCGCTGGAGGTCTTCAGGATCCTGCCGCTTCGCTCCGGATGGAAGAAGATCGAAGACGCCGCTTGGAGAAGATGTTTGCCGGTCCGGATGTCCTCTTCTTGCCGGATAGGAGGAAGACTTTGGAGCCTCTTCTGGACCGGATTATGGATCGCCAACCCCCGCTTGGGTTGGATGAAGATCTTGGAGCCATGACGGATCGGTGATACCTGGATGGTGAAGACAAGGTAGGAAGATCTTCAGGGGATTAGTGTTAGGTTTATTTAAGGGGGGTTTGGGTTAGATTAGGGGTATGTGGGTGGTGGGTTGTAATGTTGGGGGGGGGGGTATTGTATGTTTTTTTTTACAGGCAAAAGAGCTGAAATTCTTGGGGCATGGTAAGGTAAAAGAGCTTGTAACTTTTTTAATTTAGAATAGGGTAGGGAATTTTTTATTTTGGGGGGCTTTGTTATTTTATTAGGGGGCTTAGAGTAGGTGTAATTAGTTTAAAATTGTTGTAATATTTTTCTTATGTTTGTAAATATTTTTTTATTTTCTGTAACTTAGTTCTTTTTTATTTTTTGTACTTTAGCTAGTTTATTTAATTGTATTTATTTGTAGGAATTGTGTTTAATTAATTTATTGATAGTGTAGTGTTAGGTTAATTGTAGGTAATTGTAGGTAGTTTATTTAATTATTTTATTGATAGGGTAGTGTTAGGTTTAATTATAACTTAGGTTAGGATTTATTTTACAGGTAAATTTGTTATTATTTTAACTAGGTAACTATTAAATAGTTCTTAACTATTTAATAGCTATTGTACCTGGTTAAAATAATTACAAAGTTGCCTGTAAAATAAATATTAATCCTAAAATAGCTATAATATAATTATAATTTATATTGTAGCTATATTAGGATTTATTTTACAGGTAAGTATTTAGCTTTAAATAGGAATAAGTTATTTAATAAGAGTTAATTTATTTCGTTAGATAAATATTATATTTAACTTAGGGGGGTGTTAGTGTTAGGGTTAGACTTAGCTTTAGGGGTTAATCCATTTATTAGAATAGCGGTGAGCTCCGATCGGAAGATTAGGGGTTAATAATTGAAGTTAGGTGTCGGCGATGTTAGGGAGGGCAGATTAGGGGTTAATACTATTTATGATAGGGTTAGTGAGGCGGATTAGGGGTTAATAACTTTATTATAGTAGCGCTCAGGTCCGCTCGGCAGATTAGGGGTTAATAAGTGTAGGCAGGTGTCGGCGACGTTGTGGGGGGCAGGTTAGGGGTTAATAAATATAATATAGGGGTCGGCGGTGTTAGGGGTAGCAGATTAGGGGTACATAGGGATAACGTAGGTTGCGGCGGTTTACGGAGCGGCAGATTAGGGGTTAAAAAAAATATGCAGGGGTCAGCGATAGCGGGGGCGGCAGATTAGGGGTTAATAAGTGTAAGGCTAGGGGTGTTTAGACTCGGGGTACATGTTAGAGTGTTAGGTGCAGACGTAGGAAGTGTTTCCCCATAGGAAACAATGGGGCTGCGTTAGGAGCTGAACGCTGCTTTTTTGCAGGTGTTAGGTTTTTTTACAGCTCAAACAGCCCCATTGTTTCCTATGGGAGAATCGTGCACGAGCACGTTTTTGAGGCCGGCCGCGTCCGTAAGCAACTCTGGTATCGAGAGTTGCATTTGCGGTAAAAATGCTCTACGCTCCTTTTTTGGAGCCTAACGCAGCATTTGTTTGAACTCTCGATACCAGAGTTAATTTTATGGTGCGGCCAGAAAAAAGGCCGCGGAGCGTTAACAGACCTTTTACCGCCGAACTCCAAATCTAGGCCTTAGAAAGTTGTTTAAAATCGCATTCTCTATCTGAATCATGAAAGAAAAATTTGAAGTTTCATATCCCTTTAATGTGTTTAACGTGTTTCCCAAAACATCTGGTTTTGCTTATTGAAACAACCACCGATTGTTCTCAAAAGTATTCCCATCCAAATGTACAAAGCCTACAGGAAGAGTAGACCTGCTTATTATATCTCTGTTTCTATCCATACATAAAGACAGCTTAGGCAGTAAAACTTTCATTATTTGTATTGGTCTCAATGAGCAAAGCCAGCTATTTCAATAGAAATGGATTGCCTGTTTTTGAATATGAGCCTGTAAGAACCCGCTTCTTGCAAACACTCATTGCCTTATTATTGTGACTGTAACAGTAATCCAACATTGAGTATTTAGTTTTGTCTCTTTGTACCGGCTATGGCTTGCTTGACTTTCATCACTATCTCCAACCTTGGACTACAGCTTATTAAAACGCTTACCACATGTCATCATCCCAGGGGTGGGAGGTTCACTTTCAGAGATAATTGTGCCTCCCACAAACTTACCTGGTCACCAAGCCCTAAAAACACAGAGGTGTCAGGCTGCTTAAAGTGATGGTAAACTTTAGCTAATCAAATGCCATACATGTAAACTTTGCCATTAAAAAGTATACGTGTACCTTTTTTTATTTAAATATATCAGTTGAAATGGTTCAATTTCTGCCTATATTAATGCTTCTATTACAATGATATGCCGGCCCACTAGGATGAACTCTTCTTTTTTTTTATGGCAATTCTAATAAACATCCAATCACAGTGTATGTGTCATATGACACTCTTGAAGTCCAGTCCTTTCAAAGTCCTTAGGAAGCCTATGTAGAGAATGGGTGGGACTGCTCTCTATGTCACAGCCCAGCTAAAAGAGGAAATGAAGGGGTGCGGAGGAACAGAAGACACCAAGTAGGAATATAAATCTTTATAATATATAAAAAAAGTGTGCTAAAAAGCAACTTCAACCAGAATGGAAGTTCAAAATGATTAATTTATTAGGGACAATATTGTAATCTGTTCCTCTATGCAATGTAGTACAGTCATAGCAAATACAATCATACTAATCCATTCATACAAAATGAAAAAAAATAAAAAAATAAAATTGGAGACCACCGGTGGTATAAAAATACTAAAAAATACTAAAAGATGGACTCTGTCCAAAATTTTAAAACCAATCTCCAGATAAAGTATCCTCTATTCAAATAGCAGCGGATATATTACAGTCTTAAAGTGTAGCTCTGTGGATCACAGTGAATATATAACAGCTTGAAGTTGAATGTCACATGTTTTAAATGTCCACAATTTTCTTCAAATGTCGCTAAAACATTCCTCTTAGAGCATTTTTATGACAGTGTTCTAAGTTAGGGATATGTGGAGCCTCTAATTCCCCCGGTTCAAAAACAACTGTTTATGGTACGTTTACCTTATAGTTGTTGGTGTCCTTTTGGGGTCATTAAGGTTTCTTACCACATTTTCCCCTTGTTTGTGTGATGCGACTGCGGGA
Organism: Bombina bombina; assembly: GCF_027579735.1. NCBI lineage: Eukaryota > Metazoa > Chordata > Amphibia > Anura > Bombinatoridae > Bombina > Bombina bombina. The sequence goes on from NC_069500.1 coordinate 753,229,144, forward strand.
TCTGCAGCATTCAACTGTTGGCGTTCTCTCTGCAGTTTGAATCAGTCGTTTCCGTGTGTAACGTCACGTGTTACCCTTCTACCAATCAGATTGCCATATAATCGATCGGGCAAAATTTCAGCGTGTTTCCTCACAAGTGTATGTCTGAGCGCTCTGTTCTTGGGCTATAGCAATATCCAGGTACGTCTACGTGTTTCAGCCAGTCGTGGGCCTTTATCAAGATGACCTGGTCTCTCTTTATTGCGTCTTTTGTAGTATTTCTTGTAGCCTTCATGGGAGTTTCCTGCTGCGATTTTGCTCTCTGATTGGTTCTGAGGCTTGACAATCTAAATTTCTTCTTTCCTGTCTTGCTGCTTTCTTGAAGGATACTTATCGTTGTTTCATGATATTGTATCCAATTGCCATATAACTTCATGAAGTTTATTTGAGGGCAATGTATTAAAAGGGATACATATTTGCCATTTATAACATTATATCTATTTTCTAGAAAGGTTTCATACATACCAAATCATACAGACTTGAAAATGATGCTTTTAATTAAAGCCTATTTTAGAGATATGGGAAAATATGGTATATACATGCTATCATTCTTTAACCCCTCTCATCATATATTATGATGGCATTATTATGGCATTGACTTATTCGTCATATAAATAATGCTTTCAAGTAAAGCCTATTTTTAAAATATGAAAAATCGTATATAAATATCATTATTCTTTTGCTCCTCTCATCATATATTATGATGACATTAACTCATTTGTCCTACAATGTTGATATTATTATTACTGCGTGTAAGTGTGGATCTCACTAGGTATAGCTGGGTACAACTCACTTATAAGTTATATTCTCTCTTATGTAATGATATACATTATATGTATAGGAAGAGTCCGGCTCACTTGTATGTTGTTATATCACTATAGAGCTTTGTGATGGAATTATTAAGAAATATGTTAGAACTAGGAAGTAAATAAATTATGGAAGTATTACACATGCATGTGTATAGTCTTAGATGTCATATTGGGGACAAGATTACTACACATATGTGATCTTAGATGCTATATTATGGATAGAATTTATACAGGTTCTGGAAATATAAATAAGGGTATTTCTTGCCTCTACTTGTGTGTGACCTAGTATGATTAAACATAGCCTAGATTACTTAACATACGTTTTACAGGAATGGGTTAAGGTCTAGTTCTGCATTGAGATCCTCGGGTGTCAGACTACCAAATTCAAATATAAGTTGGGCTTCTTGATATAGTAATTTCTTTTCATAGTTTCCACCCCTCCAATCTTTTTTTACCTTTTTTATACCCCAGAATTGAAAATCTTTTACATCACTATTGTGTTTCTCTTTAAAGTGTTTCGATAAAAGATGTCCTACAAAACCTCTTTTTATGTTGTTCATGTGCTCTCTAATTCTATCGTGTAATATTTGCTGGGTTTGTCCTAAGTATTGCTTTTTACAAGGACATTGACTTAAATAGATGATTCCTTTGCTCGAGCATCTGATGGTATCAGTAATATTATATTCAAATTCTCTAGTATTTGATGTTATCGCTTTTTTCTTTGTGCTATGTTTGCATGAAATGCATGAGTACCAGGGACAAAAACCTTTTACTGGATTTCCTCGTAGATCATGTTGTTTCCTTTTCCTTTTATTTTTATTAAACTCGCTAGGTGCCATGCAATTTTTAAGATTTTCAACTTTTTTATAGATAATATCTGGATGTTCTTTTATTTGATATCCTAGTATGTGATCTCTACTGATTAGGTGCCAGTGTTTGTTTAAAATTGACCTTATACATCTATGTTGTTCACTATATTTAGTTATAAATGGGATGAAGAGTTTTTCTTCTTCTCCATGTTTAAGGAATATAAATCTTGTATTATAAAATAGTAAATATACACTTTTTTTAAAAAAATGTTATGCCGTTTTACTTGTACACTAATATATTTTTCATTGCAACATCCTTAAAGTCTGAAATTTAACATCACTTTAAGGGAGCTGGGTAGGTAGGTAAGGATTTATACCCTCTATCTCGGCTCCCCTTAGCCCAAAAAAACCCAAGACCCACTGTCTGAAAAGTAACTGCCTGTTCTTTTAGTATGTGTCCTGGAGGCTTAAAGTATAAGTGCATTTAAAAAAATAAATAAAAATAAACTCTTTTCTGCACAATTAATATTTATATACACTTATAACAAGATATTAAAATAAAGCCCCTATATAAGTTTTATTAAAATGGTAATTAATGAGGAAATAATAATCATCTGGCGTGATTAAATGTGCATTTATTTGACTAGAAGCTAATGGGAGCCCCTATGTGCACACCAAAGGTATATACAATACCTAAAGGCCCTAATTTATATAAGTATAACCCACATAAACATAATTGTTTACAACCTCATTAATTAACATTTTAATTAAAGTACACATTTACATAGAGTTCTCACATGTCATGATATATACATAAAATAACCATATAGTTTTAATCTGCTGGGACTGCTGAAAAAAATAACGATACAGGGCTAGATTACAAGCGTAGCACTAGTTAACACTCCCACCCAATACAAGTGCACTAACCTGACATGAAAATATTACCGGTAATATTTCACATTCCAATGTTCTTCACATAGCAGAATATGTTCTATTTATTCATAAATACATATTTCTACATATATCTGATGGTATTTTGGTAAAATATATATCTATATATAAATATACATGATTATATATATATAGGTATAGATATTTACAGATATATATAGGAACAGGGCCCCCACTAGAAATTTTGGGGCCCCTTACTTAACCATTGATAAGCCCCCCCCCTTTGACATGTGCAATGTTTGACCAAGTGACTAAAACGTATATGCACTTTATTCTTAAGTGTAGTCAAACTTGGAAATGTTGTAAAGGTAGTAACACACAAACACAGAAACACACAGACCCACTCATACACTGAAACACACACTCGCACATAAGGATTCACATATAGACACTCTAGCAGACACACAAAGAAACACACAAACACACTCAGACACAGACACCCAAACAGACACTCAGCACTTGTTTACATTGACCTGACAAGTAATGAGGTAGACTACAGTTTTGTAAAAAAAGAGATTTACAAGACAAAAAACAAAATTTATGCTTACCTGGTAAATGTCTTTCTTTCCGGATATGGTGAGTCCACAGCTTGAGTAATTACTGTTGGGAATATCACTCCTGGCCAGCAGGAGGAGGCAAAGAGCACCACAGTTAAACTGCTAAGTATCACTCCCTTACCCACAACCCCCAGTCATTCGACCGAAGGTAAATGGAGAAAAAGGAGTAACACAAGGTGTAGAGGTGCCTGAGGTTATACTCAAAAGAACAACTGTTTTAAAATAAAGGGGGGGGGGGGGGGCGTGGACTCACCATATCCGGAAATAAATACATTTATCAGGTAAGCTTAAATTTTGTTTTTCTTTCCTAAGATATGGTGAGTCCACAGCTTAAGTAATTACTGTTGGGAACCAATACCCAAGCTAGAGGACACGGATAAATAGGGAGGGACAAGACAGGCAGTCCTAAACAGAAGGCACCACCGCTTGAAGAACCTTTCTCCCAAAAGAAGCCTCAGCCGAGGCAAAAATATCAAATTTGGAAAAAGTATGTAGAGAAGACCAAGTTGCAGCCTTGCAAATTTGTTCCACAGAAGCAAAACAGCTCTTGTGGAATGAGCCGTAATTCTCTCAGGAGGCTGCTGTCCAGCAATCTCATAAGCCAAACGAATTATACTTCATAACCAAAAAGAAAGAGTAGTAGCAGTAGCTTACTAACCTTTACGTTTCCCAGAGAAACAGACAAAGAGGGCAGAGGACTGGCGAAAATACTTAGTCGCCTGTAAGTAGAATTTAAGAGCACGTACAACATCCAAATGTTCTTTGGAAGAAGAAGGATTAGGACACAGAGAGGGAACAACTATTTCCTGATTAATATTTATTAGAAACAACCTTAGGAAGGAAACCTAACTTAGTACGAAGAACCGCCTTATCAGCATGAAAAATAAGATAAGGGGAATCATACTGCAGAGCTGAGAGTTCCGATACTCTTCGAGCAGAAGAGATAGCATCAAGAAACAAAATATTCCAAGATAACAACTTAATGTCTATGGAATGCAACGGCTCAAACACAGCCAGCTGTAAAACTTTAAGAACAAAGTTAAGGCTTCAAGGAGGAGCAACAGACTTAAAGACAGGTCTGATTTTGACCAAGGCCTGACAAAAAGATTGCGCATCTGGCACATCCGCCAAACGTTTATGTAGAAAAACATGTTTAAGCAGAAATCTGACCTTTCAGGGTACTGACTGACAATCCCTTCTCCAGGCCTTCCTGAAGAAAAGATGAAATTCTAGGAACTCTAATTCTACTCCAAGAGTAGCTCTCGGATTCACACCAATAAAGATATTTATGCCATATCTTATGGTAAATCTTTCTAGTAACAGGCTTGCAAGCCTGAATCATGGTCTCAATGACCGACTCAGAAAAACTACGCTTAGACAGAATTAAGCGTTTAATCTCCAAGCAGTCAGCTTCAGAAAAACGAGATTTGGGTAAATGAAGGGACCCTGAATTAGGAGGTCCTTCCTCAGAGGTAGTCTCCAAGGTGGAAGAGATGACATCTCCACTAGGTCTGCAAACCAGATCCTGCGAGGCCATGCAGAGGCTATTAGAATCACCGACGTCCTCTCCTGTTTGATACAAGCAATGACTTGTGGAAGGAGAGCAAACAGAGGAAAAAGGTATGCCAACCTGAAAACCCAAGGAACCATCAGAGCATCTATCAGAACAGCCTGCGGATCTCTTGACCTTGAACCGTACCTTGGAAGCTTGGCATTTCAATGGAACGCCATCAGATCTAGCTCCGGCACCCCCCATTTGAGGACTAAGCTGGAAAACACCTCCGGATAGGGTTCCCACTCCCCCGTATGAAAAGTCTGTCTGTTTAGAAAATCCACTTCCCAGTTGTCTACTCCTGGAATGTGGATGGCAGATAGACAGCAATTGTGGGTCTCTGCCCACTGAAGAATCCGAGAAGCCTCCTTCATGGCTAAGGAACTCTGAGTTCCTCCCTGGTGATTGATGTAAGCCTCAGATAAACTGGGCTGAGGACAACTGAGGCCAAGCCAATAGAGCATTGTAAATTGCCCTCAACTCCAAGATGTTGATGGGAAGAGCAGACTTCTCTCGTGTTCAAAGGCCCTGAGCTTTTAATGAGTTCCAGACTGCTCCCCAGCCCAGCAGGCTGGCTTCCGTGGTCACGATCACCCAGGAAGGTCTCCGAAAGCATGTGTCCTGAGACAGATGTTCCTGAGAATTCCACAACGGGAGAGAGTCCCTTGATGACTGATCTAATTCTATTCTCTGAGATAGATCCGCATGGTCGCCATTCCATTGTCTGAGCATGCACAACTGGAGAGCTCTCAAATGGAATCGAGCAAAAGGAATGATGTCCATGGAAGCCACCATCAGACCGATTACCTCCATACATTGAGCCACTGAAGGATAAGCAGTAGCCTGAAGAGAGAGGCAAGAGGAAATTATTTTGTTTTTCCTAACCTCTGTCAGAAAAATCTTTATCAATCTATTATGGTCCCTAAGAACACTACTCTTGTAGCAGGGGAAAGGGAGCTTTTTTCCAGATTCACATTCCATCCTAAACATCACCTCCTTCATGCACCGAAGGCAAAGAGAATGACTGGGGGTGTTGGGTAAGGGAGTGATACTTAGCAGTTTAACTGTGGTGCTCTTTGCCTCCTCCTGCTGGCCAGGAGTGATATTCCCAACAGTAATTACTCAAGCCGTGGACTCACCATATCTTAGGAAAGAAATATGGAGTTTTTATTATCTTTTTGTCAAGGAAAATGCCAACAGCATGTAGTGGCTGAAAGGAAGTGCCCTGAACTGCCTAAACAATAATTTACAGGTTAAGTGCTGGATTGGTGACTTCCGGAAAGGTCTAATTAGTCTCATAGTCTGTAGAAAGATGGTAATAATCAGTAGTAAGGTCAAAATGACCTAAAAAGGAACAGACCATGGACACACACTCAAACAACAAACTTGCACATACACCCAAGGAAACACCAACAGAGACAGCCTCAGAAAAGACATACACACTAATAGACACCCACAGAAAACACACAAATACACACACACACAGAGACACCCACAGAAAACACACAAAGACATACACACACAGAGAGACACCCACAGAAAACACACAAAGACATACATACACACACACATACCTCACTGAGACATCCACAGAAAATGCACAAATACATACACACACACACACAGAAACATCCACAGAAAATACACATACATATGCACACACCATCACAGAGACATCCACAGAAAACACACAGACATACATACACACACCCTCACAGAGACACCCACATAAAATACAGACATACATACAAACACACACCTTCACAGAGACATCCACAGAAAGCACACAAAGACATACACACCCACCCTCACAGAGGCATCCACTGAAAATACACAAAGACATACATGCACACACCCTCACAGAGACACACACAGAAACTGCACAAAGAAATACTCACACACCCTCACATAGATATCCACAGAAAATGCACAAAGACATACGCACACACCCTCACAGAGACATCCACAGAAAACACAGACATACATACACACACCCTCACAGAGACATCCACAAAAACACACACAAAGACATACACACACCCTCACAGAGGCATCCACAGAAAATTCACAGACATACATACCCACCCACACACACACACAATCTCACATCCAAAGAAATGCACAAAGACACACACACACCTTCGCAGAGAGACCCACAGAAAAAAATACATACACATTCATAGAGACACCAACAAAAGGACAAAGACATAAACACAGACACCCACAGAAACACTCACAGGATGTCAAATTTCTGCACATTGCCATCCCCTAAATCAACAGTGTGTGACATCCATAATAAAAAAAAAAAATAAGAGCTCACTTTTTAAAGAATCATATTTGTAAATGTGCAAACAAAAATACTTCTGTGAATCCAAAATTGTACATTAATGATCTGTCAGAATGGGTAGATGAAGAACAGCACTTTTGAAAGGTTGACATATTTTTGTTCCCTCTCATTTTCCCCAACCAAGAGCACCACTTGAAATCTGGTGTACAAATGTTCCCATCTGTCAGCTGTACTTATTTTTTTTTCTCAAATGTTTTTATTAAAGATCCATTTGGGGTACAAAAGAAAAGAGGGATGGTGACACATTATTTACATACTTGGGGATTAAATACATCTTAAGTTACAGATGCAATAATTGAAAAAAAGAACAGACAAAAAAAAACCCCACTATGTCTCGATACATTTTTATCTCTGCTTTTAATATCCTTGATAGCCAAAAACTTACTTTATTCCAATATTGTCTAACTAATGTACAACCCCAAAAGTAATGCACAATATCAGCCCCTCTGCTACCGCATTTAACACATTTATCTTTAATTTTGCTATTCCATCTTGCCATTGCCAAAGGCGTAAGATATGTTGATTTAATAGGTTAATATGTGCTTCTCTATAGTTAGTGGAAATAAAGATCTTATTTATTCTACTAATACTATTCTGAATATACTCTTCATTACACTCCAATAGGCCCTTCAGATGCCATTTTTTAACAATCATTGTAGATTTAAATTGCCCTTGTGTTGTACTGACTCATACCATTTTTTATGGAGAAGTCTCCCATCTTGCATAATTCAAAATTGAGAGTAAGTGAAGACCAACTCCAATCTTTATTCTGAATTTGTAATAGCTTATTAACTAGATTCCTTAATTGTAAATAAGCATAGAAATCTTTGCTGGGTAAGTCAAATTCACGTCTTAGATCTTCAAATGTTTTGATCTGGGATATATCTGTGATGAAATTGATCATTTGACTAACATATATCAGACCCTTTCTTTTCCACCTATTGAATGCCGCAGATTTTAATGCCTCAGGGAATGGGGGAAAGCCAGCTATTGTTAAATAATTAGATACTGTGTAGTTAACTTTAAGTTTCTTACAATATTGTTTCCATGCTTTTATAATACCCATAACTGAGCTAATACTCCTTTGTCATGTCTTTAACTTGTGTATGCATTAAAGCTTTTAATTAATAAGGTTTCACTATCTCCTCTTCTAGAGATTGAGCTGTATAGTATTCTTTATCTATCAGCCATTCAGCCGCTATTTTAACAAGACATGCTAAATTATATTTCCCAAGATCCGGGAGTGCGGATCCTCAATGTTGTTTTAAATATGATAGTATTTTAAATGAAATGTTCCTCCTTTTCTTTCCCCATAGAAAAATTGTTATATTTTTATTAAATGATTGGATATCTACTTTCTTTAATAATAGGGGCAAATGCTGCAATTTATAGAGTATTTTTGGAAAAATAATAATTTAAATTAATCCAATCTTTCCTGATAAAGCCAGTGGTAGATGTTTCCAGGCATTGACCTGATCGTATATCTTTTGCAGAATTGGCTTAAAATTCAATTCATATCATAACGCTGGGTTCTTGCTTAAATTAATTCCTAAATATGTAATTTGATCTACAACTTTGAACGGGCTTATCATGCTAGATTCCATATGTTTGTTTAACCATAGCAGCTCTGTTTTATTAGCGTTAACTTTATAGCCTGAGAATGATCTGTATATTTCCATTAGTTTGGGGATATTCTGCTTGCTATTTCTTAGAAATATCAATACATCATCCGCATATAATATTTTTTTCCTCTATATTCTTACATAAAATCCCTTGCAAAGCCTGACAAATTTTAATAGCTAAAGGCTCAATGGATGCATTAAATAAGAAAGGCGAGAGAGGACAGCCTTGTCTGGTGCCTCTTTCCAGAGTTATTTCTGCAGATTCTACGCCATTCACAGAAATTAAAGATATTGGATTATTAAACAGTGGGGCAAAAAAGTATTTAGTCAGCCACCAATTGTGCAAGTTCTCCCACTTAAGAAGATGAGAGAGGCCTGTAATTTTCATCATAGGTATGCCTCAACTATGAGAGACAAAATGTGGAAAAAAATCCAGACAATCACATTGTCTGATTTGGAAAGAATTTATTTGCAAATTATGGTGGAAAATAAGTATTTGGTCAATATCAAAAGTTCATCTCAATACTTTGTTATCAAAATCTCATGATACATGGCCCCATTCATTCTTTCATGTACATGGATCAGTCGTCCTGTTCCCTTTGCAGAGAAACAGCCCCAAAGCATGATGTTGCCACCCCCATGCTTCACAGTAGGTATGGTGTTCTTTGGTTGCAACTCAACATTCTCTCTCCTCCAAACACGACAAGATGTGTTTCTACCAAACAGTTCTACTTTGGTTTCATCTGACCATATGACATTCTCCCAATCCGCTTCTGGATCATCCAAATGCTCTCTAGCATACTTCAGATGGGCCCGGACATGTACTGGCTTAAGCAGGGCGACACGTCTGGCACTGCAGGATCTGAGTCCCTGGCGGCGTAGTGTGCTACTGATGATAGCCTTTGTTACGTTGGTCCCAGCTCTCTGCAGGTCATTCAGTAGGTCCCCACATGTGGTTCTGGGATGTTTGCTCACCGTTCTTGTAATCATTTTAACCCCACGGGGTGAGATCTTGCGTGGAGCCCCAGATCGAGGGAGATTATCAGTGGTCTTGTATGTCTTACATTTTCTAATTATTGCTCCCACAGTTGATTTCTTCACACCAAGCTTCTTGCCTATTGCAGATTCAGTCTTCCCAGCCTGGTGCAGGTCTACAATTTTGTTTCTTGTGTCCTTCGACAGCTCTTTGGTCTTCACCATAGTGGAGTTTGGAGTGTGACTGTTTGAGGTTGTGGACAGGTGTCTTTTATACTGATAACAAGTTCAAACAGGTGCCATTAATACAGGTAATGAGTGGAGGACAGAGGAGCCTCTTAAAGAAGAAGATACAGGTCTATGAGAGCCAGAAATCTTGCTTATTTGTAGGTGACCAAATACTTATTTTCCACCATAATATGCAAATAAATTCTTTCCAAATCAGACAATGTGATTGTCTGGATGTGTTTCCACATTTTGTCTCTCATAGTTGAGGCATACCTATGATGAAAATTACAGGCCTCTCTCATCTTCTTAAGTGGGAGAACTTGCACAATTGGTGGCTGAATAAATACTTTTTTGCCCCACTGTATATTGCTTTAATAAAATTCGTAAAGGGTTCCGAAAAGCCAAACTTAGACAGGGTTGTAAATAGATGATCCCATTGTACAGCATCAAAAGCTTTTTCTGCATCTATAGCTATTAAAACTGCATCATAATATAATTTGTTCAGATTCTCAGATTGATTTTTAAAATGTTCAATACTGATGCATGCTTTATGAATGTTTACAACAGAACTTCGGCTGTTCATAAAATCCACCTCGTTGGGGTGCATAATATTACCTATCATTTTTTTAATCTTTCCGCCACTATTATTGCTAGAAACTTATAATCTACGTTGAGTAGAGAGATTGGTCTATATGCGTCTGGCCTCTTGGGATCCCTTCCTTTTTTAAAAATCATAATTGTAACTGCTTTAGTAAAGTTCCTTGACATTACACCTTTCTCCATATAATAATAGTTATATAATTTTGTCAAATATGGCACAATTTCTTTATTTAATATTTCTTTCATGTAATTAGCAAGAGTCCATGAGCTAGTGACGTATGGGATATACATTCCTACCAGGAGGGGCAAAGTTTCCCAAACCTTAAAATGCCTATAAATACACCCCTCACCACACCCACAATTCAGTTTTACAAACTTTGCCTCCTATGGAGGTGGTGAAGTTAGTTTGTGCTAGATTCTACGTTGATATGCGCTCCGCAGCAGGTTGGAGCCCGGTTTTCCTCTCAGCGTGCAGTGAATGTCAGAGGGATGTGAGGAGAGTATTGCCTGTTTGAATTCAATGATCTCCTTCTACGGGGTCTATTTCATAGGTTCTCTGTTATCGGTCGTAGAAATTCATCTCTTACCTCCCTTTTCAGATCGACGATATACTCTTATAAATATACCATTACCTCTGCTGATTTTCGTTTCAGTACTGGTTTGGCTTTCTACAAACATGTAGATGAGTGTCCTGGGGTAAGTAAGTCTTATTTTCTGTGACACTCTAAGCTATGGTTGGGCACTTTTTTTAAAGTTCTAAATATATGTATTCAAACATTTATTTGCCTTGACTCAGGATGTTCAACATTCCTTATTTTCAGACAGTCAGTTTCATATTTGGGATAATGCATTTGAATCAAATATTTTTCTTACCTTAAAGATTTGACTTTTTTCCCTGTGGGCTGTTAGGCTCGCGGGGGCTGAAAATGCTTCATTTTATTGCGTCATTCTTGGCGCAGACTTTTTTTGGTGCAAAAAATCTTTTCTGTTTCCGGCGTCATACGTGTCGCCGGAAGTTGCGTCATTTTTGACGTTCTTTTGCGCCAAAAAATGTCGGCGTTCTGGACGTGGCGTCATTTTTGGCGCCAAAAGCATTTAGGCGCCAAATAATGTGGGCGTCTTATTTGGCGCTAAAAAAATATGGGCGTCGCTTTTGTTCCACATTATTTAAGTCTCATTATTTATTGCTTCTGGTTGCTAGAATCTTGTTCACTGGCATTTTTCCCCATTCCTGAAACTGTCATTTAAGGAATTTGATCAATTTTGCTTTATATGTTGTTTTTTCTCTTACATATTGCAAGATGTCTCACGTTGCATCTGAGTCAGAAGATACTTCAGGAAAATCGCTGTCTGGCGCTGGAACTACCAAAGCTAAGTGTATCTGCTGTAAACTTTTGGTAGCTATTCCTCCAGCTGTTGTTTGTATTAATTGTCATGACAAACTTGTTAATGCAGATAATATTTCCTTTAGTAATGTACCATTACCTGTTGCAGTTCCATCAACATCTAATGTTCAGAATGTTCCTGATAACATAAGAGATTTTGTTTCTGAATCCATCAAGAAGGCTATGTCTGTTATTCCTCCTTCTAGTAAACATAAAAAATCTTTTAAAACTTCTCTTTATACAGATGAATTTTTAAATGAACATCATCATTCTGATTCTAATGACTCTTCTGGTTCAGAGGATTCTGTCTCAGAGATTGATGCTGATAAATCTTCATATTTATTTAAAATGGAATTTATTTGTTCTTTACTTAAAGAAGTACTAATTGCTTTAGAAATTGAGGATTCTGGTCCTCTTGATACTAAATCTAAACGTTTAGATAAGGTCTTTAAATCTCCTGTGGTTATTCCAGAAGTTTTTCCTGTTCCTGGTGCTATTTCTGAAGTAATTTCCAGAGAATGGAATAATTTGGGTAATTCATTTACTCCTTCTAAACGTTTTAAGCAATTATATCCTGTGCCGTCTGACAGATTAGAATTTTGGGACAAAATCCCTAGAGTTGATGGGGCTATTTCTACCCTTGCTAAACGTAAAACTATTCCTACGTCAGATGGTACTTCGTTTAAGGATCCTTTAGATAGGAAAATTGAATCCTTTCTAAGAAAAGCTTATCTGTGTTCAGGTAATCTTCTTAGACCTGCTATATCATTGGCTGATGTTGCTGCAGCTTCAACTTTTTGGTTGGAAACTTTAGCGCAAGAAGTAACAGATCATGATTCTCATAATATTATTATTCTTCTTCAACATGCTGATAATTTTATCTGTGATGCCATTTTTTATATTATCAGAGTTGATGTCAGGTTTATGTCTCTAGCTATTTTAGCTAGAAGAGCTTTATGGCTTAAAACTTGGAATGCTGATATGGCTTCTAAATCAACTCTACTTTCCATTTCTTTCCAGGGTAACAAATTATTTGGTTCTCAGTTGGATTCTATTATCTCAACTGTTACTGGTGGGAAAGGAACTTTTTTACCACAAGATAAAAAAATCTAAGGGTAAAAACAGGGCTATTAATCGTTTTCGTTCCTTTCGTTTCAACAAAGAACAAAAGCCTGATCCTTCATCCTCAGGAGCAGTTTCAGTTTGGAAACCATCTCCAGTCTGGAATAAATCCAAGCCTTCTAGAAAAGCAAAGCCAGCTTCTAAGTCCACATGAAGGTGCGGCCCTCATTCCAGCTCAGCTGGTAGGGGGCAGGTTACGTTTTTTCAAAGAAATTTGGATCAATTCTGTTCACAATCTTTGGATTCAGAACATTGTTTCAGAAGGGTACAGAATTGGTTTCAAGATGAGACCTCCTGCAAAGAGATTTTTTTCTTTCCCGTGTCCCAGTAAATCCAGTGAAAGCTCAAGCATTTCTGAAATGTGTTTCAGATCTAGAGATGGCTGGAGTAATTATGCCAGTTCCAGTTCTGGAACAGGGGATGGGGTTTTATTCAAATCTCTTCATTGTACCAAAGAAGGAGAATTCCTTCAGACCAGTTCTGGATTTAAAAATATTGAATCGTTATGTAAGGATACCAACGTTCAAAATGGTAACTCTAAGGACTATCTTGCCTTTTGTTCAGCAACGGCATTATATATCCACAATAGATTTACAGGATGCATATCTGCATATTCCGATTCATCCAGATCATTATCAGTTCCTGAGATTCTCTTTTCTGGACAAGCATTACCAGTTTGTGGCTCTGCCGTTTGGCCTAGCTACAGCTCCAAGAATTTTTACAAAGGTTCTCGGTGCCCTTCTGTCTGTAATCAGAGAACAGGGTATTGTGGTATTTCCTTATTTGGACGATATCTTGGTACTTGCTCAGTCTTTACATTTAGCAGAATCTCATATGAATCGACTTGTGTTGTTTCTTCAAGATCATGGTTGGAGGATCAATTCACTAAAAAGTTCATTGATTCCTCAGACAAGGGTAACCTTTCTGGGTTTCCAGATAGATTCAGTGTCCATGACTCTGTCTTTGACAGACAAGAGACGTCTAAAATTGATTTCAGCTTGTCGAAACCTTCAGTCACAATCATTCCCTTCGGTAGCCTTATGCATGGAAATTCTAGGTCTTATGACTGCTGCATCGGACGCGATCCCCTTTGCTCGTTTTCACATGCGACCTCTTCAGCTCTGTATGCTGAATCAATGGTGCAGGGATTACACAAAGATATCTCAATTAATATCTTTAAAACCGATTGTACGACACTCTCTAACGTGGTGGACAGATCACCATCGTTTAATTCAGGGGGCTTCTTTTGTGCTTCCGACCTGGACTGTAATTTCAACAGATGCAAGTCTCACAGGTTGGGGAGCTGTGTGGGGATCTCTGACGGCACAAGGAGTTTGGGAATCTCAGGAGGTGAGATTACCGATCAATATTTTGGAACTCCGTGCAATTTTCAGAGCTCTTCAGTCTTGGCCTCTTCTGCAGAGAGAATCGTTTATTTGTTTTCAGACAGACAATGTCACAACTGTGGCATACATCAATCATCAAGGAGGGACTCACAGTCCTCTGGCTATGAAAGAAGTATCTCAAATTCTGGTTTGGGCGGAATCCAGCTCCTGTCTAATCTCTGCGGTTCATATCCCAGGTATAGACAATTGGGAAGCGGATTATCTCAGTCGCCAAACGTTGCATCCGGGCGAATGGTCTCTTCACCCAGAGGTATTTCTTCAGATTGTTCAAATGTGGGAGCTTCCAGAAATAGATCTGATGGCGTCTCATCTAAACAAGAAACTTCCCAGGTATCTGTCCAGATCCCGGGATCCTCAGGCGGAAGCAGTGGATGCATTATCACTTCCTTGGAAGTATCATCCTGCCTATATCTTTCCGCCTCTAGTTCTTCTTCCAAGAGTAATCTCCAAGATTCTGAAGGGATGCTCGTTTGTTCTGCTGATAGCTCCGGCATGGCCTCACAGGTTTTGGTATGCGGATCTTGTCCGGATGGCCTCTTGCCATCCGTGGACTCTTCCGCTAAGACCAGACCTTCTGTCGCAAGGTCCTTTTTTCCATCAGGATCTCAAATCCTTAAATTTAAAGGTATGGAGATTGAACGCTTGATTCTTGGTCAAAGAGGTTTCTCTGACTCTGTGATTAATACTATGTTACAGGCTCGTAAATCTGTATCCAGAGAGATATATTATAGAGTCTGGAAGACTTATATTTCTTGGTGTCTTTCTCATCATTTTTCTTGGCATTCTTTTAGAATTCCGAGAATTTTACAGTTTCTTCAGGATGGTTTGGATAAAGGTTTATCCGCAAGTTCTTTAAAAGGACAAATCTCTGCTCTTTCTGTTCTTTTTCACAGAAAGATTGCTAATCTTCCTGATATTCATTGTTTTGTACAAGCTTTGGTTCGTATAAAACCTATCATTAAGTCAATTTCTCCTCCTTGGAGTTTGAATTTGGTTCTGGGGACTCTTCAAGCTCCTCCGTTTGAACCTATGCATTCATTGGACATTAAATTACTTTCTTGGAAAGTTTTGTTCCTTTTGGCGATCTCTTCTGCCAGAAGAGTTTCTGAATTATCTGCTCTTTTTTGTGAGTCTCCTTTTCTGATTTTTCATCAGGATAAGGCGGTGTTGCGAACTTCTTTTGAATTTTTACCTAAGGTTGTGAATTCCAACAACATTAGTAGAGAAATTGTGGTTCCTTCATTATGTCCTAATCCTAAGAATTCTAAGGAGAAATCGTTGCATTCTTTGGATGTTGTTAGAGCTTTGAAATATTATGTTGAAGCTACTAAGTCTTTCCGAAAGACTTCTAGTCTATTTGTTATCTTTTCCGGTTCTAGAAAAGGCCAGAAAGCTTCTGCCATTTCTTTGGCATCTTGGTTGAAATCTTTAATTCATCATGCCTATGTCGAGTCGGGTAAAACTCCGCCTCAAAGGATTACAGCTCATTCTACTAGGTCAGTTTCTACTTCCTGGGCGTTTAGGAATGAAGCTTCGGTTGATCAGATTTGCAAAGCAGCAACTTGGTCCTCTTTGCATACTTTTACTAAATTCTACCATTTTGATGTATTTTCTTCTTCTGAAGCAGTTTTTGGTATAAAAGTACTTCAGGCAGCGGTTTCAGTTTGAATCTTCTGTTTATGTTTTTCATTAAACTTTATTTTGGGTGTGGATTATTTTCAGCAGGAATTGGCTGTCTTTATTTTATCCCTCCCTCTCTAGTGACTCTTGCGTGGAAAGATCCACATCTTGGGTAGTCATTATCCCATACGTCACTAGCTCATGGACTCTTGCTAATTACATGAAAGAAAACATAATTTATGTAAGAACTTACCTGATAAATTCATTTCTTTCATATTAGCAAGAGTCCATGAGGCCCGCCCTTTTTTGTGGTGGTTATGATTTTTTTGTATAAAGCACAATTATTCCAATTCCTTATTTTATATGCTTTCACACTTTTTTCTTATCACCCCACTTCTTGGCTATTCGTTAAACTGAATTGTGGGTGTGGTGAGGGGTGTATTTATAGGCATTTTAAGGTTTGGGAAACTTTGCCCCTCCTGGTAGGAATGTATATCCCATACGTCACTAGCTCATGGACTCTTGCTAATATGAAAGAAATGAATTTATCAGGTAAGTTACATAAATTATGTTTTTATAAAATTCGGCTGGCAGATGGTCCGGCCCAGGAACTTTATTTAAGTTGATCTTGCTTATAGTTATCTTTACTTCCTCTTCTGTAATTGGTTGATTAATTTTTTTCAATTTCTTCTATTGATAAACTGGGGGTCACTACCGAATCCCAGAACAGCTTCTTATTGGAGCTGTCTATCTCACAAGCATTATAAAACTTTCGATATAATTGATAAAAGATCTCATTCATTTCTATTGGATTATGTGTATATGTGTCAGCTACTCCTATAGTAGGTATTATAATGGGGGGGGTTTCGGACTTCACTAGTCTTGCTAAGTAGCTGCCTGTTTTATTTCCACATTTCATATACTTTGCCTTCTTTTTGAGATCCTCTCTTGTGGATTCTTGTATATAAAATAAATCTCTCTCTTGTTTCGTCTGGATATACCTGGACCAGTTATTCTTTGATGCACACTGAAGATATCTATTGTACATATTAGTTAATTGATTAGTCAGTTGTTCCTCCCTCCTCTTTCTTTTTTTCCTGAATATGGCCATACAACTTACTATTTCTCCCCTTAAAACAGCTTTTGCTTTTTCCCATAAGATTTCTATCCTGTCTACATACTTTCTATTTAAATTGAGGAAAATATTAAATTTTTCTTTCAACATAGCTACAAAGGATGCATTTTTCAACATATATTTAGGGAAATAAAAATAATTCCTCTTAAGGCCTCTTATTTTTGTGTCGTCCATAAAAAAATCTTATGTAATAGGAGCATGATCTGAAACTGCGAAATCCTTTATATCAGCCTTGAGATCTGCCTTCAGGAGAGAATCGGCTACTAAAAAATAATCAATCCTAGAAAGTGATAATAATGATTTAGATAAACATGTAAATCTTTGATAGTACGGATGCTGTATTTTCCAAATATCAAATACTTTGAGTGTTTTTTTTGTTTTTTTTCAATGTGTGTAAAATTCTCATTTCCTTTTGCTATCCTATAATCCTTTTCCCTACCCCTTGTGCTTTACCTATCTAATGGAAATCTGGGAGTTAAGTTAAAATCTCCGGCTATTATTAAATTCATATCTGTATAGTTTAACAACAGCGCCTGTAGTTTTCCCCAGAATTCCGGATCCAGGTTATTCGGCCCATAAACATTACATAGTGTATATACCTGCTTTTTAATTTCTATTTGAATAATTAGGTAGCGTGCATTATCGTCTATTTTAACTAACAATATTTTGTAATCCCAGTTTTTACTTTGTAGGATAGCTACTCCTTTTTCCTATTGGTACATGGTGTAGCCAATATTTCTTTTACCCAGTTAACTTTTAATTTGACTATTTCTGTAGAAGATAGTCTGACCTCTTGCAGGTATGCAATGCCAGTGTTTAATTTTTTAAGATGCTTAAGAATTGTCTTTCTTTTAATTGGTGAAACAATTCCACCAACATTCGATGATGTAAAATATAATGTATGCTTTAAACCTGGAACCATAGTATTATTATGAAATATTAATAAGTAATGTATCTATAATAATTTTCCCTAACTACTAAAATACTTTTATTAATCCTATTCATATGGGAGAAGGCTGACAAAAAAACAGAAAAAAAAAAAAAAAAGTGGACCATAGCGAGGGATAGAAAACATACATTTTACACCATCTGAATACATAGTAACATAGTAACATAGTAGATAAGGTTGAAAAAAGACTGAAGTCCATCGAGTTCAACCTATACAAATCTAAAATACTTACAAAAAGCTCCAGTTAAGCTTAAATAACCCCATTAAAATGTGACCCATTTAATACTAGAAATCATATCCATGAATTTTGTTTATATACAGAAATTTATCCAGACTATTTTTAAATGTATCTATGGTATTGGCATTCACTACCTCCTTTGGTAATGAGTTCCACAATTTTATTGCTCTTACAGTGAAAAAACGTTTCCGTTGCAGGAGATTAAATCTCCTTTCCTCCAACCTTAAATTATGACCTCTTGTCAGAACCAATTTTCTTGGAATAAAAAGAGCTTCTGCCATCTCTGTATATGGGCCTTGAATATATTTATATAAAGTAATCATGTCACCTCTCAAGCGCCTTTTTTCTAAAGAGAACAGACCCAGTTTGGCTAGCCTCTCCTCATAGGTTAATTTCTCCAATCCCCTTATTAGCTTTGTGGCCCTTCTCTGAACTTTTTCTAGTTCTGCAATATCTTTTTTAGCAATCGGTCCCCAGAACTGCACTCCAAACTCAAGGTGAGGTCTTACCAGGGCTTTATATAATGACAGAATTATGCTTTCCTCCCTTGAATCAATACCTCTTTTAATACATGCTAGTATCTTATTAGCCTTTGAAGCCGCTGCCCTGCATTGTGCACTCATCTTTAGCTTGTTATCTATTACTACTCCCAAATCCCTTTCCTCCTGTGTTTGGCTAAGTCTTGTCCCATTTAAAAAATACATAGCCTGCTTATTTTTACTTCCAAAATGTAGAACCTTACATTTTTCCGTATTAAATCTCATTTTCCATTCACTTGCCCATAGTTCTAATTTTAGCAAATCCCTTTGCAAAGAGAGTTCATCCTGCTCTGACCTAATGACCTTACTTAACTTAGTATCATCTGCAAAAATAGAGATGTCGCTATTTAATCCTTGCTCCAAGTCATTTATAAAAATATTAAAAAGAACAGGGCCCAGTACTGATCCCTGGGGGACGCCACTGATTACCTTTGTCCAATCTGAGTATGATCCATTTACTGCTACTCGTTGCTCCCTATCTTTTATCCAGTTATTTATCCATGAGCTAACATTTTTAGCTATTCCCAGTCCCTTAATTTTGTGCATTAATCTCTCATGTGGCACTGTATCAAATGCCTTTGCAAAATCTAAGTATATCACATCAACTGATTCCCCTTTATCTATATTTTTACTTACTTCCTCGTAGAATCTAATTAGATTAGTTTGACATGATCTATTTCTCCTAAAGCCATGCTGATTAGAACTCATAATCTTGTTTACACGAATATGCTCATCAATATAATCCCTTATAATCCCTTCAAATATCTTCCCCACTATTGATGTCAGACTAACTGGTCTATAGCTTCCTGGATCATCCCTGCTTCCCTTTTTGAAGAGTGGCACCACATCAGCTTTACGCCAATCCTGGGGTACCATGCCTGAGGATAATGAGTCTTGAAAAATTAAGAGTAAAGGTTTGTCTATAACAGTGCTAAGTTCACTTAACACCCTTGGGTGTATTCCATCTGGGCCTGGAGTTTTATTTACCTTAATATTTTTTAGTTTTTTCCTGATATCCTCTAAACAAAACCCAGTTAGTGGTATGGACTGGCATGTTCTATTCTGTTCCAAAGTATCATTCAATGGTTCCTCTCTTGTGTATACTGAAGAAAAAAACTGGTTTAGTACCTCAGCCTTCTCCCTGTCATTATTTATCATGCTACCCTCCACACATTTTAATGTACCTATATTATCCTTCTTAGATTTTTTGCTATTTATGTACTTAAAGAACCTTTTAGGGTTAGACTTAGAATCCTTGGCAATTAATTTTTCATTTTCAATTTTGGCTAATTTGATTGCTTTTTTGCATGCTTTGTTACATTCCTTATAAATATTGTATGCTGAGTCTGTACTATTTTCTTTTAATAATTTAAATGCCCTACGTTTTTTCCTAATTTCTTTTAACACATTTTTATTTAGCCATAACGGCTTAGTTTTTTTATTTTTATTTTTATAACCATATGGTATGTATTGATATGTATATTTATTTAACAAATTTTTAAATATTATCCATTTATCCTCTGTATTTTTATTAGAAAATACATTGTCCCAATTTATATTATTTAATGATTTCCTTAAATCGTTGAATTTTGCTTTCTTGAAATTAAAAGTCTTAGTTAAGCCTTTAAAACACTGCATATGAAAAGAGATTTCAAATGTGACCATGTTATGATCACTGTTACCCAAATGTTCTTTAACTTCTATGTTTGATATTATATCTGTATTGTTTGATAGCACTAAATCCAATATAGCTTTACTCCTAGTTGGCTCCTCTATTAATTGTGACAAGAAGTTATCCCTGAGAACATTTAAAAATCTATCCCCCTTAGCTGAATTACTAGTTTCATTGGCCCAGTTTATATCAGGGTAGTTAAAATCTCCCATAATTACAGCACTGTTATTAGCAGCCTTACCTATTTGGATAAGTAGTTGATTTTCCTCCGGGTCACTAATGTTGGGAGGCTTGTAGCATGTTCCTAGTAATATTTTTTTAGGATTTTTCCCCCCACTCTTTATTTCAACCCACAGGGTCTCTACATTGTCACTTGTATCATAAATATCTTCCCTTATTGTAGGTTTAAGGTCAGGTTTAATATACATGCAGATTCCTCCACCCCTTTTATTATTCCTGTCCCTCCTAAATAATGTATACCCCTCTAAGTTAACTGCCCAGTCATGTGAATCATCCCACCAAGTTTCAGTTATACTGATAACATCATAGTCCTCTTCTGCAACTAAGAGCGTCAGCTCCCCCATTTTACCTGTCATGCTTCTTGCATTTGTTGTCATACATTTAATTTTCATGTGCTTTCTGCTGCTACTTGGTGTACTTTCCTCTATACTTTCTAATGTGACATTTCTTAAGTCATCCCTTCCTTGAGATATTAAGGGAGTGACATATTCAGACACTGATCTCTCTGTTCTACTTTGTTCTAATTGACCCTCCCCCCCTTTGCCTAGTTTAAAAGGTTCTCTAAACGTGCTACCATCCTTTCCCCCAACACACCTGCACCCATGTCATTCAGGTGCAATCCATCCTTACTGTACAATTTGTACCCTAGTGAAAAATCAGCCCAGTGTTCTAAAAAGTCAAACCCCTCATTTTTACACCATGTTTTTAGCCATGAATTAACAGACCTTAGCTCCTTCTGCCTTACTGAGTTAACACACGGCACTGGTAATATCTCAGAAAATATTACTTTGGAGGTCCTTGCTTTAAGCTTGCTACCTAACTCCCTGAAGTCATTTTTTAGGACTCTCCATCTCCCACTGATTTCTTCATTAGTACCAATATGCACCATGACTGCAGGATCAGACCCGCATCCCTCTAACAATCTATCAATACGCTCCACAATATGCCTAACACGAGCCCCAGGAAGACAGCAAACTGTTCTATGTAAAGGGTCTGGATGACAAATTACCCTATCAACCTTCCTTATAATAGAGTCTCCTACCACCAACATCTGCCTCTGGCCCTGACCTGTATGCCCCTCTTCCATGACTGAAGGACTGCCCACCATAGTATGCTCCTCTTCCACAGCTAAAGGACTGTTCACTATACTAGGCAATACGGCCCTCTCTGACACTGCCACCCCTGAACTGATATCCCCAACATCTTCACTTAATCTTGCAAATCTATTGGGGTGTACCAGCTCAGAACTGGCCTGTCTCTTCCGCTTACTTCGCCCTCTAACTGTGATATCATACATCACAAAATTCTTTAGCAAGATACTGTCTACTGTCAGCTGTACTTATGGATAAAATGCCTCCTGGTATCTGGAAAGTCCTTGCATAAAGGGACAGTAAACTGGAATGTAATTAAAAAATATATATAAATACAAAAAATCATATCTGCCAAAAGGGCACCTACCATTTGTGTATTGAGGAGGAAAAATTTCTGCATGGTTTTAAATATAGAATTTCTACAGCTTTGTCAAATAATCATAAATACACTGCTGCATATTGCTAAAAAAAAATGTGTTTTTAATGACACTTCCTGCACTCAATAGCACTTGGCTGTAGCGCCTTCTGGTGGCTGCTAAAATGTAAAAAAAAGGTCACCCCTTTCACCCCCTGATGGCGGCCCTGTATAGGAATATTTATTTAAAAATACATAGAACATATTCTGCTATGTGCAGAACATTGGAATGTGAAATATTTACAGCAAATCACAGTATAACACTTTATTAAATATGAATATTGCATACATTTGTTTTTACATGTTTTCAACTACCTGATTCCAAAGGGCTCAACTGCACTTATATATATGTGTATATGTTTGTGTTTATATGTGTATATATGTCTGTAAATACATACATATATATATATATATATATATACACATAAAAAAACATATTATCACACACACACCTATATATATATATATATATATATATATATATATATATATAATTACATACTGTATATATATATATATATATATATATATATATATATATATATATTGCATACAGAAGAGAGAAGCGCTCTAACAGGAACAAACAACAGCTCATCAGCTAGGTCTCTGGCAATCTACCACCTGGAGCAGCCTCTTTTTGACCAGTGTGCCTTTCACATTGGAAAACTATCCTGAAGCATATCAGTCTGATCCCGCCAGTTAAGGTCAGTCCAGCCCCGAAATACCAGGCAATTCTCCTTTGAACAAGGAAAATGACAATCCCAGACGATCATTTCTGCCTTATATGGGCCTCATCGGTGAGGCTGCTCCAGGTGGTAAATCGCCAGAGAACTAGCTGATGAGCTGTTGTTTGTTCCTGTTAGAGTGCTTCTCTCTTCTTTATGCAAATTAATTATGACCCTGGGGAAGTCTCCCTATGGGTGATAGGGGAAACCAGATATCAACTACTTGCCCAGTGTTGCTTAGAGAAATGTGGCTACACCTCACCGATGAGGCCCATATAAGGCTGAAACAATCGTCTGGGGTTGTCATGTTCCTTGTTCAAAGGAGAATTGCCTGGTATTTCGGGGCTGGACTGACCTTAACTGGCAGGATCAGACTGATATGCTTCAGGATAGTTTTCCAATGTGAAAAGCACACTGGTCTAAAAGAGGCTGCTCCAGGTGGTAAATCGCCAGAGAACTAGCTGATGAGCTGTTGTTCGTTCCTGTTAGAGCGCTTCTCTCTTCTGTATGCAAATTAATTATGACCCTGGGGAAGTCTCCCTATGGGTGATAGGGGAAACCAGATATGGACTCCTTGCCCAGTGTTGTTTAGAGGAATGTGGCTGCACCTCACCGATGATTCCCATATAAGGCCGAAACGATCGTCTGGGGTTGTCATGTTCCTTGTTCAAAGGAGAATTGCCTGGTATTTCGGGGCTGGACTGACTTTAACTGGCGGGATCAGACTGATATGCTTCAGGATAGTTTTCCAATGTGAAAAGCACACTGGTCTAAAAGAGGCTGCTCCAGGTGGTAAATCGCCAGAGAACTAGCTGATGAGCTGTTGTTCGTTCCTGTTAGAGCGCTTCTCTCTTCTGTATGCAAATTAATTATGACCCTGGGGAAGTCTCCCTATGGGTGATAGGGGAAACCAGATATGGACTCATTGCCCAGTGTTGCTTAGAGGAATGTGGCTGCACCTCACCGATGAGGCCCATATAAGGCCGAAACGATCGTCTGGGGTTGTCATGCTCCTTGTTCAAAGGAGAATTGCCTGGTATTTCGGGGCTGGACTGACCTTAACTGGCGGGATCAGACTGATATGCTTCAGGATAGTTTTCCAATGTGAAAAGCACACTGGTCTAAAAGAGGCTGCTCCAGGTGGTAAATCGCCAGAGAACTAGCTGATGAGCTGTTGTTCGTTCCTGTTAGAGCACTTCTCTCTTCTGTATGCAAATTAATTATGACCTTGGGGAAGTCTCCCTATGGGTGATAGGGGAAACCAGATATGGACTCCTTGCCCAGTGTTGCTTAGAGGAATGTGGCTGCACCTCACCGATGAGGCCCATATAAGGCCGAAACGATCGTCTGGGGTTGTCATGCTCCTTGTTCAAAGGAGAATTGCCTGTTATTTCTAGGCTGGACTGACCTTAACTGGCGGGATCAGACTGATATGCTTCAGGATAATTTTCCAATGTGAAAAGCACACTGGTCTAAAAGAGGCTGCTCCAGGTGGTAAATCGCCAGAGAACTAGCTGATGAGCTGTTGTTCGTTCCTGTTAGAGCGCTTCTCTCTTCTGTATGCAAATTAATTATGACCCTGGGGAAGTCTCCCTATGGGTGATAGGGGAAACCAGATATGGACTCCTTGCCCAGTGTTGCTTAGAGGAATGTGGCTGCACCTCACCGATGAGGCCAATATAAGGCTGAAACGATCGTCTGGGGTTATCATGTTCCTTGTTCACAGGAGAATTGCCTGGTATTTCGGGGCTGGACTGACCTTAACTGGCGGGATCAGACTGATATGCTTCAGGATAGTTTTCCAATGTGAAAAACACACTGGTCTAAAAGAGGCTGCTCCAGGTGGTAAATCGCCAGAGAACTAGCTGATGAGCTGTTGTTCGTTCCTGTTAGAGCGCTTCTCTCTTCTGTATGCAAATTAATTATGACCCTGGGGAAGTCTCCCTATGGGTGATAGGGGAAACCAGATATGGACTCATTGCCCAGTGTTGATTAGAGGAATGTGGCTGCACCTCACCGATGAGGCCCATATAAGGCCGAAACGATCGTCTGGGGTTGTCATGTTCCTTTTTCAAAGGAGAATTGCCTGGTATTTCGGGGCTGGACTGACCTTAACTGGCGGGATCAGACTTAAGAAGATGAGAGAGGCCTGTCATTTTCATCATAGGTATACCTCAACTATGAGAGACAAAATGTGGAAACAAATCCAGACAATCACATTGTCTGATTTGGATAGAATTTATTTGCATATTATGCTGGAAAATAAGTATTTGGTCACCTACAAACAAGCAAGATTTCTTGCTCTCACAGACCTGTATCTTATTCTTTAAGAGGCTCCTCTGTCCTCCACTCATTACCTGTATTAATGGCACCTGTTTGAACGTGTTATCAGTATAAAAGACACCTGTCCACAACCTCAAACAGTCACACTCCAAACTCCACTATGGTGAAGACCAAAGAGCTGTCGAAGGACACCAGAAACAAAATTGTAGACCTGCACCAGGCTGGGAAGACTGAATCTGCAATAGGCAAGCAGCTTGGTGTGAAGAAATCAACTGTGGGAGCAATAATTAGAAAATGTAAGACATACAAGACCACTGATACTCTCCATTGATATGGGGCTCCACGCAAGATCTCACCCCGTGGGGTCAAAATGATCACAAGAACGGTGAGCAAACATCCCAGAACCACACGGGGGGACCTAGTGAATGACCTGCAGAGAGCTGAGACCAACGTAACAAAGGCTACCATCAGTAACACACTACGCCACCAGGGACTCAGATCCTGCAGTGCCAGACTTTTCCCCCAGCTTAAGCCAGTACATGTCCGGGCCCATCTGAAGTATGCTAGAGAGCATTTGGATGACCCAGAAGTGGATTGGGAGAATGTCATATGGTCAGATGAAACCAAAGTAGAACTGTTTGGTAGAAACACAACTCGTCGTGTTTGGAGGAGAGAGAATGCTGAGTTACAACCAAAGAACACCATACCTACTGTGAAGCATGGGGGTGGCAACATCATGCTTTGGGGCTGTTTCTCTGCAAAGGGAACAGGACAACTGATCCGTGTACATGAAAGAATGAATGGGGTCATGTATCGTTAGATTTTGAGTGCAAACCTCCTTCCATCAGCAAGGGCATTGAAGATGAAATGTGGCTGGGTCTTTCAGCATGACAATGATGTCAAACACACCGCCTGGGCAACGAAGGAGTAGCTTCGTAAGAAGCATTTCAAGGTCCTGGAGTGGCCTAGCCAGTCTCCAGATCTCAACCCCATAGAAAACCTTTGGAGGGAGTTGAAAGTCCGTGTTGCCCAGCGACAGCCCCAAAACATCACTGCTCTAGAGGAGATCTGCATGCAGGAATGGGCCAACATACCAGCAAAAGTGTGTGACAACCTTGTGAAGACTTACAGAAAACGTTTGACCTCTGTCATTGCCAACAAAGGATATATAGCAAAGTATTGAGATGAACTATTGATATTGACCAAATACTTATTTACCACCATAATTTGCAAATAAATTCTTTCCAAATCAGACAATGTGATTGTCTGGATTTGTTTCCACATTTTGTCTCTCATAGTTGAGGTATACCTATGATGAAAATTACAGGCCTCTCTCATCTTCTTAAGTGGGAGAACTTGCACAATTGATGGCTGACTAAATACTTTTTTGCCCCACTGTATATATACACACACACACACACACACACACACACACACACATACATACATACATACATATACATCTTTAGACACACTCCTGAGACCTCATATCTTTGAGCCTTTATAACCAGGGATAGGCAAGATGCCCATACACGGACACTGGTGTCCGTGACTAGCCCTTGCAATGTCAGCCACAACCTTAGTTTATCTTTTCTTTCTGATTAAATAATACGAATACAAAAAAAATATGTAGTGTGAATAAAGTTAGTTGCTTGTCAAGAGACTGCTAGCGATATTGGGTGATAAGTTATGGAATAAATAAAGCCTGAGTGAAATACTTGATGTGTATCTGCATCTGTATAATAACACCCAGCTCTATACAAAGACACAGTAGTGACACTGGCACATGCGTATAGCCAGACAAGCTATATAAGCTGGTTATAGAGTCAGTGGTGTCTGCATCAGTATAATAACACCCAGCGCTATATAATGACACAGTAGTGACACTGGCACATGGGTATAGCCAGAGGAGGGCTGGTTATAGAATCAGTGGTATCTGCAGCATCAGTATAATAACACCCAGTACTATATAATGACACAGTAGTGACACTGGCACATGGGTATAGCCAGAGGAGGGCTGGTTATAGAATCAGTGGTATCTGCATCAGTATAATAACACCCAGTACTATATAATGACACAGTAGTGACACTGGCACATGGGTATAGCCAGAGGAGGGCTGGTTATAGGATCAGTGGTATCTGCATCAGTACAATAACACCAAGCACTATACAAAGACACAGTAGTGATACTGGCTCATGGGTATAGCCAGACAAGGGCTGGTTATAGGATCAGTGGTATCTGCATCAGTATAATAACACCAAGCACTATACAAAGACACAGTAGTGATACTGGCTCATGGGTATAGCCAGAGGAGGGCTGGTTATAGAATCAGTGGTTGCTGCATCAGTATAATATTACCAAGCACTATAAACTAATGTTTATAATTTCAAATTTATCTTGGTGTTCTTTATTAAGGTCTGTACTTTGGAAAATGTCCTTTGTCTGTGCCTATCCCTTTTTATAACTTTTTGTGCAATTTTTTAAAAATATTTTTAGATGGTGTTATTACGAGTGTAACTGCACTTTGTAATGTATTTTTTGTGTGTTTTGTGACACTATTTTGTTTCACGAAACAGCTTATCAGAGCTCTGAGATTGCGCTAACAAGACGTGCATTAACTTCAATTGTGCTCAAATAATTGCGTTTACTTTCAACTTGTAATACGAGCGGAAAACCAGACGTGCGCAAACAGCTGCGATAAACCCCTTATCACTCGTGCATAAATGTTAATGTGCCACTCGTAATCTGGCCCAATATGTGTGGGTTTCTTACTAAAATGGCCTACAGTAGTGAACAGCATCTAAAAACTTCAAAACAGCTCAGCACAGCGGAGGAGATGGCTAAGAAGTTAAGGAGTTAACTATTCTGCAAGCACTAACTATCACAGCTTCTTCTGTGTTTGTCTGCCTGTATCAGTTACTGGATTCTAACCCAAATGAGCACCAGTATCATTACAGTCTATGTTTGTCACATGCAGGCTTTCTTACTCCTCTAAAGAACTATTGGAAGTTAAAAGGTGAGAAACTATTGGCAGTTCTCAAATCCAGAGGAAAGCAGAGAACAGCACAGGCTTCCTGTGAGTTTTATAAGAGACATCAGAATTTGCTGAAGAGCCTGCTGAACAAGGAAAGACACTGGGAATTTAAACATGGCTAAAAAAACATGTCAATAAGTGAAAGTATATTTTATTCTCAAATGTCTGTTATTACTATAAGAATGTAAGCTCAAGAGTTCACTTGTCCTGTTGATTATTTAACAATGGTTTACAGCTTACAGTGACTCAAGGCAGGGACCTCTACCCTTAAGATTTAAATAATTTTCTTCTGATTATTGTACTACATAACTGTATGTATATGTCTTCTGTTTATTATACATGATAACTGTATACTTCATGTCACAGCGCTGGGTAATGTTGTCACTTTAGAAAAACACTCAATAATAATAAAATAATGAGAGAGAGAGAGAGCAATTTTGTTAAGTTCATTTATTGGCAGTATTTTATTAGCCATACATTAGTTCAGTAAAAAAAAATATTGCAATTATTGAAAACGAATGCATTGTTTCATCCATTGTGCTTTTCGATATTTTTGGGTTTTGTGTCTTCTTTTTTTAGATAATTGTGGTGGTAACCTGACATTTCTGTATTAAATGAATAATATTGTCTGCTCTGCATTTTGTATCAACCTTGAAACCAGATGTCTGGGTCTTTACAGATTATAAAATAATTATATTACATGAAGTTAAAACATTTGTTAAAAATAATAATAATGTCCTCCATTTTGACTGCGCCATGACAGTGCAAGATGGAAGGCTGCATTACGTTACAGTGAGGACACTAATAAGGAACACAAATTGAATCTTATCTACACACTTTTCGAGAGGTCCTAGTTACCCTGTAACATTTAGAAATGTGTTACGTGCACAGCTTACTACTAATAGTGACTTTATCTTACTGATGTGTTCTTTAGTGTAGTAATGAATCCCCCTGCATTTAAAATCTAGGTAAACGTTATGTAGTACAAATCCACCTAAGAGAAATTCCTACAAGTGGCATTTTAAAAACAGATCAAATGACGTTTTTACTTGCTGATGTCAAAGTGGACAAAGTGATTTATGAAGTAAAACAAGCAACCATGAAGTCTGTTTACAGCTATGTTGCTTTTGTGTCTTCAGTAAGGTTGCCAGCTGTCTTCCATAAAAATACTGGACAATCTGTAGGTGATTGGGCACTATGGCCTATGGGGTCAAACAATGCCACCCCCCCCCCCCCCCAAAAAAAAGCTCTACCTTAGACCCCTCTCTTGATCCTACCATGTATAGTTTTCACAACTAGGCAGTCATTCTACCCCTTGGCTGCCAGTAACATACAAATCAATAATTGTACCTTTTTGGTTGCCAGTAACACATGTAAACAGTAAAGACTTGACCCCTAGAATGCCCCTCACTTTTATCTGCTCCATATTTGTAATGCATCAAGGTAAATGTGTCATTATACATTTAACACTCATGGGCTTTAAAAAAACTGGACATTTAAGTGTCCAGTATTTCTGTGAAGAATTTACTGGACAACCTGCTAAAATACTGCACTGCCCAGTTAAATACTGGACACCTGGCATCCCTAGTCTTCAGTGAATGCCCCAGTATTGTGGACATGGACATATGCCAACCAAGCTGTACTTCCTAAACATGTCTGTAACAGCAATCTAAAATGTTCCCATGCACTCATTTTGTAATGCATCAAGGAAGAATTGTTTTGTGGACCAGTGCCACCAGCCTCAGGCAACGATTGTTATGACAGATGCCAGTTAGACTAGGGAGTAGTGGTGCAACAAAGCATGACTGCATTTCTATTGAGACCACAGGAAACAAAGCTGCCAGCAAATATTTGGCACTAAATAAGTCATTCATGGTACCCTTCTTATGTCACAAATGATTATATACCTGTCTGAGATGTTCTCCAAAACAGATTCACTTTGACTACCATCAAGAATTGTTTAAAAATGACAGTAAACACCTTGTAATTACAAAACATTTCTGTTGTGTTGCTGAAGAATAATCTATCAGCCAAGTGTTAATGTTTTTTAAACAAATTAACATCCTTTTTACTGTGATTATTTTTCAATTGTCAAACTCCACTCACCATTTGAGCTTTAGTTTGCAGACAACAAAGCTAGCCATGGACAAAATGCTAGTATAAGTGTATTGTTTTGCAGTTGTTATCAGCTAAATCCTCAAATTATATGCTCTGAAAGAAAAAAAAAATGTTTCATGTGCCAAATGGATAACATTTGCTTTACCTGAGCATGTGAAGTTTGTTATATGTGTTCCAGAATCTTTACTTGCTTTGCGGCTTTTAATGCTTAAAATCACAGTTTTAGTAGCTATTATATCTTCAAGAAGAGTCTCTAGTCAAATGTTTACATATTTATTTAACAAGAAAGAAGCTCTAAAGGAAAAACAAGCAGTGTTTTGTAATTTCACATTGCCATTAAAAAGTTATTTTACCAGCTGAGGCTACCATTTTAAATTGAACATTACAGTGCATCATCAAGGTGTACGAGCAAGGATAAACTCCAGTTCCAGGTAAGCTCAGGACACACACTAGAGGGCAGTTTCAACCTCAAGGACAAAGAAGTCAGATACATCACCTGCTGTCAGGATACCGTTTGGAGAATTCCTAACACTTTCCTTTCCCTATATAAGTTGAATGTAAAGCAGCCAGCAGCAGCAACATTTGTAAGGAACATAATTTTAGTATATTCTGTCACAATAAATATCCTTTGCAGCATATTTCTCTTTTGTTTATTTTTTTCCAACCAATGTTTTTAGATTGTACTCATCCTCAGTGGTGCCTAGGGTGAGCAAAGATAAACAGAAATTATAACTAAAATATAGAAATTAGGGGTTAATAACTTTATTAGGGATTTATTGTCTTTAGGGAATATTGTCTCATATCCCTAAAGGGACAGGAAACCCCATTATTTGGATAGAACATACAATTTTAAACAACTTTCCAATTTACTTCTATTATCAAATGTTGCTTTATTTTCTTGTTATCCTTTGCTGAAGGAACAGCTTTGCACTAATGGCAGCTTGAACACATCGGGGCCGAATTATCATTGTGCGAGCGGACACGATCCGATATTGCAGATCATGTCTGCTGCACATCGATAAATGCCGACAGGATACGCTGTCTGCATTTATCATTGCATCAGCAGTTCTTGCGAACTGCTGGTGCAATGCCGCCCCCTTTAGATTCGCGGCCAATCAGCCCGCTAGCAGGGGGTGTCCATCAACCCGATCGCATTCGATCGCGTTGATTTCTGGCTATGTCATTAGACCGCTGCTTCATAACTTGTGTTTCCAGCGAGCCTGAAGGCTCACCAGAATTACGGGGCATCAAGCGCCATACGGAGTTTGATAAATATGCCCCATCTAGTTAACCAATCACAAGAGACAAATGTGTGCAGGCATGAATCAGCAGCAGATGTGCTTTATTCTTTTTCAACAAGTGATACCAAGAGAACAAAGCACATTTAAAAATAGAAGTGAATTTAAAAGTGTCTTAAAATGACATTCTCTATCTGAATCCTGCAAGTTTAATTTTGACTTTCCTATCCCTTTAATAATCATGCAGCTCCTGTGCAGGATATGGATAGAGATTGATGGATACATGTGTATATATGGCTTCTATTCGGGTTTAGGGATGGGCGAATGTGTAAATTTCGAATTACAAATCCGAATGTTGATACGAACGAATATTCTTAAAAATTCTATAATCGAATGCTATTTACAGTTTTCGAATGTCACTTTCGAATTCGAATGTTTATAATTAGATCGAATGTCCATATTCGAAATTTCGAATTTAACATTCTATTTAACAAAAACTATTCAGAAGTTCAATAGTTCATGTGGTAAGGAATCTAGTAAATTGATACATAATAGATACAAATATATCAATTTGAATGTTTCTATTTCAATCGAATATTGCATTTAAAGAAAGCATTAGAAATACTATTACAAGCATATAAATTCAAATTTTTCGAATTCGAATATTACATAATTCGAATATTACATTTAAAGAAAGCATTAGAAATACTATTACAAATACATAAATTCGAATTTTTCTAAACTAATATTTTCGAATGTAATCGTAAAATTTGAAACTGAACATTTGAAAATCGAATGTTAGGATGCTATGTAAACATTTTCAATTCAAACGAACGAATGTGTTAAAATTTGTTTCATTTTTCGAATGTTGCGAAACATTCGCCCATCCCTATTCGGGTTATCAGTCATGTCCTGCTCTGCTGTTGCTATGTGTTATGGCTCCCAAGTGGAACTTTGAGCTTAATGTATTGTATCATGATTGCAGACGACAGGTTCTCAAGTAATGACATTTTTAACATTGCACACAAGCAATCTTGTGCAATTCTGCACCTTCCTCCTGCACAAACAAATGCACAAGAGCAGAGAATGTAACTCACCCCAGGGGGTCGATCCGATAAAAATCGTCGCCCGCAAAAGCCGGCGACGCCAATATTTGCGCTGGTTTGGTATCACATATACGGCGTAACCTAGAAGTTACGCGCGTATATTTCTGCCGTCGCCCGTAGTGTTTTGGGCTATAGGCAGGTATACCAAACCAGCGCAGTTTGGTATCCAATATGCAGCGTAAGGACTTACGTGGCGAAAATGGAGAAAACTTACTCCATTTTCACCTCGCCACAAAAAGCAGCCGTAAGAAGCCTTACGCTGACTATTGGAGCCCCGTAACTCCCTAAACTGGCTGCTAAAATAAACCTAACACCTAACGCATGCGCAATGTCTATCTCCCTGTCAACCGCGATCTTCTAAAATAAACCTAACACCTAACGCATGCGCAATGTCTATCTCCCTGTCAACCGCGATCTTCTAAAATAAACCTAACACCTAACGCATGCGCAATGTCTATCTACCTGTCAACCGCGATCCCCCCCCCCCCGAAATCCCTAATAAAGTTATTAACCCCTAAACCGCCGCTCCCGTACCCCGCCGCCATCTACATAAACTAACCCCCTACTGTGAGCCCCTAAAACCGCCGCCATCTACCTTATCTATCCCCTAATTAGAACCCCTTAAACCGCCGCCACCTATATAAAAATTATTAACCCCTAATCTAATCCCCCTATACCGCCGCCAGCTATATTAATATTATTAACCCCTAATGTAAGCCCCTTACACCGCCGCCATCTCTATTAAAATGATTAACCCCTAATTTAATCTACCTACCCCGCCGCCAGCTATATTATCTATATTAACCCTAAGTATATTATAGTTAATATAGGTATTACATTATATATATTAACTATATTAACCCTAATTATATTAGGGTTAATATAGTTACTATAGTATTTATATTAACTATATTAACTCTATCTAACCCTAACACCCCTAACTAAATTTATATTAAATTAATCTAATTCATTTATAAACTAAAATATTCCTATTTAAATCTACATACTTACCTATAAAATAAACCCTAAGATAGCTACAATATAATTAATAATTACATTGTAGCTATGTTAGGGTTAATATTTATTTTACAGGTAAATTGTTAATTATTTTAACTAGGTATAATAGCTATTAAATAGTTATTAACTATTTAATATCTACCTAGTTAAAATAATTACCCAATTACCTGTAAAATAAATCCTAACCTAAGTTACAAATACACCTACACTATCAATAAATTAAATAAACTACAAACATCTATCTAAAAATACAATTAAATTAAATTAACTAAACTAAATTACAAAAAAAAAACACTAAATTACAAAAAATAAAAAAAAGATTACAAGATTTTTAAGCTAATTACACCTATTCTAAGCCCCCTAATAAAATAATAAACCCCCAAAATAAAAAAAATTCCCTGCCCTATTCTAAATTAAAAAAAATTCAAAGCTCTTTACCTTACCAGCCCTTAAAAGGGCCTTTTGTGGGGCATGCCCCAAAGAATTCAGCTCTTTTGCATACAAATACAATACCCCCCCCCCCATTACAACCCACCACCCACATACCCCTATTCTAAAACCACCCAAACCCCCCTTAAAAAAGCCTAACACTACCCCTCTGAAGATCTCCCTACCTTGTCTTCACCACACCGGGCCGAACTCCTGATCCGATCCGGGCAATGTCTTCCTCCAAGCGGCAAAGAAGAATTCTTCCTCCGGCGATGTCTTCCTCCAAGCGGCAAAGAAGAATTCTTCCTCCGGCGACGTCTTCCTCCAAGCGGCAGCAAAGTCTTCATTCTTCCGGCGGCATCTTCAATCTTCTTTCTTCGCTCCGCCGCCGCGGAGCATCCATCCCGGCCGACGACTGAACTACGAATGAGGTACCTTTAAATGACGTCATCCAAGATGGCGTCCGCCGAATTCCGATTGGCTGATAGGATTCTATCAGCCAATCGGAATTAAGTTAGAAAAATCTGATTGGCTGATTGAATCAGCCAATCAGATTCAAGTTCAATCCGATTGGCTGATCCAATCAGCCAATCAGATTGAGCTTGCATTCTATTGGCTGATCGGAACAGCCAATAGAATGCGAGCTCAATCTGATTGGCTGATTGGATCAGCCAATCGGATTGAACTTGAATCTGATTGGCTGATTCAATCAGCCAATCAGATTTTTCTAACTTAATTCCGATTGGCTGATAGAATCCTATCAGCCAATCGGAATTCGGCGGACGCCATCTTGGATGACGTCATTTAAAGGTACCTCATTCGTCGTTCAGTCGTCGGCCGGGATGGATGCTCCGCGGCGGCGGAGCGAAGAAAGAAGATGCCGCCGGAAGAATGAAGACTTTGCTGCCGCTTGGAGGAAGACGTCGCCGGAGGAAGAATTCTTCTTTGCCGCTTGGAGGAAGACATCGCCGGAGGAAGAATTCTTCTTTGCCGCTTGGAGGAAGACATCGCCCGGATCGGATCAGGAGTTCGGCCCGGTGTGGTGAAGACAAGGTAGGGAGATCTTCAGGGGGGTAGTGTTAGGCTTTTTTAAGGGGGGTTTGGGTGGTTTTAGAATAGGGGTATGTGGGTGGTGGGTTGTAATGGGGGGGGTATTGTATTTGTATGCAAAAGAGCTGAATTCTTTGGGGCATGCCCCACAAAAGGCCCTTTTAAGGGCTGGTAAGGTAAAGAGCTTTGAAATTTTTTTAATTTAGAATAGGGCAGGGAATTTTTTTTATTTTGGGGGTTTATTATTTTATTAGGGGGCTTAGAATAGGTGTAATTAGCTTAAAAATCTTGTAATCTTTTTTTTATTTTTTGTAATTTAGTGTTTGTTTTTTTTTGTAATTTAGTTTAGTTAATTTAATTGTATTTTTAGATAGATGTTTGTAGTTTATTTAATTTATTGATAGTGTAGGTGTATTTGTAACTTAGGTTAGGATTTATTTTACAGGTAATTGGGTAATTATTTTAACTAGGTAGATATTAAATAGTTAATAACTATTTAATAGCTATTATACCTAGTTAAAATAATTAACAATTTACCTGTAAAATAAATATTAACCCTAACATAGCTACAATGTAATTATTAATTATATTGTAGCTATCTTAGGGTTTATTTTATAGGTAAGTATTTAGATTTAAATAGGAATAATTTAGTTTATAAATGAATTAGATTAATTTAATATAAATTTAGTTAGGGGTGTTAGGGTTAGATAGAGTTAATATAGTTAATATAAATACTATAGTAACTATATTAACTATATTAACCCTAATATAATTAGGGTTAATATAGTTAATATATATAATGTAATACCTATATTAACTATAATATACTTAGGGTTAATATAGATAATATAGCTGGCGGCGGGGTAGGTAGATTAAATTAGGGGTTAATCATTTTAATAGAGATGGCGGCGGTGTAAGGGGCTTACATTAGGGGTTAATAATATTAATATAGCTGGCGGCGGTATAGGGGGATTAGATTAGGGGTTAATAATTTTTATATAGATGGCGGCGGTGTTAGGGGCTCACTTTAGGGGGTTATAGATATAATATAGCTGGCGGCGGGGTACGGGAGCGACGGTTTAGGGGTTAATAACTTTATTAGGTTGCGGCGGGGTACGGGAGCGGCGGTTTAGGGGTTAATAACTTTATTAGGTTGCGGCGGGGTACGGAGCGGCGGTTTAGGGGTTAATAGCTTTTTTATTGTTAGGATAGTGAGGGGGGATAGCGGATAGAGGGTTAGACGTGTCGGGCTATGTTAGGGAGGCGTGTTAGACGTGTCGGGCTATGTTAGGGAGGCGTGTTAGACAGTGCGGGTGATTTAGACTTTAGTCAGGTTTTATAGGCGCCGGCAGTTTCTAACGTGGCGCAAGTCACTGGCGACTCCAAAAATCTGTACTTACGCAGATTTCTGGACATCGCTGGTTTGTGAGACTTGCGCCACTTTAGCAAGTGACGGTGCCGCATATTGGATGGCTCGAGTTGCGAGCTGAAACTGCGGGCGACGTGGGTTCCCTCGCTTGCGCCGCAAACTGCGATCTATATTGGATCGTGCCCCAGATGAACAAGTGTGTCATGGTGACTGATCTTGCCACCTCTGAGGTGATGGAGAGGAAAAAGAAGCAGTTTTCTTCTTAAATTTGTGGTTGCAAGTTCTCTCATGCATATCTGCTCCACATAGCATCAAAAGCTGCAAATGCTGCTTAATAAAGTTACCAGCTGAGTTTAAAACCTATGCAAAAATTAAACACATGCGGTTATGCACACACACACACACATAATATAAAATATATATATATATATATATATATATATATATATACACATACATACACACTTTGGAGCCCTTTCCACTCAAATACATTTAAACATTTTTATTCAATTTTAATATTTTTAAATATATTTTACTGTAAATATTTTACATTCCAATTTTTTTCACTTCTTTGTATTTCTAATTAGAAATCTCTCTCTCTCTCTCTCTCTCTCTCTCTCTCTCTCTGTCTATGTATACATATATCTATACCTGTACATATTCATATAGATATATAGGTATAGATATATATATATTTTTTTTTTAAACTTTAGCTATATATAGAAATATATATTTAATGTGAAGAACAATGGAATGTAAAATATACATAACTACCTTCAGGTTTAGCGTAGTTGGTCTAATGGGTGTCTGGTTAACGTGCAAGTGATAAGTGTTATTTTTTTTTAACAGCGCTCTCTGTTGAAATCTATGGGGAGAAGTTAACACAGTCACGATATCTTATGTCCTGAATTTAGCGTGCATTGTGTTTTACTCTCGTGCTAGCTTTTTACTGCTAACTTGTGATACGTGTGCTAACTCGGCTGCGTTAGAAATACACACACACACTTATAGGTGTCAATACAATTTCTTAATCTAAATAAAAATGGAAATTTAAATTGCTAGTTAAAGGCTAAAACAAGCTAACATATTTAGTTGGATGTGGTGCCTCTGATTTTGTGATAAAGATACCTGAACTGTATTGTCCACTAATGGACTAGCATGTATGTATGTTTAACATAAGATGCTCCTACAGCCTTTGTCTTTATATTTCTGGTAACATTTTGTGGAAATATATATGTTCCTTTTATGTAGTAGGGAATGTTTTGCTATTACAATTTAGGGTTAATGGGATATAGTTTAAGTCTTAGCGTCCTTGGTCATTTTTAGGAAGATGGGTTTGGGTGGGCCGTTGACACCATTAAAGATTCCTGCTAGCTTGCAGATCGCCCTGTTATGGTGGCTTGTCCATGAGTCCCTGGCAGTTTACAGCTGCTCTTATAGCAGGGCCTATACCCTGTTTCCCCTCACTTTTTTTACACTGAGTGAAGAGAAGATAGTGACAGGACATTTCAATTGGGAAGGGCAATGAGGCAGCCTGCCTCAGTTAAAGAGAACAGTGGTACCGCTGCTGTCACCTTCTCTCAAGGCCTCACTGTTTAGCGAAGGTGAAGGCATTCCACTGTAGAGGAGGTGTACCCTGTTGGACCTGATACCCATGCCAGCCAGGTGAAGTTCTCTGGATCCATCCATTTTTACTTCTAAACAGTTTCAATCTCTTTTCGACTGTCCCCTGAGGTAGTTGTCCTTTGTTGCTCTTATACTGTCACTTATTTACCCTTAATCTTTACATTTAAAGTTTAAAAAGATAGATAATTCCTTTAATACCCATTCCCAAGTTTTGCATAACCAACATTCTTATATAATACACTTTTTACCTCTGTGATTGCCTTCTAAGTCTCTGTAAACTGCACCCTTATCGCAGTGCTTTTTACAAACTTTCATTTCAATCAATTCTGTGTGAAATTGCTACTCCTCAATTCTATTTAAAGTGACATGAAATCCAAAAAATTGAATTCATGTTTCAGATAGAGTATATAACTTTACAATGTATTTCTATTGTCAATTTGCTTCATTCTCTTGGTATCCTTTGTTGAAGGAAGAACAATGCACTACTGGTAGCTAGCTGAACACATTGGTAAGCCAATAACAATGTGCAGCCACCAATCGACACCTAGCTCCCATCTCCTCAGCCTACCAAGGTATGCTTTTCAACAAAGGATACCAAGAAAGGTAAACAAATTAGAAAAGAGAAGTAAATTGGAAAGTTGTTTAAAATGATATGCTTTTCTCAATTTCCTCTAACCCAGACGACTGGTACAGTCTTAGGCCTATAGTTATCAAGGTCGGGTTGATTTCCGGCGATGTGTGTCCGCCTGCTCAGAGCAGGCAGACAGGTTATGGAGCAGCGGTCTTTGTGACCGCTGCTTCATAACTGCTGTTTCTGGCGAGTCTGATGACTCGCCAGAAACACGGGGCATCAAGCTCCATTCGGAGCTTGATACATATGCCCCTTAATGTCCTCCCGATATTGAATAGAACTATAGAAACAATGAAAAACTGGCAAAATCTTCCCCTTTCATTGTCAGGGCGAATAGCGTTATATAAAATGATTTTGCTTCCAAAAATATTGTATATATACTCCATTAATGTTAAAAAGGAAAGACATCAGTATATTTAACACAGCTCTGAGAAAATTTATCTCGCAAGGTAAAAAAAAACAATCTAAGTGGTAAAACTGTCCTTACCCAAAAAATTTGGGGATTGCGCTTTGCCGGATCTTCAGTTATACTGTATAATTATATATTCTTGGCACGAATAGTAACTAATTGGATCTTCGCCAAAGACTATGTAACAGATAATGATCTAGAAAACAATATAACCTTCCCATTTGCTCCTACAGCGCTAATACACATCAACTTTAGGGAAATTCCAGCAGAAATAATTTTTTTTATAACTATTGCTAATTCAATTAAGGCATGGTCGAAGATATGCAATCTCCTGGAACTGAATAGGAAGGTCTCTAAGTTCGTACCGCTGATAGGGAACCCTCAATTTCAGACAGGGGTGCAATCAGTATTATTTCAAAGATGGCATAGTGCTGGCCTGGGAAAGGTGGCTCACTTAGTAGATGCTGAAGGGAGAAGTTTTAAAAAAAATTGCCACCCTCAGAAGGGAGTATGAACTCCCTCAGAAATATTTTTACGCCTATCTTCAGGCTAGACACTATGCCTGGCAGTTAATAAATGACTCTGGCTGGAACTGGACCTGGGGGCCCTAGAAAATTGGCTGGTATTAGTCAAGAACGGGCACATGTCTATTTCTACATGCTACCAAACCCTTATCTCTCATAAAGGTCCCAGTAATTTAACAAAAACCTCGTCTAAATGGGCATTAGCTCTAGCACCAGACCTGGTAGAAATTCGTAAAATACAAACATCCATCATGGAAATCACACAAACTACTCTATCTTCCACATGGAGAGAGTCACACATCAAATTGCTGTATATGACATACTATACGCTTGATAAGGGGTTTAAATGCGGGAATCTTCTTTTTAATAAATGCCCAAAATGTTCATTAACTTCGGCCAACCTTAAAGGGAAAGTGAACCCAAATTTTTTCTTTCATGATTCAGATAGAGCATGAAATCTTAAGTGACTTTCTAATTTACTCCTATTATCAAATTTTCTTCATTCTGTTTGTATCTTTTTTTGAAATGTAAGAATCTAAGTTTAGATGCCGGACCATTTTTTGTGAACAACCTGGGTTGTCCTTGCTCATTGGTGGATAAATTCATCCACCAATAAAAAAGTGCAGTCCAGAATCTGAACCAAAAAAAAAAACTTAGATGCCTTCTTTTTCAAATACAGATAGCAAGAGAACACATAAAAAATTATAATAGGAGTAAATTAGAAAGTTGCTTAAAATTGCATGCTCTATCTGAATCACGAAAGAAAACATTTGGGTTCAGTGTCCCTTTAAACACATGCTATGGGACTGTCCAAAAATTACACATTTTTGGCTTAAATTAGAATACTGGTTGAACAAAAGATTGGGGATCTTTCCTCTGGTTCTTTTGTGCGTGAACATAATATTTCTCGAGATAGAGGCAAAAAGTTCACTTAGTAAGAAAAAAAATTACTAATATGGCCATACTAGCTGCCAGATATCTAATTTTCAAAAAATGGAAAGAAACCTTGATACCCAGTATCCCAGAGATTAAGAATTGCATGAAAAAACAGTGCATATTGGAACAGTTTATCGTTAACATACACGAAACCTGTGACCTAAATAACTTTTTTTTTAAATGGTCATTATTTATTAAAATATTTCCAAACAATGAAATCGATAATTTCATTTATCCAATTAGACATTCAGAATTAGTACTACTTGGAGTATGGTAATTTATTGTTTTCTTCTATAAATTCTGTACGCAATGTGTTTATCTTTTTATTCCCCCCCCCCTTTTTTTCCCTTCTTCTTTTCTGTGTTGCATTGGGATACCCCGTCCCCCCAAATAAACTGAAAATCCCAATAAAGTAACAAGGAGTTTTTGATGGAAACTCCTTTTCTTGGTTATAGCTTCATTTTTAGCTTAAGAAAGGCAAGGATGTTATATAATGTCATAATATATTGTTTGTTTTTCTCTTGTTGTGATGCTTATCCAAGATGCCCTGCGAGGCACAATGGAAATATGATTATGATTTGTTCAAACTTGTTAAACTATTGGATATTAAATAAAGATATATAAAAAAAAAATGATATGCTTTATCTGAAAAAAACAAACAAACTTAAGAACAGAGAAATACAATCTTAAAACCTAATACAGAGAAATATATGACAACAAAAAATAATGAATGCCCCACTATTTGGGATAAAGCGACATTGAAAAGATAACATATAAGCTTGTTCAATAATCATTTGTTTCAGTAACATATTCTTAACCTTTCAGAATTCAGATAGAGGGAAGGACATTGCTAATCCATCTAGCAAACCTTATTTTACAGGCACCATGTCTGTAGTCACCAATCAGCAAGCGCTACCCAGGGAGCTGAAACAAAAATTGTCCGTCTTCTAAGCTTAAATTCCAGCTTTTTCAAATAAAGATACAAAGAGAATGAATAAAAAATGATAATAAAAGTAAACTAGAAAGTTGCTTAAAATTGCATGCTCTATCTGAATCATGAAAGTTTAATTTTGACTAGACTATCCCTTTAAATAGATGAAAACATGAAAAAACATTTATGCAATATTCATATTTAATAATTTTAGCTATATATTTACTGTAAATATTTCACATACCAATGTTCTGCACATAGCAGAATGTGTTCTATGTATTTATAAATAGATAGTCTTATATATATCTGTAAATATCTATACCTATATAATATATATATATCCTATAATATAAAAGGC
The DNA here is from genome assembly GCF_027579735.1 of Bombina bombina. Taxonomy (NCBI): domain Eukaryota; kingdom Metazoa; phylum Chordata; class Amphibia; order Anura; family Bombinatoridae; genus Bombina; species Bombina bombina. The sequence continues at coordinate 753,271,230 of NC_069500.1, forward strand.
CAAGTGTGTTTGTCGGAAGCTATCATGTGCAGTAGAGACTGCGCGAGGACAAACACACCTGGCCTTCAACAAACTGACTTGTCCGCAACTGTAGGCATGATGGGGGCGGGGCCAGGCATGACGGGACGGGGACTGGTGTGAAATGAGAGGGGGTGAGAGAGAGAGCAAAAGAGAGGGGGAGAGAGCAAAAGAGAGGGGGAGAGAGTGAACAAAAGAGAGAGGGAGAGAGAGAGAGCAAGGGGTGGGACCGCTGTACTGCAAAAAATGGCCCGTGTAAACGGGCTGTAGGACTAGTATATATATATATATATATATATATATATATATATATATATATATATACTGTATATATATATATATATATATATGTTTAAATATATATTGTACCAAAAAAGCATCATATATATGTAGAAATATGTATTTATGAATAAATAGAATATATTCTGCTATGTGAAGAACATCGGAATGTGAAAAATTCATATTTTCATGTCGGGTTAGCTCACTTGAGAATATGGGATTGTGTTTGCGCGAGTAGGGTGTTTTGTCCACCTTTTTTGATCCATTGACTTCTATGGGGGAAGTTTCAGTTCTTTATCTGTTGCATGCAAAATATAAGAGAGTGACAGATTACCTATCCTGCTCTTATAAAAAAAAATTGGAAAATGTAATACTCAGTACCTATTAAACAATCTGTGGCTATCTTCAATAGACTAGACCAGTTATACATTTTGAGTTAGGGAGAGCAAAACCTCCATCATGTATTGGTAAATAGAGTTTATTCATTGCAATTCTGTTGTTTTTTTTTTTGGTTGTTTTTTGCCTTGCCATAGAAATTATCTTACTTAATACTTTGTGTAAGTCTTTTTTTCATCTTGAATAGAAAGTTAAAAAAGTGACAATTGCATTGGATACAATATCTTGGGTAACACATATTTTTATCAACTGCACTCTTCCGATAAGGAAATATGGAGTTTGACACAGTTTTTTAAATCCTTTTTTATTTTATCTAGAAGAGGAAAACATGTATTTCATAGATTTTCTTTACATTTCTAGAGATGTAAATACCTAAATATTTCAATTCCTCCACCTCAGAAAAAGGGAAATTATATTCGTATGTATCTGTTGTAACCCCAAAATTCCCGATTTAGAGATATTAATTTTGTAACCAGAAAGATCACCATATTCTTTCAGTATCTGCATTATCTTATAAATATAAGAATCAGGGTTTGAGACAAATAGAAGAAGATCATCAGCATATAATTTTAGCTGAAGACTCACCAACTTTGATACCAGTAACTTTTGCCACCATTTTTGAGCTAATGTTTCCAACACTAAATTGAAAACAAAGGGAGATAACGGTCATCCTTCACCTGTTTAAGATAATTGGGGGGGGGGGGTTTATTATGAAATATGCTGGAGAGGTAGTATATCGTTTTTGAATCCAGTACAGAAAAGGACAGTTTTAAGGGTTTCTATTAAAAAATTCCATTCATTTCTATCAAAGGGATTCTCTGTGTCTAATAACAGTAGGAAGGCCTCTGACTCACTTGCAATATTTTTTTAATATTCTTCCCTGGGGTTCTCCCTTTGATAAATTCTACTTGGTCCGGGTGAACTTATTCCCTGGAGGATTCCTTTTATTCTATTAGTAAGAATTTTAGTCACAATTTTATTGACCAAATTTAATAACTAAATTGGTTTATATGCACAGGTCTTTATCTGGTTTTAAAATAACTACAATGTTAGCAGATTTAAAATAAGATATATTTTTATCGATTTTAGTATATTCCTTAAACATATACAAAGGTCCAACACATTTTTCTTTTAAAATTCTATAAAATTCAACAGGAAGGCCATTTGGCCTGGCTACTTTAGCTAAAGGCATAGATTTAATAACCTTTTTAATTCCTTCTTTTGGAATTTCCTTATTCAGATTTTCTAGTTATTGTTCCCATACTTTGAGAAGCTCTAAATCATCCCAAAATCTATTTAATAATTTATTTTTTGCAAAATTCTGAGAGGTATATAATTCCTGGTAGTAATCTACAAATGACGCTAATATAGATTGAGTAGCAGAACAATTTTTCCCTTAAAATTTGATAGAACCCATGCATTTCTCGTTCTTTGATTTCTGATCACTGAAGCCAGTAATTCCCCACTTTGTTCCCATATCTATAAAATGACTAGCTTTCTTTATAAGCATTGTGTTAGCTTTTTGTAACATATACAAATCTCTTATATAGTTTTCTAGATGTTTGTTAGTAAGATTTTGACTATATTTTGAAAAAAGTTTCTGTAGATTTATCTGTATATGTTTTGATCTGTATGTTTTTTCCTTTTCTCTACTGAAAATTTTTAAATAGGACATTATCTCACCTCTGAGTGTAACTTTTGCAGTTTCCCAATATTACTGAGGATCTTTTGTAAGTTGTTTATTATGCTATGCAAAGTCATACTACTTTTGATTCAAGAAATTCATAAAGGATTCTGAATTAAGTAAATATTTAGGAAATGAAATATATATAAATTGATCTTCAATTTTTAATTTAAAGGGACAGTAAAGTCCAAATTAAACTATCATAGGACATGTAAGTTTAAACAATTTTCCTATTTACTTTTATCATCAAATTTGCTTTGTTCTCTTGGTATTTTTTGTTGAAAGCTAAACCTAGGTACGCTCATATACTAATTAATAAGCCCTTGAAGGCCACCTCTTATCTCAGTGCATTTTGACAGTTTTTCACAGCTAGAGAGGGTTAGTTCATGTGTGTGTCATATAGATAACATTGTGCTCACTACCATGGAGTTGTTTATGAGTCAGCACTGATTGGCTAAAATGCAAGTCTGTCAAAAGAACTAAGAAAAGGGGGCTATCTGCAGAGGCTTAGATACAAGGTTATCACGTGTATTAATATAACAGTGTTAGTTATGCAAAACTGGGGAATGGGTAATAAAGGGATTATTTATCTTTTTAAACAATAACATTTTTGGTGTTGACTGTTCTTTTAAGAGGAGCATGATCTGATAACTTACAATCTAAAATATTGATTTCTCCAACCTTAGAAAGTGACTTTGGCGATTTAGAAAAACATGCAAAATCAACTTCATCTATGCGTTTCGCCATCCATGTGTCTATTAAGGAAAGTGAGCTAGAACAATAATAAAAAAAAAATTCATAGGATAATTGTGACTTTTCATGTTTATTTTTTCCTTTATCATTTATACCTTTATACCTATCTAAGTATGAATTCGGAGTAATATTAAAAACACCCGCTATAATTATTTTTGTTTGAATATAGGGTAGCAGTCTATCACCTAAATTGAATGAAAACTCTTTATCTTATTTGTTTTGTCTGTAGACATAAAAGTTTACCCTTACTGTTAACTTCTATTAATATAAAGCTACTTTCATTATTGTGTATTTGTTTCCCAGCTGTGTATTCTAAAGATTTATTCAATAATATAGGATAAAGTTGATTTATGATAAGATGAAAGCAATACTTCCATAACCCATTGTGTTTTTAGTTTTAAGTGTTCCTTATGTGATAAACGTGTTTTTTGAAGACAAACTATGTCTACTTTTAATTTTTTTACATGGTTCAATGTGGCCTCTTTCTTAACCGGTGAATTGAACCCCCTGACATTCCAAGTTAATACTGTAACCATATTAAAATCTCCAAAGAAAGAAAAAGAAATATATTGAATCAATTATTATTTAAATCTTCTTAACTGCTCTTATAACCATATTCTTAAAGGGACACTCAAGTCAAAATAAACTTTTATGATTAGGAAAGAGCATGCCGTTTTAAGACACTTTTCAATTTACTTCCATTATCAATGTTTTGCACAGTCTTTTTTATATTCACACTTTCTGGGGAACAAAATCCTACTAAGCATGTGCACAAGTATGTATACTAGTCTATGATTGGCTGATGTCTGTCACATGATACAGAGGGCCGGAATAGGAGAGAAAAAAATAATTTGTCAGAAAAAAATCTATTGCTTATTTGAAATTCAGAGTAGGTGTTTTTGCATTGCCTTTTTATTATGCACTTGTTCATTATGCAATTATTGTACCCTGATATAATAAAGCCTCCTTTTTTCTAGAACACCTTATAATATCATTTTTAGCTTGGAAACTCAGATATTTGACCATTATTGGACAAGGTCTTTTGTTTCCAAATTCCTTTCTGGGTGGTCCAATTCTATGAGCTCTTTCCGCCACATAGGTTTTACTTGAAGTGTCCAATCCTAGTAGTTGGGGTGTGATTTTCTCAGCAACATTAATTAGATCTTTGGAAGAAATTGAGTCAGGTAAGCCTATTATTCGGATGTTGTTCCTTCTAGAGCGATTCTCTAGATCTTCTACCTTTTTATTCAATTCAGCATTCTGTTTAGTTAAATCTGTAATTCTCCTTTCATCTCCCCCCAACTGGTCTTTTAAATCTGTGGTTCTGTGTTAAACTTCAGACATACTCTCAGAGAACTGTTTGAATTCAGACAGAATATTATCTAATTGCTTATGAATTTTATCTAACTTTGGACAGGTTAGCACAGAAACTGACGTGGCAATAGTATTAGCTTTCTGTTCTTCTGAAGTTGTATCGTCAAGATATGAGTTAGATGGTGAATATCTTTCCATGTCTTTTCTACTGCAATTTCCCTTTAGGAGGCATCTTTTTTATGCTGTACACATTTAGCCATTTAAATGGTAAGCTCCTAGCATAATGAGCTCTGTCTTCAGAAAGGTTTCCCTCTTTTTTTAGCAAAGGCATAAATGCATAAAAAAATAACTGTGAAGAAAAGGGGGGCTTCAGGATTTTTTTAGCGTGATATTTACACAATGTCCCAGAGAGGAAAGAGGCTTATAAAGATCTAATTAAATTAAAAAAGCCCCCAAATCACAGTTTTACTTTGCTTTTGAAAAGCCATGTGTTAAATTGTCATATAATCAATTTAGTAAAGAAACTAAATTATTTAACTCCCTATCCCCACACAGGAACGTTATCATCCCTTTTGGGATGTTATCTGACAACAGGCTCTTTGAAATTATTTTATCTTTCTGCTTCTGGAGATAGTGAGACTCCTGGATCTTCTGTGGAACGGCAGTGGGTAGCTCTTCTCTGACCTTCCCTAAACCTGCTCTGTGAATCTTAATGGACACCAAGCAGAACCTGCGGTCTACAATCTTGGCCTAGGGACTTAACGTCAGATCTGTGCCTGATTCTGCCACCAAACAGAACTTCTACCCAGATGCCTCAGCTTGCAGGTCACACGTTCAAGATGCACATTTGTGCCCTAACTCCGCCTCCTGCACCGTAATCTGTCCTCTTCATGTCTCCAGGGGCTACAAAATAACATTGACATGAACAAATCATCAGATAAAATTAATTGCCATTGTGTCAGGGCTGAAGTATATTGTCCATCCAGGAAAGGACCCTGAGGTTGGTAAGTGACTTTGTAAACACTGCCTCAGCATGGAGGGTTCGACAAGGAATTGACCAATCAGGAGAGAGACCAAGGAAAAATTGACAAGTAGGTTTGTGGCAACAGTAAGACTGGTCAGAAACAGAATTAGGATCTGAAAGAATAGTTCAAGTCTACGCCAGGAGTCAGTATTGAGCAGGTAGAATCACAGTCCAAAACAGGCAAACATCAGCAAAAGGAGAACAGATAACAATACAAGTCAGGAACTAAGCCAGAGGTTAAAAAATGAGGTAATACAAAGATAGTGGACCCAGGATAAATGCAATACATGGGTGCTAACAGAAATGACAAGGCACCTTAAATTGCTGAGCCTGTGGCAGAAAAGCACACTAAACCGACGAGGAATGTGAGTAACACCAGGATGTAGTGTGCAGCTGACGATAAATAACTAGGTGAGTGGGGAATAGTGTAGGTTGCAGTTAATGCAGGAGAAATAATTCTATGAGGCTTCCTTGGATGCCTAGAATGAAAAGCTAAAACCAAATGTGGGGGCATAGAAATCAGGAGCAGGGACCTAGGATCTTTCAGTAATGAACCATCTTGAACCCAGAGGGGGCAGGGCAGTGTGCGACACCCGGATGCAGGAATCAGACTAATAATGTAATGTACTTTATTAACCTTTCCTGATTATACTGTAATTTAACGGAACAAAAAACATAATTTATGTAAGAACTTACCTGATAAATTCATTTCTTTCATATTGGCAAGAGTCCATGAGCTAGTGACGTATGGGATATACAATCCTACCAGGAGGGGCAAAGTTCCCCAAACCTCAAAATGCCTATAAATACACCCCTCACCACACCCACAATTCAGTTTAATGAATAGCCAAGCAGTGGGGTAATAAAGAAAGGAGTAAAAAGCATCAACAAAGGAATTTGGAAATAATTGTGCTTTATACAAAAAAAATCATATCCACCATAAAAAGGGTGGGCCTCATGGACTCTTGCCAATATGAAAGAAATGAAGTTATCAGGTAGGTTCTTACATAAATTATGTTTTCTTTCATGTAATTGGCAAGAGTCCATGAGCTGGTGACGTATGGGATAGCAATACCCAAGAAGTGGAACTCCACGCAAGAGTCACTAGAGAGGGAGGGACAAAATAAAAACAGCCATTTAGCTGAAAAAAATTAATCCACAACCCAAATATAAGTTTATTCTCGTAAATAAAAGGAAAAACTTAAATCATAAGTAGAAGAATCAAACTGAAACAGCTGCCTGAAGAACTTTTCTACCAAAAACTGCTTCCGAAGAAGCAAATACATAAAAATGGTAGAATTTAGTAAATGTATGCAAAGAAGACCAAGTTGCTGCTTTGCAAATCTAATCAACTGATCTAGTAGAATGAGCTGTAATTCTCTGAGGCGGGGCTTTACCCGACTCCAAATAAGCTTGATGAATCAAAAGCTTTAACCACGATGCCAAAGAAACGACAGAAGCCTTCTGACCTTTCATGTAACCAGAAAAGATAACAAATAGACTAGAAGTCTTCCTGAAATCTTTAGTAGCTTCAACATAATATTTCAGAGCTCTCACCACATCCAAAGAATGTAAAGATCTCTCCAAAGAATTCTTAGGATTAGGACACAAATAAGGGACAACACTTTCCCTATTAATGTTGTTAGAATTCACAACCTTAGGTAAGAATTTAAATGAAGTCTGCAAAACGGCCTTATCCTGATGAAAAATCAGAAAAGGAGATTCACAAGAGAGAACAGATAATTTAGAAAATCTTCTAGCAGAAGAGATAGCCAAAAGGAACAACACTTTCCAAGAAAGTAGTTTAATGTCCAAAGAATGCATAGGCTCAAATGGAGGAGCCTGTAAAGCCTTCAAAACCAAATTAAGACTCCAAGGAGGAGAGATTGATTTAATGACAGGCTTGATATGAACCAAAGCCTGTACAAAACAGTGAATATCAGGAAGTTTAGCAGTTTTTCTATGGAATAAAACAGAAAGAGCAGAGATTTGTCCTTTCAAGGAACTTGCAGACAAACCTTTATCCAAACCATCCTGAAGAAACTGTAAAATTCTAGGAATTCTAAAAGAATGCCAAGAGAATTTATGAGAGGAACACCATGAAATGTAAGTCTTCCAAACTCGATAATAAATCTTTCTAGAAACAGATTTACGAGCCTGTAACATAGTATTAATCACTGAATCAGAGAAACCTCTATGACTAAGCATTAGGCGTTCAATTTCCATACCTTCAAATTTAATGATTTGAGATCCTGATGGAAAAACGGACCTTGAGACAGAAGGTCCGGTCTTAATGGAAGTGGCAAAGGTTGGCAACTGGACATCCGAACAAGATCTGCATACCAAACCCTGTGAGGCCATGCTGGAGCCACCAGCAACACAAACTATTGTTCGATGATGATTTTGGAGATCACTCTTGGAAGAAGAACTAGAGGCAGGAAAATATAAGCAGGTTGATAACACCAAGGAAGTGTCAACGCATCCACTGCTTCCGCCTGAGGATCCCTGGACCTGGACAGGTACGTGGGAAGTATCTTGTTTAGATGAGATGTCATCAGACCTATTTCTGGAAGGCCCCACATCTGAACAATTTGAGAAAACACATCTGGGTGGAGAGACTACTCTACCGGATGTAAAGCCTGACGACTGAGATTATTGTCTATACCTGCAATATGAACCGCAGAAATTAGACAGGAGCTGGATTCTGCCCAAACAAGTATCCAAGATACTTCTTTCATAGATTGAGGACTGTGAGTCCCACCCTGATGATTGACATATGCCACAGTTGTGATATTGTCTGTCTTTAAACAAATGAATGGTCTCTCTTCAATAGAGGCCAAAACTGAAGAGCCCTGAGAATCGCACAGAGTTCCAAAATATTTATTGGTAATCTCGCCTCTTGAAGTTTCCAAACCCCTTGTGCTGTCAGAGATCCCAAATCAGCATTCCCAACCTGAAAGACTCGCATCTGTTGTGATCACAGTCCAGGTTGGATGAACGAAAGAGGCCCCTAGAACAATACGATGGTGATCTAACCACCAAGTCAGAGATAGTTGAACATTGGGATTTAAGGATATTAATTGTGATATCCTTGAATAATCCCTGCACCATTGGTTCAGCATAAAAAGCTGGAGAGGTCTCATAAGAAAACGAGCAAAGGGGATCACATCCGATGCTGCAGTCATGAGACCTAAAACTCCCATGCACATAGCTACTGAAGGGAATGACTGAGACTGAAGGTTCCGACAGGCTGCAACCAATTTCAAACATCTCTTGTCCGTTAGAGACAAAGTCATGGACACTGAATCTATCTGGAAACCTAAAAAGGTTACCCTTGTCTGAGGAATCAAAGAACTTTTTGGTAAATTGATCCTCCAACCATGTCTTTGAAGAAACAACACTAGTTGATTTGTGTGAGATTCTGCAGAACGTAAAGACTGAGCAAGTACCAAGATATCGTCCAAATAAGGAAACACTGCAATACCCCGCTCTCTGATTACAGAGAGTAGGGCACTGAGAACATTTGAAAAGATTCTTGGAGCTGTCGCTAGGTCAAAAGGTAGAGCAACAAATTGGTAATGCTTGTCTAGAAAAGAGAATCTCAGGAACTGATAGTGATCTGGATAAATCGGAATATGAAGATATGCATCCTGTAAGTCTATTGTAGACATATAATGCCCTTGCTGAACAAAAGGCTGAATAGTCCTTATAGTCACCATTTTGAAAGTTGGTACTCTTACATATTGATTCAAAATTTTTAGATCCAAAGCTGGTCTGAATTAATTTTCTTTCTTTGGGACAACGAATAGATTTGAATAAAACCCCAGACCCTGTTCCTGAAACGGAACTGGCATTATTACCACTGATAACTCCAGGTCTAAAACACACTTCAGGAAAGCCTGAGCCTTTACTGGGTTTGCAGGGATGCGTGAGAGAAAAAAATCTTCTCACAGGTGGTCTTACTCTGAATCCTATTCTGTACCCCTGAGAGACAATACTCTGAATCCATTGATTTTGGACCAAATTTATCCAAACATCTTTGAAAAATCTTAATCTGCCCCTCTACCAACTAAGCTGGAATGAGGGCCGCACCTTCATGCAGACTTGGGGGCTGGCTTTGATCTCTTAAATGGCTTGGATTTATTCCAATTCGAGGAAGGCTTCCAATTGGAAACAGATTCCTTGGGGGAGGGATTAGGTTTCTGTTCCTTATTTTGTCGAAAGGAGCGAAAACGGTTAGAAGCTTTAGGGGGTCGATCCGATATAGATCGTAGTTTGCGGCGCAAGCGAGGGAACCCGCGTCGCCCGCAGTTTCAGCTCGCAACTCGAGCTATCCCATATATGTCGCCGTCAGATGCTAACGTAAGTCTGACAAACCAGCGATGTCCAGAAATCTGCGCAAGTACAAATTTCTGGCGTCGCCAGTGACTTGTGGCACGTTAGAAACTGTCGGCGCCTACAAAACCTGACTATAGTCTAAATCACCCGCACTGTCTAACACGCCTCCCTAACATAGCCCGACACGTCTAACACGCCTCCCTAACATAGCCCGACACGTCTAACCCTCTATCTCACTATCCTAACAATAAAATATGTATTAACCCCTAAACCGCCGCTCCCAGAGCCCGCCGCAACCTAATAAAATTATTAACCCCTAAACCACCACCAGCTATATTAAATCTATAACCCCCCTAAAGTGAGCACCTAACACCGCCGCCATCTACCTTACCTACCCCCTAAAGTGAGCCCCTACCCCGCCGCTATCTATTTTAAAATTATTAACCCCTAATCTAATCCCCCTACCCCGCCGCCATCTATATTAAATTATTTAACCCCTAAAATACTAAACTATCCCTACCACTAAACCTAAGTCTAACCCTACAAATAGCATTGAAAAGGGCTTTTTGCGTGGCATTGCCCCAAAGTAACAGCTCTTTTGCCAGCCCTTAAAAGGGCTTTTGGCAGGGCTTTGTCACAAAGTAAACTGCTCTTTTGCCTACAATCTACATCCCCCTACACCGCGGCCACCTATAATAAATGTATTAACCCCTAATCTAATCCCCCTACACCGCCGCCAGCTATATTAACTATATTAACCCTAATTATATTAGGGTTAATATTGTTAATATAGTTATTATATTATATATATTAACTATATTAACCCTAATTATATTAGGGTTAATATAGTTAATATCGTTATTATATTATATATATATATTAAGTATAATAACCCTATCTAACTCTAACATCCTAACTAAACTCTTATTAAAATAAATCTAATATTAATATTATTAATTCAAACATTCCTATTTAAATCTAAATACTTACCTATAAAATAAACCCTAAGATAGCTACAATGTAATTAATAATTACATTATAGCTATTTTAGGGTTTATATTTATTTTACAGGTAAATTGTTAATTATTTTAACTAGGTATAATAGCTATTAAATAGTTATGAACTATTTAAGAGCTACCTAGTTAAAATAATTACCCAATTATCTGTAAAATAAATCCTAACCTAAGTTACAAATACACCTACACTATCAATAAATTAAATAAACTACAAATATCTATCTAAAAATACAATTAAATAAACTAAACTAAATTACAAAAAAAAAAACACTAAATTACAAAAAATAAAAAAAATTGGTTCAGCCAATCGGATTGAACTTGAATCTGATTGGCTGATTCAATCAGCCAATCAGATTTTTCTACCTTAATTCCGATTGGCTGATAGAATCCTATCAGCCAATCGGAATTCGTCGGACGCCATCTTGGATGACGTCATTTAAAGGAACCTCATTCGTCGGGAAGTCGTCGTGCCGGAAGGATGCTCCGCGGCGGAGGAGCGAAGTAAGAAGATTGAAGATGCCGATTTGCTTGAAGACGTCGCAGATGGAAGAAGACTCTCTGCCGCTTGCTTCAAGACATCGCCTGGATGGAAGAAGACTTCACTGCCGCTTGCTGGAACACATCGCCTGGATCGGATGAGGAGTTCGGCCCGGCTGGGTGAATACAAGGTAGGGAGATCTTCAGGGGGGTAGTGTTAGGTTTATTTAAGGGGGGTTTAGGTTAGATTAGGGGTATGTGGGTGGTGGGTAGTAATGTTGAGGGGTGGTATTGTGTGTTTTTTTGCAGGCAAAAGAGCAGTTTTCTTTGGGGCATGCCCCCACAAAAGGCCCTTTTAAGGGCTGGTAAGGTGCTTTGAACTTTTTTTAATTTAGAATAGGGTAGGGAAATTATTTATTTTGGGGGGCTTTATTATTTTATTAGGGGGCTTAGAATAGGTGTAATTAGCTTAAAAATCTTGTAATCTTTTTTTTATTTTTTGTAATTTAGTGTTTGTTTGTTTTTGTAATTTAGTTTAGTTGATTTAATTGTATTTTTAGATAGATATTTGTAGTTTATTTAATTTATTGATAGTGTAGGTGTATTTGTAACTTAGGTTAGGATTTATTTTACAGGTAATTGGGTAATTATGTTAACTAGGTAGCTCTTAAATAGTTCATAACTATTTAATAGCTATTATACCTAGTTAAAATAATTAACAATTTACCTGTAAAATAAATATAAACCCTAACATAGCTATAATGTAATTATTAATTATATTGTAGCTATCTTAGGGTTTATTTTATAGGTAAGTATTTAGATTTAAATAGGAATATTTTAGTTTATAATATGAATTAGATTTATTTAGTAAGAATTTAGTTAGGGTTAGATAGAGTTAATATAGTTAATATAAATACTATAGTAACTATATTAACTATATTAACCCTAATATAACTAGGGTTAATATAGTTAATATATATAATGTAATAACTATATTAACTATAATATACTTAGGGTTAATATAGATAATATAGCTGGCGGCGGGGTAGGTAGATTAAATTAGGGGTTAATAATTTTAATATAGATGGCGGCGGTGTAAGGGGTTCACATTAGGGGATAGATCAGTTAGATGGTGGCGGTTTTAGGGGTTCACATTAGGGGATAGATCAGTTAGATGGTGGCGGTTTTAGGGGCTCACAGTAGGGGGTTAGTTTATGTAGATGGCGGTGGTTTAGGGGTTAAATACTTTATTAGGGATTGCGGCGGGGGATCGCGGTTGACAGGGAGATAGACATTGCGCATGCGTTAGGTGTTAGGTTTTATTTAGCAGATCGCGGTTGACAGGGAGATAGACATTGCGCATGCGTTAGGTGTTAGGTTTATTTAGCAGCCAGTTTAGGGAGTTACGGGGCTCCAATAGTCAGCGTAAGGCTTCTTACGGCTGCTTTTTGTGGCGAGGTGAAAATGGAGTAAGATTTCTCCATTTTCGCCACGTAAGTCCTTACGCTGTATATTGGATACCAAATTGCGCGGGTTTGGTATACCTGCCTATGGCCCAAAAAACTACGGGCGACGGCAGAAATATACGCGCGTAACTTCTAGGTTACGCCGTATATAGGATACCAAACCCGCGCAAATATTGGCGTCGCCGACTTTTGCGGGCGACGATTTTTATCGGATCGACCCCTAGATTTACCCTTAGGTCTTTTATCCTGAGGCAAAAAAACTCCCTTCCCCCCAGTAACAGTTGAAATTATTGAATCCAACTGAGAACCAAATAACTTATTACCTTGGAAAGAAAGAGATAACAATCCGGACTTAGAATTCATGTCAGCATTCTAAGATTTAAGCCACAAAGCTCTTCTAGCTAAAATAGCTAAAGAGATAGATTTAACATCAATTTTGATGATATCAAAAATGGCATCACAAATAAAATTATTAGCATGTTGAATCAAGTAAACAATGCTAGACAAATCATGATCCGATACTTGTTGCACTAGAGTTTCCAACCAAAAAGTTGAAGCAGCTGCAACATCAGCCAAAGAAATTGCAGGCCTGAGAAGATGACCTGAATATAAATAGGCTTTCCTTAGATAAGATTCAAGTTTCCTATCTAAAGGATCTTTAAAAGAAGTACTATCTTCGTAGGAATAGTAGCACGTTTAGTAAGAGTAGAGATAGCCCCATCAACCTTGGGGACCTTTTCCCAAAACTCTAAAGAAACTGCTGGCAAAGGATACAATTTTTTAAACCTTGAAGAAGGAATAAAAGAAGTACCAGGCCTATTCCATTCCTTAGAAATCATATCATAAATAGCGTCAGGAACTGGAAAAACCTCTGGAATAACCATAGGAGGTTTATAAACAGAATTTAAACATTTACTAGTTTTATTATAAAGAGGACTAGTTTCCTCCATATCCAATGTAATCAACACTTCTTTTAACAAAGAACGAATATACTCCATTTTAAATAAATAAGAAGATTTGTCAGTGTCAATATCTGAGGCAGGATCTTCTGAACCAGATAGATCCCCATCAGTAGTAGGATAATTAAGCATGTTGCCGGTCATTTGAAATTTCATCAACTTTATGAGAAGTTTTAAAAGACCTTTTACGTTTATTAGAGGTGTGATGGCAGACAAAGCCTTCTGAATGGAATCAGAAATAAATTCTTTTAAATTTACAGGTATATCTTGTGCATTAGATGTTGAGGGAACAGCAACAGGTATTGCACTACTACTGATGGATACATTGGGGCCTATCTATCAAGCTCCAAATGGAGCTTGATGCCCCGTGTTTCTGGCAAGCCTGCAGGCTCACCAGAAACAACAGTTATGAAACAGCGGTCACAAAGACCACTGCTCCATAACCTGTCCGCCTGCTCTGAGCAGGCGGACAGACATCGCCAGAATTCAACCCGATCGAGTACGATCAGGTTGATTGACACCCCCCTGCGCGATTCTGCAGGGGGCGGCGTTGCACCAGCAGCTCTTGGCAGCTGCTGGTGCAATGCTGAATACGGAGAGCGTATTGCTCTCCGTATTCAGCGAGGTCTGGCGGACCTGATCCGCACTGTCGGATCAGGTCCGCCAGACTTTCTTAAATAGAGGCCATTGCATGTAAAAGTTTATAATGACAACTAATACAAACCACAGCAGAAGATAAAACCTCCACAAGTTTACAACAAATGCACTTAGTTTTGGTAGAACTGTTATCATGCAGCAGGGTTCCAACAGTGATTTCTGAGACAGGATCAGATTGAGACATCTTTCAAATGTAAGAGAAAAAAACAACATATAAAGCAAAATTATCAATTTCCTTACATGGCAGTTTCAGGAATGGGAAAAAATGCAAACAGCCTAGTCCTCTGATAGAGAAAAAAGGCAAGAGGCATATAGGAATGGGGTCTTAAATAATGAAAATATTTGGTGCCAAGTATGACGCACAACAAACAACTCTTTGAAAAAGAGATTAAACCCCAGGTAAGAAATAATTTTTCCTAAAAAAAGCATTTCCAAGATATGAAACTGACAGTCTGCAAAAAGAAAATATACTGAAAACCTGAATCATGGCAAATATAAGTACAATACATATATTTAGAACTTTATATAAATACATAAAGTGCCAAACCATAGCTGAGTCTTAATTAATGAAAACATACTTACCAAAAGACACCCATCCACATATAACAGATAGCCAAACCAGTACTGAAACGGTTATCAGTAGAGGTGATGGAATATGAGAGTATATTGTCGATCTGAAAAGGGAGGTAGGAGATGAATCTCTACGACCGATAACAGGGAACCTATTAAATAGATCCCCGTGAGGAAAACCATTGCATTTAATAGGTGATACTCCCTTCACATCCCTCTGACATTCACTGTACTCTGAGAGGAATAGGCCTTCAAAATGCTGAGAAGCCCATATCAACGTAGAAATCTTAGCACAAACTTACTTCACCACCTCCATAGGAGGCAAAGTTTATAAAACTGAATTGTGGGTGTGGTGAGGGGTGTATTTATAGGCATTTTGAGGTTTTTGGGAAACTTTGCCCCTCCTGGTAGGATTGTATATTTCATACGTCACTAGCTCATGGACTCTTGCAAATTACATGAAAGAAAATATAGTTTTTACACTCCCCCAAGAAAGGAAGATGTGTATCCTGCATGATTCATAACCACTTCATAACATTAATTGCATGGTCAGGAAAGATAATAAAGAACAAGAGGGGCGCCTCATGTGTGCATCAATATATCCATATATGTGAAATCAAAGAAAAAAAGCCAAATGGGTTCTCACAATTGGCCCAAGTACACTTATGTACTAGTAGGAGCTTGCTGGTATCTTCAGATGTACCAGCTAAACCTCTCCAGGTGCAGAGTAGATAGTGCAGGGGGATCTTTGTCACAATATGTGCTGATGGATAGTCAGCACATATTGTGACAAATATCCCCCTGCACTATCTACTCTGCAATTGTGAGTACCCATTTGGCTTTTTTTCATTGATTTCACATATATGGATATATTGATGCACACATGAGGCGCCCTCTTGTTCTTTATTATTATCCATACATCTCTGGCTTTGTCTATGAGGAGGAGAGCAGCCTAACTAATTGCTTCATTGTGAGATCATCTGGTTCTACTGAAAGGGTTAGCTGGTACACCCTAAGACTCCAGCCTGTACCTACCAGTACATAAGTGTACTATAGTCGCATGTGAGTATCCACTTGGCTTACTTGATTTACATCTCTAT
Organism: Bombina bombina; assembly: GCF_027579735.1. Lineage (NCBI taxonomy): Eukaryota > Metazoa > Chordata > Amphibia > Anura > Bombinatoridae > Bombina > Bombina bombina. The sequence continues at coordinate 753,287,281 of NC_069500.1, forward strand.
ATATTATATTGCTATGCATATGAGGCACCCCTCTTGTTCTCGTTATCTTTTATGGTTAGGAAAGAAGCTTATTTATCAAACACTGAAGAGGTATTTCAGAGACTATACTGCAAATAATTGCAAAGTTGTAAACAAAATGTTTTTCTATCTATCTCCTAAAAGATATAATCTCTTAATAATAGATATGTCTTAAAAATTGCGCTTGGAAGAAGACTTCACCGCCTGGAACAGGACCTTCTCCGCCGGACTTCAGGAACCATGAGTACCAACCTGGGGGTTAGACTAAGGTTTTTTTGGGGGGGATTTGTTTTATTTAGATTAGGGATGGGCAGAAAAAGAGCTAAATGCCCTTTTCAGGGCAATTTGTAGTTTAGGTTTTTTAGTGTTAGGTTCTTTTATTTTCGCGGGTGGGGGGGTTTAATGTTAGGTGGGACTTTGTATATTTTTTGTAAAAGAGCTGATTATCTTGGGGCAATGCCCTGCAAAAAGCCCTTTTAAGGGCTACTGGTAGTTTATTATTAGAGAAGGGGGTGTTTTTATTTTGGGGGGGGGGTCTTTTTTATTTTCATAGGGATTAGGTTTAATTTTGTTAAATTTGGTAATTTGATTTTTTTTTATTTTCTGTAATGTTAGCTTTTTTTATTTTTTGTAAACTTAGTTTTTTGTTTTTTTTTCGTAACTTTAGAATGTATTAGTTTAGGTAATTTGGGTTTATTTAATGGGGTGTTAAATTAGGGGTTGTTAGGTTAGGGGGTGTTAGGTTAGGGGTTTTTAAGTTAGGGGGCGTTAGGTTAGTGTACTGTACTTAGTTATTTAAATAGTTATTTGCATTGTGGGTTTTGGCGGTTTAAAGGGTTAATAAGTTAAATAGGTTTATTGCGATGTAGGGGTTTTGCATTTAGGGGTTAATAGTGTAAATAGGTTTATTGCTATGTACGGGTTTTGCAATTTAGGGGTTAATAGGTTTATTGTGATGTAGGGGTTTTGCGGTTTAGGGGTTAATAAGTTAAATAGGTTTATTGAGATGTAGGGGTTTTGCGGTTTAGGGGTTAATAGGATAAATAGGTTTATTGCGATGCAGGTTTTTTTTTGCGGTTTAGGGGTTAATAGGGTAAATAGGTTTATTGTGATGTAGGGGTTAATAGGGTAATTAGGTGTATTGCGATGTTGGCGGTTGACGATTAAGTGCTTATTAATTTTAGTTTTAATTGCGATTTTTTGGGGAAGGTGGAAATATAGGTTAAGAAATGTTAGGTTTATAGTATTGCTACACCTGTAGCTTAAATTTTTATATAAAAGAAGAGTTACAAAATACGTTGTTTCTATATCTGTAGTTTAAAAAATAATTAGACTGCCCTCTGGGCAGGGTTATCGACTAGTGTGTATATAAAACAAATATACAGATAGAGTTACATCATCGGTTGACAAAAAAAAATACAAGCTGGCTATAATAATTAGCATAATTAATTATGTATCCAGCAATGAAATCAGCTGGGGACCAGAGCTGTTACTTCTGCTATGAAATCAACAATAGATCCCCTCAAACCGAGAATAAACCGTGGATATAACAGGGCCTGCATTCCTACATTTTATTCTATACTACCTTACAGGCCTGAACTCTTTAATTGCTGTCTGTCTCAGTATCATTCAGGCTAGAATGCCAACCTAGATATGGATAGGCAGATTTCCAAACTGCGTTACATGAAACACATCAATGTTTAGTATTATTGAGCAATATTACAGTTTGTTCTGAGAAACAGTGCAGCTATTTTTTTTGTATCAGTGCATAATAATTAAACCTGTGAGACTGAGTCATACATCCTAAGTGACATTTATATCTCTGTCACCTGCATGCCCTGGCTCCTTAGCGATAACACCATGATGCTGGAAGGCCGAGATAATGTGAAGGAAATAGTTCAGTCGGCCTCCTCCCTTATCCTCCTGCCTTGCAAACATATTAGGCCTTTGACTCCACAGTAGAGGGGCATAACAGGTACAAATCTTATTTCAATGTCTATAAACTCTCACTAAATCAAGTTACTAAACTTATACATAGAAGAATATATGTGTGCATTGAATATCCATAGATAGGGATGAAAAAGAAATGGAAATGATGAATAATGCATGATGGGAGTCATTAGCGAAGGAGTGATTACGGTAAGTGTGGTTAATGAGGTATGATGGAGGGGAGGGGGAAATTATGGAGATCAGTACCAGTGATTAATGTGCATGCAAGACTAAAGGGGCAAATGGGAGGTTAATGCTACTGTGCAGGTGTGCAGATGGTACTCAGCAGGACCGGGGTAAGGATGCAACTAGAAAGGGGTTAAGAGAACATTAAAATCATGTTTTATATGTTACATAGTATAGAAAGGCAATTAAAGGGATATGAAACACACATTTTTTTCTTTCATGATTCAGAGTGCAATTTTTAATAACTTTCCAATTTATTTCTATTATCTGTTTCACTCTCTTTTTATCCTTTATTGAAAAGTATACTAGGAAAGGCTTAGAAGCTGCTGATTGGTGGCTAATCATATATGCCTCTTGTTATTGATTTTTAGCTAGCTCCCAGTTGTGCACTTCTGCTCATTCAACAAAAGATAGCAAGGGAATGAAGCAAATTAAATAATAGAAGTATATTGGAAAGTAGTTTAAAATTGTATGATCAGCCCGAATCATGAAAAAAAAATAATAATGGGGGTTTCGAGTCCTTTTACGAACTGCATTGCAAAAGGCACCCATACAAAATAAATCCAGTAATTGCTTGCAGATTTATGTTGTTTTGCAGTCCAGTGACAAACTCTTGGACGAGCCTGTTTAGTATGTTGATCATATGTGCTTTGAAGGGGCTAATTGGGGAGATATAACAATAAGCTCTTGCAATGATCAAGCAATTAATGTGTAGCGTGTAACAGGGGTAAAAAAACAAAGTGAAGGCTCTATAAGCACTAATGTAATAGGCTAGTGACTTGGGGTAAATTCCTGGGGTGGGGCAGATGGTGTCCATTTTCTGATTACATTCATTTTTTTATTAAATATATATTAACTAATATGATAACAAGCTGCCTCCTATCAGATTTTGAAGAGATATCAAATCTTAGCAACTTTACAAATTTATTGTTGGAATGGGTTTCTGGAGTTTGTTGACAGCATATCCAGAGACGAGCAAAAAATCACCACTAGCTTTTAATGTTACATTGAAGAAACTACGGCACATATATTATAGATACTGACGATAGATTCTCTGTGACAATGGCTTAGTTACATGCAAGTTCATAGAATAGCAGTCTTAAAGGGACAGTAAAGTCATAATTAGACATTCGGGATTTAGACAGAGCATACAGTTTTTAACCAATTTCCAATTTACTTCTATTATTTAATTTGCTTCCTTTTTTTGTTATCCTTTGCTGAAAGGTTTATCTAGGTAAGCTCAGGAGCAGCAAATAATCTAGGTTCTAGCTGTTGATTGGTGGCTGCATATATATATACTGTCATTGTCATTGGCTCACACATGTGTTCAGTTAGAAACCAGTAGTGCATTTGCTGCTCTTCGATTAATGATACCAAGAGAATGAAACAAATTTTATAATAGAAGTAAATTGTATGTTCTACTAAAATCATGAAAGAAAAATGTTGGGTTTCGTGTCCCTTTAAGACAGGATGAAGCCAGGGATAAAGCTGAGGAAGTGATATTAATTAACCCCTTCGCTACTAGGGATGGGCGAATGTTTCGCAACATTCGAAAAACGGCACAAATTTTAACACATTCGTTCGTTCTAATCGAATTTCAAATGTTTACATAACATTCTAACATTCGATTTTCAAATGTTCGGTTTCGAATTTTACGATTACATTCGAAAATATTATTTTCGAAAAATTCGAATTTAGATTGTAATAGTATTTCTAATGCTTTTTCTTTAAATGTAATATTCGAATTATGCAATATTCGAATTCGAAAAATTCGAATTTAGATTGTAATAGTATTTCTAATGCTTTTTCTTTAAATGTAATATTCGAATTATGCAATATTCGAATTCGAAAAATTCGAATTTAGATTGTAATAGTATTTCTAATGCTTTTTCTTTAAATGTAATATTCGAATTATGCAATACAGTATTCGAATTCAAAAAATTCGAATTTAGATTGTAATAGTATTTCTAATGCTTTTTCTTTAAATGTAATATTTGAATTATGCAATATTCGAATTCGATAAATTTGAATTTAGATTGTAATAGTATTTCAAATGTTTTTTCTTTAAATGTAATATTCGAATTATGCAATATTCGAATTCGAAAAATTCGAATTTAGATTGTAATAGTATTTCTAATGCTTTCTTTAAATGTAATATTCGAATTATGCAATATTCTATATGGAAACATTCAAAATGATATATTTGTACCTATTATGTATCAATTTACTAGATTCCCGCCCTACCACATGAACTATTGAACTTCTGAATAGTATTTGTTAAATAGAATGTTATTACATTTCGAATGTGGACATTCGATATAATTATAAACATTCTAATTCGAAAGTGACATTCGAAAACTGTAAATAACATTCGATTTTCGAATTTTTAAGAATATTCGTTCTTATCGACATTCAGATTTAGAATTCGAATTTCGGTAATAACATTCGTTCTACATTCGAAATTCGAAAATTTACACATTTGCCCATCCCTATTCGCTCGAATTTCAGAGAAAAACTTGCCCAAAGTACTGTAGAATTTTAGCATTTTTGCTATCATTCCATTTAAATAGAAATAGAGCTTTTTTTATTTACCTATCAAAACGATGTATATTTTGTAATGTATCTAGGGCAATTTTTGCTATATTTGATGCCACTATTTGGCCGCCAAATACGATCATATTAAGAATAGTTAACTTTTTCGCAAATGTTGGGTTTCACACTGAAATGATTTACACACAACTACAGCCATAAGACAAAAGGTTGTTGTAGAGGGGTAGAGAGGGGTTGTTTTTTGTTTTTTCCTCCATTCTCTCATATTTTCCTAAGTGAGAGACTGGGAGGTAGGGTTTACAGGAAGAAAGTCAGACACACTCAAGTTTACTTTATGTCATTTTTTTTTAATATCTTTATTTATCTGGTAATGTCAAAAGTGTATTGTGTGACATGGAAACCTGTACATTGTGTTAAGATTTGTTTGTTTAACTGAGTATGTCATTAAAATAAAAAGATATGAAAAAAAGACAAATGGTTGTAAAAGCTTCTCTGGGGTCTCCTTTTTTGTTCAGAAACAGTAGACAGGAATGGCTTTACAATTGTTTTTTTGGCAATTAGAAGGATGCTAATTGCAGCTGCTAACTACACTTCTGAAAGGTTGTTTTTGTTGTAGTGTAAGTGTAGAGATTACCCTCCCACCTGACACCTCCCACCCCCTGATCCCTACCTGATCTCGCCCAAACAGCTCTCTTCCCTTCTCCTTTCCCACCCACCATTGGTCATCACCATTTTAGTTACTCAAAGACAGTCTGATAGTATGCATTTTAGGGTTTTTTTTATTTTTTAAATATATTTATTTATTTCTGTAGTGTTGGGGTCCCTTCTCAGCCACCAACTTCCCTTATCCCCCCAACACCTCTCTTACCCTCCCACCTTCCACTGCACACATTATATTTATTGCTGGAAGCCAGTCTGCAAGTAAAAAAATTACTCTTTTGTTTCTAAAATTATTATAATTAGTTTTTTAATTTTGTAGTGTAGAGGCCCCTTCAAGATCACCTTTTTCTGTAGCGTAGGGTCTCCGCCAACCGCAGAGGCGTAACTAGAAACCACATGGCCCAGGTGCAAGAATTCAAGCAGGGCCCCCGCCGCCCCCCAAATGTGAATTTAATTTAAAAAAATCAACATTTAACACAGGGGAAAAAACTGCGCTGTATACACACACATATATAACTGAATGTTCTGTATACACAAACACACACACATCTATATATATATATATATATATATATATATATATAGCTGACTGTGCTGTATACACACATATATATAGCTGACTGGGCTGTATACACACACACACACATATATATTTATATATAAATTATATATATATATATATATATATATACATACATATATATATATATATATATATATATATATATAGCTGACTGTGCTGTTTACACACACACACATACATATATATATATATATATATATATATCTGACTGTGCTTTATACACACATATACAGCAGCTGCTCATGATTCACTACCCACAATAGTTTTGCACCAATAAATCATAGTGTACAGGTTTAAAACTCAATTACAAGCAAGTCACCTACGCTTTACAGGCTGAGAAATCCTTTAAAATCAGCCAATAGGATTTCAGTAGCTCTCATCGTATTGACTGATTTGAATTTCACAAAAGAAACAAAGTATCAGCGCTACTAATATGGAGAGGACAAAAAAGTATAAAATGTATTGGTGGTGTGGAATGATATACTAGGGTTTATATCCCAAAATATCACAGTGTTAATCTGTGATAAATCTTAAAAAGTCCTAAAATGTTAAATTGCTGAGGGAGTATAAAATACACTATATCTGTAAAATACACAGTAGAAGAATAAAAGTTTCAATTAGCACTTAAAAAGTTATGATTTAATGCCTAAAAATTATAACACCCTCTAAAAGAGAATACAATTTCAGAATTTAATGCAATACAAATAAAAATAAAAATAAATATAAATAAAGAATCAATTAAGATAAAATACACTACACAGCAAATGAAGTTATCAGAATATATTCCCAATGATTGAGTCTCAAAATGAAAGTTTTTGTCTTACAATTTGTGGCAGTGTTAGATCGTTTAAAAAACTTTCTTCACTTGAGTCCGGCTGTGCTCTTCTCCTTTTGTTTTTCAGCTTTGGCACTGATTTGAATTTAAAGACTCAAATCAGCCAACAGGAATTCAAGGTAACCCATATTTAAACGCGTACCTTGAATTAAATCCTCAGTGTGCGTCGCTGATCATACAAAGAGGATCTCCATGATCCATGGCTCTGCGGTCACCGGTCTTCAGTTCCGCCCTCCGCTCCGTGCCGTCTTGTTCCTGGAAGAAGATTGAAGATGGCGCCGCTTGGAAGAAGACTTCCGCCCCGGACTTCAGGAACTGTGACTACCTATCTGGGGGTTAGACTTAGGCTTTTTTTTGGGGGGGGGGTTTGTTTTTTTTAGATTAAAGGACCTGTCAACACAGTAGATTTGCATAATCAACAAATGCAAGATAACAAGACAATGCAATAGCACTAAGTCTGAACTTCAAATGAATAGTAGATTTTTTTTCTGACAATTTTAAAAGTTATGTCTTTTTCCACTCCCCCTGTACCATGTGACAGCCATCAGCCAATCACAAATGCATACACGTACCATGTGACAGTTATCAGCCATTCACAAATGCATAAACACTTATTCTTGCACATGCTCAGTAGGAGCTCGTGACTCAAAAAGTTTAAATATAAAAAGACTGTGCACATTTTGTTAATGGAAGTAAATTGGAAAGTTGTTTAAAATGGCATGCTCTATCTGAATAATGAAAGTTTAATTTTGATTGAGTGTCCCTTTAAGGTTTTAATGGGCCTTTAAAAAAGAGCTGAATGCCCATACAAATGCCCTTTAGGGGCAATGAGTAGTTTAGGATTTTTTAGTGTTAGTTTTTTTATTTTGGGGGTTTGGTGGGTGGGGGGTTTATTGTTAGAGGGGGGACTTAGTAATTTTTAAGGTAAAAGAGCTGTTTAACTTAGGGCAATGCCCTACAAAATGCCCTTTTAAGGGCTATTGGTAGTTTAGCATTAGATTAGGGGGTGTTTTTATTTTGGGGGGGGCTTTTTTATTTTCATAGGGATTAGGTTTAATTTTTTTATTTTTGATAATTTGGTTTATTATTTTATGTAATGTTAGAATTTTTTATTTTATGTAATCTTAGATTAATTTAATGTTAGGTTTATTTTATTTTTAAGTAATGTTAGCTTTTTTATTTTAATTGTTTGTAATTTAGGGGGTGTTAGGTTAGGGGGCTTAGTAATTTAATTTGTTATTTGCGTTGTGTGGGTTTGGCGGTTTAGGGGTTATTGTTTTATTAGGATTAATGCGTTGGTGGGGGATGGCGGTTTAGGGGTTAATATTTTTAATAGGTACTTTGCGATGTGGGTTAATGGCAGATTAGGTGTTAATAGTTTTAATAGGGACTTTGCAATGTGGGTGAATGGCGGATTAGGGGTTAATACATGTATTAGGTAGTTTGTGATGTTGGGGTTTGCGGATTTAGGGGTTAATACTTTTATTAGGTTATTAGGTATATCACGATGTGGGTGAATGACGGATTAGGGGTTAATAGTTTAATTAGGCATATTGTGTTGTGGGGGGGTTGTTGGTTTAGGGGTTAATACTTTTATTTTTAGTTCCGATGTGGGTTTGATGGTGGATATAGGGGTTTTACGTGTCGGGTTTATTTTTGGGAGGTGGGTTAGACTTTTACGGGAGATTTTAAATTTTTTTTATTTTCTTAGGCACCGTCAATTTCTAACGTGCCGTGAATCACTGGCGAATCCAGAAATTTGTATTTAAGCTCATTTGTGGACATCGCTAGTTTATCCAACTTACGGCACTTTATGAACTGCCGGCACCATATATATGTGATACCCCGATGTGCGAGGTGTAATTACGGGCGGCGCAGGTTTCAGCAGTTACCCTAAAGCCTGCGCTGTATATGTAATCTCGCCCATATTGTTTATATGGTCAATTTGATAAACTTTTATAAAGGTCTTTACTTTCTTTGAGTTTGAGAAAGTTAATCTATTGTATGATCTAAAGTGGAGACTCAGAATTGTGTATAACTCTCTAATACTGGGCATGGTACAGATGGTGTTTTGTGCAGTGTCCCAAATGGAGCTTCATATGTCAATTAAGTGGCTTCAATATCTTTTATGTCTTTTAGTACAGTGTCTATAGTTTGCAGATGTGCCATAGTTTATATTAGTATGATCCCCATGTAAGTTTCACTCTCTGTAACAATCAGTGATTTGGCTTCATATGGTATGCACATAATATCATATGGAATGCAGGTACTAACCAGTGGGACACAGTATGAAGGTAATGGGCAGCAGAAAAAAAAATGCATGTAACAGTCACAGAATGCAGGTAATGACCAGTGGTATACTGTATGCAATAAGCGGACAGCAAGACACATTATACAGGTAATGATCAGTGGTACATAATATGCAGGTTATAGGCAGCAAGACATAATATGCAAACAATGGTAAACTGCACCAGAATGCAGATAAAGGCCAGGCCAGCAGGCCACAATATCCAGATAATGTTTAGCAGGCAATATAATGCATATAATGGCCCGTGGGACACAGTATGCAGGTAATTAACAATGGAACACAATATACAGGTAATGGCCAGCATGACCCAATATACAAGTGATAGCCAGCAGGACACAGAATAGATATATTGGCCAGTGGGACACAGTATGAATTTGATAGCCAGTAAAACATAATATGTAGGCAATAGCTAGGGGGGCACATTTACCAACAGGACCCATTATACAGTTGATGGCCAGCAGGGCACAATGTGCAGATAATGGCTAATGAGAAATAGTATGCAAGTAATGGCCCGCAGGGACCAATATACAGGTTATGGCCAGCAGGACAAGGTTTGCCAGTTATTGCTTGCAAAACTCGTTTTGCGAGTAATGGTCAATAGAACATTATTTGTAGGTAATGACTAGTAAGCCACAATATGCATGTAATGACCAGCCAGACAAAGCATGCAGGAAATGGCCAGCAGAACATGATATGCAGGAAATAACTATCAGTACACAATATGCAGATAATGACCAGCAGGACAAGGTTTAAGAGATTAAATGCCCTATCGTCCTAAATATAGCTACATTGCCCTCTACTAATATTGGCACCCTTGGTAAATATGAGCAAAGAAGGCTGTGAAAATTTGTCTTTATTGTCTAACTTTTCGATCTTTTCGATGCACAAAAATACTCTGCTCTCATGGATATCAAACAATTGCAAACACAACAAAGGTTTATCCAAAAAAATAATAATCTTTGTTAAATATGTGTGGCACAATTATTGAAACCCTTTCAGTCAATACTTGCCAACTCCCTTTCCCAAGAAAACAGCTCTGAGTCTTCTCCTATAATGCCTGGTGAGGTTGGAGAATACATGGCAAGGGATCTGAGACCATTCCTCCATACAGAATTTCTCCAGTTCCTTCATATTTCGAGGTTGACACTGGTGGACTCTCCTCTTCAGTTCACCCCACAGGTTTTCTATGGGGTTCATGTCAGGGGACTGAGATGGCCATGGCAGGACTTTGATTTTTTGGGCAGTAAACCATTTTTGTGTTGATTTTTATATATGTTTTGGATCATTGTGCTGCTGGAAGATCCAATCACAGCCTATTTTAAGCTTTCTGAAGGGGCAGAACTACAGGGGGTACAGAGGTCGCAACTGCAACTGGGCTCCTGAGGGTGGGGGCTCAGCTTCAATAAAAAACGTTGACCTGCCACTGCCTGCACTGATATTATGTGAGTGTGCCGTGATGCTTCACTAGGGTCTCTGTCTCTGACTGCAGGGGTTAGTGTTTCTGTTTTGCCCATTGGTGTTTATGTGTGTGTTTGTGTATGTGTGTATGTATGTATGTATGTATGTATGTGACTGTGTGTGTATTTATGCATGTATGTGTGTGTGTGTGTATGTTTGTGGAACCAGCAAATTACAGACCTTGTTACTACAGCATGGGGGGGGGGGGCGGGGGTAAACAGTGTCACTATACACTACCACTATATACAGTACGGGGGGGCTGGACCATGTCACTGACTACTGTGGTCACTTTATAAAGTACTGGGATGGGTGGGGTCAGGCCAGCCATCTCACCAGCAGATTACAGACTGACTCACTATATACAGTACTGGTGGGTTAAACAGTGTCACTATATACAGTAATAGGGGGTCAGACCATCTCACAGACTGTGGGCACAGGGTACCTCCTTTTGCAGACATGTAATCTGATTAACATTTTTTTTCTGTGTTAAATGTAAAAAAAAAAAGATATGTACCAATTTCACCTTTTTTGTGGGGTGGGGAGTCCTTCTTAGATTCTTGAACCTGGGCCCTGTGGTTTCTAGTTACGCCTCTGGCTTTCTGGCAAAGGCAGTCAAGTGTTCATTTAATATCTGTTGATATTTGATAGAGTCCATGATGATATGTATCCAAACAAAATTTCCAGGTCCTCTGGGTGAAAAACAGCCCCAAAACACTAAAGAGCCACCACCATATGTAACCGTGGTCATGAGGTTCTTTTCTATATGGCTACCTCTGTGTGTGTGCCAAAACCCACCACTGGTGTTTATTACCAAAAAGCTCTATTTTGGTTTCATATGACCATAGAACCCGATCCCATTTGAAGTTCCAGTAGTGTCTGGCAAATTCAAGACGCTTGGATTTGTTTTTGATAAAGGTAGAGGGTTTTTTTTTGTTTAAACCCTTCTAAAAAACTTGTGGTGATGTAGGTAACACAGGATTGTAGTTTTGGAGACTTTCTGACCCCAAGATGCAACTATCTTCTGCAATTCTCCAGCTGTGATCCTTGGAGATATTTTAGTCACTCGAACCATCCTCTTCACAGTGTGTTGAGACAATATAGACACATCCTCTTCCAGGTTGATTCATAATATTTCCAGTTGACTGGAATTTCTGAAGTATTGCCCTGATGGTGGAAATTGGCATTTTCAATTCTTTTGCTATTTTCTTATAGCCACTTCCCATTTGGTAAAGCTCCACAACCTTTTGACTCACATCACAGCTATATTCCTTGTTCTTACCCATTGTGATGAAAGACTAAGGGAATTTGGCCTATGTGTTACCTCATATTCATACCCCTGTGAAACAGGAAGTCATAGTTGAACAATTTCCTGTTCCTAGTCACCCAGGTGTACTAAAAAATGTAAAATATCAATGGGAATATACTTCAAATATATTTTTCTAATATGAATTCATAGGGGTGCCAATAATTGTGCAACACATATATTTAAGAAATATTTGTATTTTTTGGATAAATTTGTGTTCAATCAATTAGCCGCACATTATGTTGTAACTTTGCTAGAGAAAACTGCAGTCCTTGGACTTATGGAGATAGGTTAAACAACCCTCCTCAGGCCTCAGGCAAACTAAAAGGCCAGTTTAAGGAGGCTACCGTAAATGACTGCCGCCAACCTGCAGCAAGTAAGGTGTAAAGAAGAGTGGGGAAGCTTCCAGGAGTTCTCAGGAGCAAATATGAAGAAGGATCTCTATTCTGGACCTAAAAAGGTAAGCACAGCTCCACCTCCCTCAGGGTGCAGTCTCGTTTAGCACACTATGCCTTTTCACACAGAAGAAATATCCTGTAGCATATCAGTCTGATCCCACCCAATGACAGTCTAGCGCTGAAATACCAGGCAATTCTCCTCTGAACAAGAGAAAACAACAAACCACAGACATACGTTTTGTTCTCTTTGGGAGGCAGCACACTCAGATCCTAAAGGCCTTATCCCTTAGGTATGCTCTGGGCTAATTTTCCCTACACTATCTTAAAATAGAGTTGCAAGAGACTTGTGCTTACATGGTTTACCAAGTCCACACGAATAGCCGCCCCATCCAAACTTAAATCTCAGAAATAAACTTTATTACCATCATGATAGAAAAAAATGTTGACACTTCAGGATGCATCAATTCTCTCCTTATGATAAAGTATACATTTGAGATTTAAATTTGGTTGGATGTTTGGAATAGCCAGTGCAGTGGAGTGCTGGGAATCCTGTGGATTTGTTTACATGGTTGGCATCAGGAGTTTACTGAGTTATTAAAAATGTACATTAGCCCATTTTTATATGTATTGCATATATCATAAGACATCGCATTGCACCTCACTTGTAATACCAGCACATATTTGCACGTGTTAGTATTACTAAATTTAGCCCAAAAATGTAGCTTTCACAGAAACGATATTTTACGCTCAACTTGTAATCTAGCCCTAAATGGGCACTTTCTCCAGTATGGTGAGCTGGATCCATTGGCTATATAGTATACTGTATATTAATAGGTAACTTACGCCTAGATTACGAGTTTGGCGTTAGCCTTAAAAAGCAGTGTTGAGAGGTCCCAACGCTGCTTTTTATCTAACGCTGGTATTACGAGTCAGACAGGAAAGGGTCTACCGCTCACTTTTCTTCCGCGACTCGAGGCTACCGCAAATCACCTTACGTCAATTGCGTATCCTATCTTTTCTATAGGATTTGCCTAACGCTGGTATTACAAGTCTTGGAAGAAGTGAGCGGTAGACCCTCTCCTGGCAAGACTCCTACAACATTTAAAAGTCAGTAGTTAAGAGTTTTATGGGCTAACGCCGGAACATAAAACTCTTAACTAAAGTGCTAACAAGTACACTAACACCCATAAACTACCTATTAACCCCTAAACCGAGGCCCCCCCACATCGCAAACACTATAATAAATATTTTTAACCCCTAATCTGCTGACCGGACATCGCCGCCACCTACATTATACTTATGAACCCCTAATCTGCTGCCCCCAACATCGCTAACACCTACATTAGAGTTATTAACCCCTAATCTGCCGCCCCCAACGTCGCCGCAACATAACTACACTTATTAACCCCTAATCTGCCGACCGGACATCGCCGCCACTTTAATAAATGTATTCACCCCTAAACCACCGCACTCCCACCTCGCAAACACTAGTTAATTTTTATTAACCCCTAATCTGCCTGCCCTAACATCGCCAACACCTACTTACATTTATTGACCCCTAATCTGCCACCCCCAACGTTGCCGCTACTATAATAAAGTTATTAACCCCTAAACCTAAGTCTAACCGTAACCCTAACACCCCCCTAATTTAAATATAATTTAAATACATCTAAATAAAATAACTACAATTAAATAAATTATTCAGATTTAAAACTAAATACTTACCTGTAAAATAAACCCTAAGCTAGCTACAATATAACTAATAGTTACATTGTAGCTATCTTATGATTTATTTTTATTTTACTGGCAACTTTGTATTTATTTTAACTAGGTACAATAGTTATTAAATAGTTATTAACTATTTAATAACTACCTAGCTAAAATAAGTACAAATTTACCTGTAAAATAAATCCTAACCTAAGTTACAATTACACCTAACACTACACTATCATTAAATAAATTACCTAAACTACCTACAATTAATTACAATTAAATACAATAAACTAAATTACGGAAAAACAACAACAAAAAAACACTAAATTACGAGAAAAAAAAACCCATAATTTATGTAAGAACTTACCTGATAAATTCATTTCTTTCATATTAGCAAGAGTCCATGAGCTAGTGACGTATGGGATATACATTCCTACCAGGAGGGGCAAAGTTTCCCAAACCTTAAAATGCCTATAAATACACCCCTCACCACACCCACAATTCAGTTTAACGAATAGCCAAGAAGTGGGGTGATAAGAAAAAAGTGCGAAAGCATATAAAATAAGGAATTGGAATAATTGTGCTTTATTCAAAAAAATCATAACCACCACAAAAAAGGGCGGGCCTCATGGACTCTTGCTAATATGAAAGAAATGAATTTATCAGGTAAGTTCTTACATAAATTATGTTTTCTTTCATGTAATTAGCAAGAGTCCATGAGCTAGTGACGTATGGGATAATGACTACCCAAGATGTGGATCTTTCCACGCAAGAGTCACTAGAGAGGGAGGGATAAAATAAAGACAGCCAATTCCTGCTGAAAATAATCCACACCCAAAATAAAGTTTAATGAAAAACATAAACAGAAGATTCAAACTGAAACCGCTGCATGAAGTACTTTTCTACCAAAAACTGCTTCAGAAGAAGAAAATACATCAAAATGGTAGAATTTAGTAAAAGTATGCAAAGAGGACCAAGTTGCTGCTTTGCAAATCTGATCAACCGAAGCTTCATTCCTAAACGCCCAGGAAGTAGAAACTGACCTAGTAGAATGAGCTGTAATCCTTTGAGGCGGAGTTTTACCCGACTCGACATAGGCAAGATGAATTAAAGATTTCAACCAAGATGCCAAAGAAATGGCAGAAGCTTTCTGGCCTTTTCTAGAACCGGAAAAGATAACAAATAGACTAGAAGTCTTTCGGAAAGACTTAGTAGCTTCAACATAATATTTCAAAGCTCTAACAACATCCAAAGAATGCAACGATTTCTCCTTAGAATTCTTAGGATTAGGACATAATGAAGGAACCACAATTTCTCTACTAATGTTGTTGGAATTCACAACTTTAGGTAAAAATTCAAAAGAAGTTCGCAACACCGCCTTATCCTGATGAAAAATCAGAAAAGGAGACTCACAAGAAAGAGCAGATAATTCAGAGACTCTTCTGGCAGAAGAGATCGCCAAAAGGAACAAAACTTTCCAAGAAAGTAATTTAATGTCCAATGAATGCATAGGTTCAAACGGAGGAGCTTGAAGAGCCCCCAGAACCAAATTCAAACTCCAAGGAGGAGAAATTGACTTAATGACAGGTTTTATATGAACCAAAGCTTGTACAAAACAATGAATATCAGGAAGATTAGCAATCTTTCTGTGAAAAAGAACAGAAAGAGCAGAGATTTGTCCTTTCAAAGAACTTGCGGATAAACCTTTATCTAAACCATCCTGAAGAAACTGTAAAATTCTCTGAATTCTAAAAGAATGCCAAGAAAAATTATGAGAAAGACACCAAGAAATATAAGTCTTCCAGACTCTATAATATATCTCTCTGGATACAGATTTACGAGCCTGTAACATAGTAGTAATCACAGAGTCAGAGAAACCTCTTTGACCAAGAATCAAGCGTTCAATCTCCATACCTTTAAATTTAAGGATTTGAGATCCTGATGGAAAAAAGGACCTTGCGACAGAAGGTCTGGTCTTAGCGGAAGAGTCCACGGATGGCAAGAGGCCATCCGGACAAGATCCGCATACCAAAACCTGTGAGGCCATGCCGGAGCTATCAGCAGAACAAACGAGCATTCCTTCAGAATCTTGGAGATTACTCTTGGAAGAAGAACTAGAGGCGGAAAGATATAGGCAGGATGATACTTCCAAGGAAGTGATAATGCATCCACTGCTTCCGCCTGAGGATCCCGGGATCTGGACAGATACCTGGGAAGTTTCTTGTTTAGATGAGACGCCATCAGATCTATTTCTGGAAGCTCCCACATTTGAACAATCTGAAGAAATACCTCTGGGTGAAGAGACCATTCGCCTGGATGCAACGTTTGGTGACTGAGATAATCCGCTTCCCAATTGTCTATACCTGGGATATGAACCGCAGAGATTAGACAGGAGCTGGATTCCGCCCAAACCAGAATTCGAGATACTTCTTTCATAGCCAGAGGACTGTGAGTCCCTCCTTGATGATTGATGTATGCCACAGTTGTGACATTGTCTGTCTGAAAACAAATGAACGATTCTCTCTTCAGAAGAGGCCAAGACTGAAGAGCTCTGAAATAGTTCCAAAATATTGATCGGTAATCTCACCTCCTGAGATTCCCAAACTCCTTGTGCCGTCAGAGATCCCCACACAGCTCCCCAACCTGTGAGACTTGCATCTGTTGAAATTACAGTCCAGGTCGGAAGCACAAAAGAAGCCCCCTGAATTAAACGATGGTGATCTGTCCACCACGTTAGAGAGTGTCGTACAATCGGTTTAAAAGATATTAATTGAGATATCTTTGTGTAATCCCTGCACCATTGATTCAGCATACAGAGCTGAAGAGGTCGCATGTGAAAACGAGCAAAGGGGATTGCGTCCGATGCAGCAGTCATAAGACCTAGAATTTCCATGCATAAGGCTACCGAAGGGAATGATTGTGACTGAAGGTTTCGACAAGCTGAAATCAATTTTAGACGTCTCTTGTCTGTCAAAGACACAGTCATGGACACTGAATCTATCTGGAAACCCAGAAAGGTTACCCTTGTCTGAGGAATCAATGAACTTTTTAGTGAATTGATCCTCCAACCATGATCTTGAAGAAACAACACAAGTCGATTCGTATGAGATTCTGCTAAATGTAAAGACTGAGCAAGTACCAAGATATCGTCCAAATAAGGAAATACCACAATACCCTGTTCTCTGATTACAGACAGAAGGGCACCGAGAACCTTTGTAAAAATTCTTGGAGCTGTAGCTAGGCCAAACGGCAGAGCCACAAACTGGTAATGCTTGTCCAGAAAAGAAAATCTCAGGAACTGATAATGATCTGGATGAATCGGAATATGCAGATATGCATCCTGTAAATCTATTGTGGACATATAATGCCCTTGCTGAACAAAAGGCAAGATAGTCCTTACAGTTACCATTTTGAACGTTGGTATCCTTACATAACGATTCAATATTTTTAGATCCAGAACTGGTCTGAAGGAATTCTCCTTCTTTGGTACAATGAAGAGATTTGAATAAAACCCCATCCCCTGTTCCAGAACTGGAACTGGCATAATTACTCCAGCCAACTCTAGATCTGAAACACAATTCAGAAATGCTTGAGCTTTCACTGGATTTACTGGGACACGGGAAAGAAAAAATCTCTTTGCAGGAGGTCTCATCTTGAAACCAATTCTGTACCCTTCTGAAACAATGTTCTGAATCCAAAGATTGTGAACAGAATTGATCCAAATTTCTTTGAAAAAACGTAACCTGCCCCCTACCAGCTGAGCTGGAATGAGGGCCACACCTTCATGTGGACTTAGAAGCTGGCTTTGCTTTTCTAGAAGGCTTGGATTTATTCCAGACTGGAGATGGTTTCCAAACTGAAACTGCTCCTGAGGATGAAGGATCAGGCTTTTGTTCTTTGTTGAAACAAAAGGAACGAAAACGATTAATAGCCCTGTTTTTACCCTTAGATTTTTTATCCTGTGGTAAAAAAGTTCCTTTCCCACCAGTAACAGTTGAGATAATAGAATCCAACTGAGAACCAAATAATTTGTTACCCTGGAAAGAAATGGAAAGTAGAGTTGATTTAGAAGCCATATCAGCATTCCAAGTTTTAAGCCATAAAGCTCTTCTAGCTAAAATAGCTAGAGACATAAACCTGACATCAACTCTGATAATATCAAAAATGTCATCACAGATAAAATTATTAGCATGTTGAAGAAGAATAATAATATTATGAGAATCATGATCTGTTACTTGTTGCGCTAAAGTTTCCAACCAAAAAGTTGAAGCTGCAGCAACATCAGCCAATGATATAGCAGGTCTAAGAAGATTACCTGAACACAGATAAGCTTTTCTTAGAAAGGATTCAATTTTCCTATCTAAAGGATCCTTAAACGAAGTACCATCTGACGTAGGAATAGTAGTACGTTTAGCAAGGGTAGAAATAGCCCCATCAACTCTAGGGATTTTGTCCCAAAATTCTAATCTGTCAGACGGCACAGGATATAATTGCTTAAAACGTTTAGAAGGAGTAAATGAATTACCCAATTTATCCCATTCTCTGGAAATTACTTCAGAAATAGCACTAGGAACAGGAAAAACTTCTGGAATAACCACAGGAGATTTAAAGACCTTATCTAAACGTTTAGAATTAGTATCAAGAGGACCAGAATCCTCAATTTCTAAAGCAATTAGTACTTCTTTAAGTAAAGAACGAATAAATTCCATTTTAAATAAATATAAAGATTTATCAGCATCAATCTCTGAAACAGAATCCTCTGAACCAGAAGAGTCATCAGAATCAGAATGATGATGTTCATTTAAAAATTCATCTGTATAAAGAGAAGTTTTAAAAGATTTTTTATGTTTACTAGAAGGAGGAATAACAGACATAGCCTTCTTGATGGATTCAGAAACAAAATCTCTTATGTTATCAGGAACATTCTGAACATTAGATGTTGATGGAACTGCAACAGGTAATGGTACATTACTAAAGGAAATATTATCTGCATTAACAAGTTTGTCATGACAATTAATACAAACAACAGCTGGAGGAATAGCTACCAAAAGTTTACAGCAGATACACTTAGCTTTGGTAGTTCCAGCACCAGACAGCGATTTTCCTGAAGTATCTTCTGACTCAGATGCAACGTGAGACATCTTGCAATATGTAAGAGAAAAAACAACATATAAAGCAAAATTGATCAAATTCCTTAAATGACAGTTTCAGGAATGGGAAAAAATGCCAATGAACAAGCTTCTAGCAACCAGAAGCAAAGAAAAAATGAGACTTAAATAATGTGGAGACAAAAGCGACGCCCATATTTTTTAGCGCCAAATAAGACGCCCACATTATTTGGCGCCTAAATGCTTTTTGGCGCCAAAAATTACGCCACATCCGGAACGCCGACATCTTTGGCGCAAAAGAACGTCAAAAATGACGCAACTTCCGGCGACACGTATGACGCCGGAAACAGAAAAGATTTTTTGCGCAAAAAAAAGTCTGCGCCAAGAATGACGCAATAAAATGAAGCATTTTCAGCCCCCGCGAGCCTAACAGCCCACAGGGAAAAAAAGTCAAATTTTTAAGGTAAGAAAAATAATTGATTCAAGTGCATTATCCCAAATATGAAACTGACTGTCTGAAAATAAGGAATGTTGAACATCCTGAGTCAAGGCAAATAAATGTTTGAATACATATATTTAGAACTTTATAAACAAAGTGCCCAACCATAGCTTAGAGTGTCACAGAAAATAAGACTTACTTACCCCAGGACACTCATCTACATGTTTGTAGAAAGCCAAACCAGTACTGAAACGAGAATCAGCAGAGGTAATGGTATATAAATAAGAGTATATCGTCGATCTGAAAAGGGAGGTAAGAGATGAATCTCTACGACCGATAACAGAGAACCTATGAAATAGACCCCGTAGAAGGAGATCACTGCATTCAAAATAGGCAATACTCTCCTCACATCCCTCTGACATTCACTGCACGCTGAGAGGAAAACCGGGCTCCAACCTGCTGCGGAGCGCATATCAACGTAGAATCTAGCACAAACTTACTTCACCACCTCCATAGGCATTTTAAGGTTTGGGAAACTTTGCCCCTCCTGGTAGGAATGTATATCCCATACGTCACTAGCTCATGGACTCTTGCTAATTACATGAAAGAAAACTAATTACAGCTAATCTAAGCCCCCTAATAAAATAAAAAAGCCCCCCAAAATAAAAAAAAAGCCCTACCCTATACTAAATTACAAATAGCCCTTAAAAGGGCCTTTTGCGGGGCATTGCCCCAAAGTAATCAGCTCTTTTACCTGTAAAAAAAAGAATACAATACCCCCCCAAACATTTACAACCCACCACCCACACACCCCTACTCTAAAACCCACCCAATACCCCCTTAAAAAAACCTAACACTACCCCATTGAAGATCACCCTACCTTGAGCCGTCTTCACCCAGCCGGGCACCAGTGGTCATCCGATCCGTCCAGAAGTCTTCATCCTATGGGCCAGAAGAGGACATCCAGACCGGCAGAAGTCTTCATCCTATCCGGGCAGAAGAGGACATCTGGACCGGGAGAAGGCTTCATCCAAGCGGCATCTTCTATCTTCATCCATCCGACGAGTAACGGCTCCATCTTGAAGACCTCCGGCGCGGAACATCCTTCTAGGCCGACGACTAGCGACCAATGAATATTCCTTTAAATGACGTCATCCAAGATGGCGTCCCTCGAATTCCAATTGGCTGATAGGATTCTATCAACCAATCGGAATTAAGGTTGGAAAAATCCGATTGGTTGATGCTATCAGCCAATCGGATTGAAGTTCAATCCGATTGGCTGATTGGATCAGCCAATAGAATGCGAGGTCAATCCTATTGGCTAGCATCAACCAATCGTATTTTTCCTACCTTAATTCCGATTGGCTGATAGAATCCTATCAGCCAATCGGAATTCGAGGGACGCCATCTTGAATGACGTAATTTAAAGGAACCGTCATTCGTCGTTAGTCGTCGGCCTAGAAGCATGTTCCACGCTGGAGGTCTTCAAGATGGAGCCATTCCTCGTCAGATGGATGAAGATAGAAGATGCCGCTTGGATGAAGCCTTCTCCCGGTCCGGATGTCCTCTTCTGCCCGGATAGGATGAAGACTACTGCCAGTCTGGATGTCCTCTTCTGGCCCATTGGATGAAGCCTTCTGGATGGATCGGATGACCATTGGTGCCCTGCTGGGTGAAGATGGCTCAAGGTAGGGTGATCTTCAATGGGGTAGTGTTAGGTTTTTTTAATGGGGTATTGGATGGGTTTTAGAGTAGGGGTGTGTGGGTGGTGGGTTGTAATGTTGGGGGGGTATTGTATTCTTTTTTTTACAGGTAAAAGAGTTGATTACTTTGGGGGAATGCCCCGCAAAAGGCCCTTTTAAGGGCTATTTGTAATTTAGTGTAGGGTAGGGAATTTTATTATTTGGGTTTTTTTTTTTATTTTATTAGGGGGATTAGATTAGGTGTAATTAGTTTAAAATATTGTAATTTCTTTTTTATTTTATGTAATTTAGTGGGGGGGGTTCCGTAATTTAGTTTATTTAATTTAATTGTATTTAATTGTAGGTAGTGATGTCGCAAACCTAAAATTTTCGGTTCGCATTGAATTCAATAGGCAGGCGAACTTTAAAACCTACAAGGACTCTTTCTGGCCACAATAGTGATGGAAAAGTTGTTTCAAGGGTACTAACACCTGGACTGTTGCATGCTGGAGGGGGATCCCTGGCAAAACTCCCATGGAAAATTACATAGTTGATGCAGAGTCTGCTTTTAAGCCATAATGGGTCTAAATCAACTAACATTCCCAAAGTGTCTGTCTCAAAACATCCCGGACAGAAGATAGATTGATAGTGATAGATAGGATAGATATATATACATAGATTGATAGTTAGATAGAATCGATAGAAGAGAAATAGATAGATTTGTTAGATATATAATTACCCTAATAAATTCTAATAATCAAACATGCGTTCTTGGACCCAACTAGCTTGTGTTAATTAGTACTTTTCTTAGCACTTTAATCCCTGTTCCCCCCCCCCTATCGGGGGAGTTCTATATGGCCTGACAGATTACCCTGAAAAATTATAATAATAAGACATGTGGTCTGCTACCTATTTTAACGAGGTTGTGTTTTAAGTACTACCATTCTTAGCACTTTAATCTCTGTAACTCCCCCTATTTGGTGAGGTCTATACGGCCTGGATGATTACCCATACAAAATATAATAATAAGACATCTGCTCTTGGTCTGCGACCCATGGTAACTATGTTGTGTTAATTAGTAATGTCCTTCGCATTTTAATAGCTGTTACTCATACTCACCCTATCGGTGGAGGTCTATATGGCCTGCATGATTACCCTTACAAAATATAACAACCAAACATATGCTCTGGGACCCATGGTAAGTAGGTTGTGTTAAGTAGTACTGTTCTTTGCATTTTCATACCTGTTACAACACCAAATGGTGGCAGGTCTATCTTGCCTTCATGATTAGCTGCACCCAAACCCAAAAAAAAGCCGAGTGGTCTTAGACTAACACCCATGGCTAACTCGGTTGTTTCAATTAGTACTATTCTTAGCACTTTCATCCCTGTTACGGGCAGTCTACATGGCCATCATGATTAGCCGAACAAAATACTACAATCCAACCTTTGCTCAGTCTTCATAGGCCCTTCATTGTCTGTATTTTGATAGTACAGTTCTTATTATTTTTATAGCTGATACAACACCGAATGGTGGCAGCTCTATATGGCCTGCATGATTAGCCGCACCCAGTACAAAAATAAATCCAAGCGGTCTTGGATTAACACCCATGGCTAACTCTGTTGTTTCAAGTAGTACTATTCTTAGCACTTTCATCTCATCATCCCTGTTACTTCCAGGACTCTCGGTGGTGGTGGTCTACATGGCCATCATGATTAGCCTAACCAAATACTACAATCCAACCTTGGCTCAGTCTTCCTAAGGCCCTTCATTGGCTGTATTTTGGTAGTACTGTTCTTGTTAGTTTAATAGCTGATACGACACCGAATGTTGTCAGCTCTATATGGCCTGCATGAATAGCCGCACCCAAAGCCAAAAAAAAGCCAAGCGGTTTTGCACTAACACCCATGGCTAACTCTGTTGTTTCAAGTTCTACTATTCTTAGCTCTTTCATCTCATCATCCCTGTTACTTCCAGGACTCTCGGTAGTGGTGGTCTACATGGCCATCATGATTAGCCTAACCAAATACTACAATCCAACCTTGGCTCAGTCTTCCTAAGGCCTTTCATTGGCTGTATTTTGGTAGTACTGTTCTTATTAGTTTAATAGCTGATACGACACCGAATGTTGTCAGCTCTATATGGCCTGCATGGATAGCCGCACCCAAAGCCAAAAAAAAGCCAAGCGGTTTTGCACTAACACCCATGGCTAACTCTGTTGTTTCAAGTTCTACTATTCTTAGCTCTTTCATCTCATCATCCCTGTTACTTCCAGGACTCTCGGTGGTGGTGGTCTACATGGCCATCATGATTAGCCTAACCAAATACTACAATCCAACCTTGGCTCAGTCTTCCTAAGGCCCTTCATTGGCTGTATTTTGGTAGTACTGTTATTATTAGTTTAATAGCTGATACGACACCGAATGTTGTCAGCTCTATATGGCCTGCATGAATAGCCGCACCCAAAGCCAAAAAAAAGCCAAGCGGTTTTGCACTAACACCCATGGCTAACTCTGTTGTTTCAAGTTCTACTATTCTTAGCTCTTTCATCTCATCCCTGTTACTTCCAGGACTCTCGGTGGTGGTGGTCTACATGGCCATCATGATTAGCCTAACCAAATACTACAATCCAACCTTGGCTCAGTCTTCCTAAGGCCCTTCATTGGCTGTATTTTGGTAGTACTGTTCTTGTTAGTTTAATAGCTGATACGACACCGAATGTTGTCAGCTCTATATGGCCTGCATGAATAGCCGCACCCAAAGCCAAAAAAAGCCAAGCGGTTTTGCACTAACACCCATGGCTAACTCTGTTGTTTCAAGTTCTACTATTCTTAGCTCTTTCATCTCATCATCCCTGTTACTTCCAGGACTCTCGGTGGTGGTGGTCTACATGGCCATCATGATTAGCCTAACCAAATACTACAATCCAACCTTGGCCCAGTCTTCCTAAGGCCCTTCATTGGCTGTATTTTGGTAGTACTGTTCTTATTAGTTTAATTACTGATACGACACCGAATGTTGTCAGCTCTATATGGCCTGCATGAATAGCCGCACCCAAAGCCAAAAAAAAGCCAAGCGGTTTTGCACTAACACCCATGGCTAACTCTGTTGTTTCAAGTTCTACTATTCTTAGCTCTTTCATCTCATCCCTGTTACTTCCAGGACTCTCGGTGGTGGTGGTCTACATGGCTATCATGATTAGCCTAACCAAATACTACAATCCAACCTTGGCTCAGTCTTCCTAAGGCCCTTCATTGGCTGTATTTTGGTAGTACTGTTCTTATTAGTTTAATAGCTGATACGACACCGAATGTTGTCAGCTCTATATGGCCTGCATGAATAGCCGCACCCAAAGCCAAAAAAAAGCCAAGCGGTTTTGCACTAACACCCATGGCTAACTCTGTTGTTTCAAGTTCTACTATTCTTAGCTCTTTCATCTCATCCCTGTTACTTCCAGGACTCTCGGTGGTGGTGGTCTACATGGCTATCATGATTAGCCTAACCAAATACTACAATCCAACCTTGGCTCAGTCTTCCTAAGGCCCTTCATTGGCTGTATTTTGGTAGTATTGTTCTTATTAGTTTAATAGCTGATACGACACCGAATGTTGTCAGCTCTATATGGCCTGCATGAATAGCCGCACCCAAAGCCAAAAAAAAGCCAAGCGGTTTTGCACTAACACCCATGGCTAACTCTGTTGTTTCAAGTTCTACTATTCTTAGCTCTTTCATCTCATCCCTGTTACTTCCAGGACTCTCGGTGTTGGTGGTCTACATGGCCATCATGATTAGCCTAACCAAATACTACAATCCAACCTTGGCTCAGTCTTCCTAAGGCCCTTCATTGGCTGTATTTTGGTAGTACTGTCATCCTTTTGAATAATAGATTACAGGAAAGGCATTGATTTTATAATCCCAGAGATCATTTATATGACCCGTGAAATAAAATAAAAAATTCATTAGATACCCGTTACACAATTATTTATCCTCAGGCCTTTTTAATACGAGGGTCCCGGAGCCTCAACCGAAACAACAGCATGAAAGAGGAGATATGTCATCCTTTTGAATAAAAGATTACAGTAAAGGCATTGATTTTAGAAACCCACAGATCATTATTTGCAACCGTTAAATTAGAAAAAAACATTGATTAGACAGCCGTGACACTTATTTATGCTCAGGCCTTTTTAATACGAGGGTCCCGGAGCCTCAACCGAAACAACAGCATGAAAGAGGAGATATGTCATCCTTTTGAATAAAAGATTACAGTAAAGGCATTGATTTTAGAAACCCACAGATCATTATTTGCAACCGTTAAATTAGAAAAAAACATTGATTAGACAGCCGTGACAATTATTTATGCTCAGGCCTTTTTAATACGAAGGTCCCGGAGCCTCAACCGAAACAACAGCATGAAAGAGGAGATATGTCATCCTTTTGAATAAAAGATTACAGTAAAGGCATTGATTTTAGAAACCCACAGATCATTATTTGCAACCGTTAAATTAGAAAAAAACATTGATTACACACCCGTGACACTTATTTATGATCAGGCCTTTTTAATACGAGGGTCCCGGAGCCTCAACCGAAACAACAGCATGAAAGAGGAGATATGTCATCCTTTTGAATAAAAGATTACAGTAAAGGCATTGATTTTAGAAACCCACAGATCATTATTTGCAACCGTGAAATTAGAAAAAAACATTGATTACACACCTGTGACACTTATTTATGCTCAGGCCTTTTTAATACGAGGGTCCCGGAGCCTCAACCGAAACAACAGCATGAAAGAGGAGATATGTCATCCTTTTGAATAAAAGATTACAGTAAAGGCATTGATTTTAGAAACCCACAGATCATTATTTGCAACCGTGAAATAGAAAAAAACATTGATTACACACCCGTGACCCTTATTTATCCTCAGGCCTTTTTAATACGAGGGTCCCGGAGCGTCAACCGAAACAACAGCATGAAAGAGGAGATATGTCATCCTTTTGAATAAAAGATTACAGGAAAGGCATTGATTTTAGAAACCCACAGATCATGATTTGCAACCGTTAAATTAGAAAAAAACATTGATTAGACACCCGTGACACTTATTTATGCTCAGGCCTTTTTAATACGAGGGTCCCGGAGCCTCAACCGAAACAACAGCATGAAAGAGGAGATATGTCATCCTTTTGAATAAAAGATTACAGTAAAGGCATTGATTTTAGAAACCCACAGATCATTATTTGCAACCGTTAAATTAGAAAAAAACATTGATTAGACAGCCGTTACACTTATTTATGCTCAGGCCTTTTTAATACGAGGGTCCCGGAGCCTCAACCGAAACAACAGCATGAAAGAGGGGATATGTCATCCTTTTGAATAAAAGATTACAGTAAAGGCATTGATTTTAGAAACCCACAGATCATTATTTGCAACCGTGAAATTAGAAAAAAACATTGATTACACACCCGTGACACTTATTTATGCTCAGGCCTTTTTAATACGAGGGTCCCGGAGCCTCAACCGAAACAACAGCATGAAAGAGGAGATATGTCATCCTTTTGAATAAAAGATTACAGTAAAGGCATTGATTTTAGAAACCCACAGATCATTTATATGACCCGTGTAATAGAAAAAAACATTCATTAGACACCGGTTACACTTATTTATCCTCAGGCCTTGTTAATACGAGGGTCCCGGAGCCGCAACCGAAACAACAGCATGAAAGAGGACATATGTCATCCTTTTGAATTATAGATTACAGGAAAGGCATTGATTTTAGAAACTGAGATAATTACTTGCAACCGGGAAATAAAAAAAAACATTGAACAGACACCCAGTACACTTTATTATCCATAGGCCTTTTCAGCAGAGGCTCCAGGACCCTCAACAAAAACAAGAGCAGGGAACTGGGCATAGGAGTACAATGGAGTGTGACAATAATAATCTGAAGGTGAAGATTGCATAGTTGTGGCATTTTTATTTTGTTATCGTGGGAACTTAGTACTTGCAATGACCTTGCTCTGGTGAATCCATATCACAAATGTGTTATTTAAGGAACTGTTTGTCTATTTTTTTGAATATCAGCATTTGGTAAATGAAGCTCAACTTAAGGCTGGTGAGAAACGACCTTTCTTCTGGCTGTTTGCAAATGTTGTGGCTCTGGACAAACATGTGAATAAGGGGCCATCAGCCATATTCTGCACGCAACCCCTTCGATGATTGACGATAAACATGTGTCACCTGCAAGCAGAGCTCGTTACTTCTGTCTAAATCATCTTCCTGGTATGGACAGGCCACTGTTTCCCACAGCAAGTACGAATTTTGAAATACAAGATTGTCTTGAGTATGGTAGGAAACCAAAGTTTATTTAATTCTGTACTATCTATCACCACAAAAAATGAACTTCTTGAAGCAACGAAAATGCCAGCAATTTCATGTGCTTATGGATGACAAGGACGTCCTGTCCTGTGGTGCACAGAGATGGAGACGATTTTTGCCCTCCCTGTACACTACCCAGATGTCTCAAACATCACCAGAAACACAATACAGCCACTCTTGTGAAGTTCCTGGAGTGTTCCGGTAGCCATCTCTTTGCGCTCCTAAAGGAATACTTTATCAGTGTTTTTGTATACATCCGACAACAGCTTCGGAGACTGTGGTGATGCACATGTTATTTACTGTTGTTCCAGCTGTGGCAATATCAATTGGCATGAAAAAGTTAAGATTTGTGGGTTGGGGAGCCTATAGCTGTTGCGGTAGGACGTGTGTTTGAGGAGCTCCAGGTCTTACAAGTTACTTTGGAGTTAGTTTTCAACCTTAATTTAATTTTCTTTTTGGGATTCATAGTCACACTTTCTGGGGCTATCCAAGAGGAGCCTGGTAAAAGCAGTAGTAGTCACCCCTTATATCAACGGGTACGGAGACCTGTTTTTTGCCTTTCCAATATTGCGCCGGTCCACAAACTAATCCTGAATGGAAAAAAAAACTTAAAATTTGGACTAGTGACGCACATTTTATGCACGCTGTGGCAATTGCAATTTGCAATAAAAATAATCTGCTAACAACAACCACTACCTACGACCACACCTGACTCCTGAAGTCATGCTTCAGTTATTAAGTCAAGTTTAAAAAAAAAAAAAAAAAAAAAGCTCAGCAGAGGCTCCAGGACCCTCGACAAAACCAGCAGCAGGAAAGAGGACATATGGCATCCTTTTGAAAAAATTATTATAGGAAAGGCATTGATTTCAGAAATACAGAGATCATTAGTTGCAAACGGTAAATAGAAAAAAACATTGATTAGACACCCAGTACACTTATTTTTCATTAGGCCTTTTTAATAAGATTAAGAGGCTCCCGGAGCCTCAACAGAAACAACAGCATTAAAAAGTACATATGGCATCCTTGTGAATAATAGATTACAGGAAAGGCATTGATTTTAGAAACCCGTGGATAATTTTTTGCAACCATGAAATCTAAAAAAACATAGATTAGACACCCAGTACACTTCTTTATCCTTAGGCCTTTTAAACATAGGACCCTCAACAAAACCAGCAGCAGGAAAGAGGACATATGGCATACTTTTGTAAATTAGATTACAGGAAAGGCATTGATTTTAGAAACACAGAGATCATTTATATGACCAGTGAAATAGAAAAAAAAATGATTGGACACCCAGTACACTTCTTTATCCTTAGTCCTTTTTAATACGAGGGTCCCGGAGCCTCAACAGAAACAACAGCATGAAAGAGGACATATGTCATCCTTTTGAATAATACATTACAGGAAAGGCATTGATTTTAGAATCCCACAGATCATTTATATGATCCGTGAAATAGAAAAAAACATTGATTAGACACCCAGTACACTTATTTATCCATAGGCCTTTTTAGCAGAGGCTCCAGGACCCTCAACAAAAACAAGAGCAGGGAGGTGGGCATAGGAGTACAATGGAGTGTGACAATAATAATGTGAAGGGGAAGATTGCGGAGTTGTGTCATTTTAATTTTGTTATTGTGGGAAATACTTGCAATGACCTTGCTCTGGTGAATCCATATTGCAAATGTGTTTTTTAAGGCACTGTTTGTCTATTTTTTGAATATCAGCATTTGGTAATTGAAGCTCAACTTAAGGCTGGTGAGAACCGACCTCTCTTCTGGCTGTTTGCAAATGTTGTTGCTCTGGACAAACATGTGAAAAAGGGGCCATCAGCCATATTCTGCACGCAACCCCTTTGATGATTGACGATAAGCATGTGTCACCTGCAATCAGAGCCCGTTACTTCTGTCTAAATCATCTTCCTGCTATGGACAGCCCACTGTTTCCCACAGCAAGTCCGAAGCTTGAACTACAAGATTGTCTTGAGTATGGTAGGAAACCAAAGTTTATTTAATTCTGTACTTTCACCACAAAAACTGAACTTCTTGAAGCAACGAAAATGCCAGCAATTTCATGTGCTTATGGATGACAAGGACGTCCTGTCCTGTGGTGCACAGAGATGGAGAGGATTTTTGCCCTCCCTGTACACTACCCAGATGTCTACAACATCACCAGAAACACAAGACAGCCACTTTTGTGAAGTTCCTGGAGTGTTCCGGTAGCCATCTCTTTGCGCCCCAAAAGGAATTCTTTATTGTTGTTTTTGTATACATCCGACAATAGCTTCGGAGACTGTGGTGACGCACATGTTAGTTACTGTTGTTCCAGCTGTGGCAATATCAATTGGCATTAAAAAAGTAAGATTTGGGTGGGCGGAGCCTATACCTGTTGCGGTAGGATGTGTGTTTGAGGAGCTCCAGGTCTTACAATTTACTTAGGAGTAATTTTTCAACCTTAATTTAATTTTCTTTTTGGGATTCATACTCACACTTTCTGGGGCTATCCAAGAGGAGCCTGGTAAAAGCACTAGTAGTCACCCCTTATATCAACGGGTACGGAGACCTGTTTTTTGCGTTTCCAATATTGCGCGATACCCCAAACTAATCCTGAATGAAAAAAAAATAATTAAAATTTGGACTAGTGACGCACATTTTATGCATGCTGTGGCAATTGCAATTTGCAATAAAAATAATCTGCTAACAACAACCACTACCTACGACCACACCTGACTCCTGAAGTCATGCTTCAGTTATTAAGTCAAGTTAAATTAATTTTTTTTTCTTTATTATGCGCAGCAGAGGCTCCAGGACCGTCGACAAAACCAGCAGCAGGAAAGAGGACATATGGCATCCTTTTGAAAAAATGATTATAGGAAAGGCATTGATTTCAGAAACACAGAGATCATTAGTTGCAACCGGTAAATCGAAAAAAACATTGATTAGACACCCAGTACACTTATTTTTCATTAGGCCTTTTTAATAAGAGGCTCCCGGAGCCTCAACCGAAACAACAGCATCAAAAAGTACATATGGCATCCTTGTGAATAATAGATTACTGGAAAGGCATTGATTTTAGAAACCCGTGGATAATTTTTTGCAAACGTGAAATCTAAAAAAACATATACACCCAGTACACTTCTTTATCCTTAGGCCTTTTTAGAAGAGTCTCCCGTAGCCTCAACAGAAACAACAGCATGAAAGAGGACATATGGCATCCTTGTGACTAATAGATTACAGGAAAGGCATTGATTTTAGAAACACAGAGATCATTAGTTGCAACCGTGAAATCGCAATAAACTTCGATTATACACCAAGTACACTTATTTATCCTTAGGCCTTTTTAGCAGAGGCTCCAGGACCCTCCACAAAACCAGCAGCATGAAAGAGGACATATGGCATCCTTTAGAAAATTAGATTACAGGAAAGGCATTGATTTTAGAAACACAGAGATCATTAGTTGCAACCGTGAAATCGCAAAAAACTTCGATTATACACCAAGTACACTTATTTATCCTTAGGCCTTTTTAGCAGAGGCTCCAGGACCCTCCACAAAACCAGCAGCATGAAAGAGGACATATGGCATCCTTTAGAAAATTAGATTACAGGAAAGGCATTGATTTTAGAAACACAGAGATCATTAGTTGCAACCGTGAAATCTAAAAAAACATAGATTATACACCCAGTACACTTCTTTATCCTTAGGCCTTTTTAGAAGAGTCTCCCGTAGCCTCACCAGAAACAACAGCATGAAAGAGGACATATGGCATCCTTGTGACTAATAGATTACAGGAAAGGCATTGATTTTAGAAACCCGGAGATAATTTGTTGCAACCGGGAAATCTAAAAACAAATGGATTAGACAACCAGAACACTTATTTATCCTTAGGCCTTAGTAGCAGAGGCTCCAGGACCCTCAACAAAACCAGCAGCAGTAAAGAGGACATGTGGCATCCTTTAGAAAAATAAATTTCTGGAAAGGCATTGATTTTAGAAACACAGAGATCATTAGTTGCAACCGTGAAATCGCAATAAACTTCGATTATACACCAAGTACACTTATTTATCCTTAGGCCTTTTTCGCAGAGGCTCCAGGACCCTCCACAAAACCAGCAGCATGAAAGAGGACATATGGCATCCTTTAGAAAATTAGATTACAGGAAAGGCATTGATTTTAGAAACACAGAGATCATTAGTTGCAACCGTGAAATCGCAATAAACTTCGATTATACACCAAGTACACTTATTTATCCTTAGGCCTTTTTAGCAGAGGCTCCAGGACCCTCCACAAAACCAGCAGCATGAAAGAGGACATATGGCATCCTTTAGAAAATTAGATTACAGGAAAGGCATTGATTTTAGAAACACAGAGATCATTAGTTGCAACCGTGAAATCGCAAAAAACTTCGATTATACACCAAGTACACTTATTTATCCTTAGGCCTTTTTAGCAGAGGCTCCAGGACCCTCCACAAAACCAGCAGCATGAAAGAGGACATATGGCATCCTTTAGAAAATTAGATTACAGGAAAGGCATTGATTTTAGAAACACAGAGATCATTAGTTGCAACCGTGAAATCTAAAAAAACATAGATTATACACCCAGTACACTTCTTTATCCTTAGGCCTTTTTAGAAGAGTGTCCCGGAGCCTCAACAGAAAGAACAGCATGAAAGAGGACATATGGCATCCTTTTGAAAAATAGATTACAGGAAAGGCATTGATTTTAGAAAGACAGAAAAAATTTGTTACAAACGGGAAATCTAAAAAAACATTGAATAGACACCCAGTACACTTCTTTATCCTTCGGCCTTTTTAGCAGAGGCTCCAGGACACTCAACAAAACCAGCAGTAGGAAAGAGGACATATGGCATCCTTTGTGAAAAAAAGATTATAGGAAAGGCATTGATTTTAGAAACCCGGGGATAATTTGTTGCAACCGTGAATTTGAATCAAAAAAATGATTGGATGGACACCCAGTACAATTCTTTCTCCCTAGGCCTTTTTATAAGAGGGTCCAGGACCCTCAAACAAAACACCAGCAGGAAAGGGGACATATGGCATACTTTTGAACAATAGAGTAAGAGTACAGGAAAGGCATTGATTTTAGAAACCCATAGATAATTTTTTGCAAATGTAAATTTGAATCAAAAAAATGATTCGATGGACACCCAGTACACCTCTTTCTCCTTAGGCCTTTTTATAAGAGGGTCCTGGACCCTCAAAAAAAACACCAGCAGGAAAGAGGACATATGGCATACTTTTGAAAATTTGATTATAGGAAAGGCATTGATTTTAGAAACACAGAGATCAGTTATATGACCCGGGAAATAGAAAAAAAACATTGATTGGACACCCAGTACACTTCTTTATCCTTAGTCCTTTTTATAAGAGTGTCCCGGAGCCTCAACAGAAAGAACAGCATGAAATAGGACATATGGCATCCTTTTGAAAAATAGATTACAGGAAAGGCATTGATTTTAGAAACACAGAGATCATTAGTTGCAACCGTGAAATCGCAATAAACTTCGATTATACACCAAGTACACTTATTTATCCTTAGGCCTTTTTAGCAGAGGCTCCAGGACCCTCCACAAAACCAGAAGCATGAAAGAGGACATATGGCATCCTTTAGAAAATTAGATTACAGGAAATGCATTGATTTTAGAAACACAGAGATCATTAGTTGCAACCGTGAAATCGCAAAAAACTTTGATTATACACCAAGTACACTTATTTATCCTTAGGCCTTTTTAGCAGAGGCTCCAGGACCCTCCACAAAACCAGCAGCATGAAAGAGGACATATGGCATCCTTTAGAAAATTAGATTACAGGAAAGGCATTGATTTTAGAAACACAGAGATCATTAGTTGCAACCGTGAAATCTAAAAAAACATAGATTATACACCCAGTACACTTCTTTCTCCCTAGGCCTTTTTAGAAGAGTGTCCCGGAGCCTCAACAGAAAGAACAGCATGAAAGAGGACATATGGCATCCTTTTGAAAAATAGATTACAGGAAAGGCATTGATTTTAGAAAGACAGAAAAAATTTGTTACAAACGGGAAATCTAAAAAAACATTGAATAGACACCCAGTACACTTCTTTATCCTTCGGCCTTTTTAGCAGAGGCTCCAGGACACTCAACAAAACCAGCAGTAGGAAAGAGGACATATGGCATCCTTTGTGAAAAAAAGATTATAGGAAAGGCATTGATTTTAGAAACCCGGGGATAATTTGTTGCAACCGTGAATTTGAATCAAAAAAATGATTGGATGGACACCCAGTACAATTCTTTCTCCCTAGGCCTTTTTATAAGAGGGTCCAGGACCCTCAAACAAAACACCAGCAGGAAAGGGGACATATGGCATACTTTTGAACAATAGAGTAAGAGTACAGGAAAGGCATTGATTTTAGAAACCCATAGATAATTTTTTGCAAATGTAAATTTGAATCAAAAAAATGATTCGATGGACACCCAGTACACCTCTTTCTCCTTAGGCCTTTTTATAAGAGGGTCCTGGACCCTCAAAAAAAACACCAGCAGGAAAGAGGACATATGGCATACTTTTGAAAATTTGATTATAGGAAAGGCATTGATTTTAGAAACACAGAGATCAGTTATATGACCCGGGAAATAGAAAAAACTTCGATTATACACCAAGTACACTTATTTATCCTTAGGCCTTTTTAGCAGAGGCTCCAGGACCCTCCACAAAACCAGCAGCATGAAAGAGGACATATGGCATCCTTTAGAAAATTAGATTACAGGAAAGGCATTGATTTTAGAAACACAGAGATCATTAGTTGCAACCGTGAAATCTAAAAAAACATAGATTATACACCCAGTACACTTCTTTATCCTTAGGCCTTTTTAGAAGAGTCTCCCGTAGCCTCACCAGAAACAACAGCATGAAAGAGGACATATGGCATCCTTGTGACTAATAGATTACAGGAAAGGCATTGATTTTAGAAACCCGGAGATAATTTGTTGCAACCGGGAAATCTAAAAACAAATGGATTAGACAACCAGAACACTTATTTATCCTTAGGCCTTAGTAGCAGAGGCTCCAGGACCCTCAACAAAACCAGCAGCAGTAAAGAGGACATGTGGCATCCTTTAGAAAAATAAATTTCTGGAAAGGCATTGATTTTAGAAACACAGAGATCATTAGTTGCAACCGTGAAATCGCAATAAACTTCGATTATACACCAAGTACACTTATTTATCCTTAGGCCTTTTTCGCAGAGGCTCCAGGACCCTCCACAAAACCAGCAGCATGAAAGAGGACATATGGCATCCTTTAGAAAATTAGATTACAGGAAAGGCATTGATTTTAGAAACACAGAGATCATTAGTTGCAACCGTGAAATCGCAATAAACTTCGATTATACACCAAGTACACTTATTTATCCTTAGGCCTTTTTAGCAGAGGCTCCAGGACCCTCCACAAAACCAGCAGCATGAAAGAGGACATATGGCATCCTTTAGAAAATTAGATTACAGGAAAGGCATTGATTTTAGAAACACAGAGATCATTAGTTGCAACCGTGAAATCGCAAAAAACTTCGATTATACACCAAGTACACTTATTTATCCTTAGGCCTTTTTAGCAGAGGCTCCAGGACCCTCCACAAAACCAGCAGCATGAAAGAGGACATACTTTATCCTTAGTCCTTTTTATAAGAGTGTCCCGGAGCCTCAACAGAAAGAACAGCATGAAATAGGACATATGGCATCCTTTTGAAAAATAGATTACAGGAAAGGCATTGATTTTTGAAACACAGAGATCATTAGTTGCAACCGTGAAATCGCAATAAACTTCGATTATACACCAAGTACACTTATTTATCCTTAGGCCTTTTTAGCAGAGGCTCCAGGACCCTCCACAAAACCAGAAGCATGAAAGAGGACATATGGCATCCTTTAGAAAATTAGATTACAGGAAATGCATTGATTTTAGAAACACAGAGATCATTAGTTGCAACCGTGAAATCGCAAAAAACTTCGATTATACACCAAGTACACTTATTTATCCTTAGGCCTTTTTAGCAGAGGCTCCAGGACCCTCCACAAAACCAGCAGCATGAAAGAGGACATATGGCATCCTTTAGAAAATTAGATTACAGGAAAGGCATTGATTTTAGAAACACAGAGATCATTAGTTGCAACCGTGAAATCTAAAAAAACATAGATTATACACCCAGTACACTTCTTTCTCCCTAGGCCTTTTTAGAAGAGTGTCCCGGAGCCTCAACAGAAAGAACAGCATGAAAGAGGACATATGGCATCCTTTTGAAAAATAGATTACAGGAAAGGCATTGATTTTAGAAAGACAGAAAAAATTTGTTACAAACAGGAAATCTAAAAAAACATTGAATAGACACCCAGTACACTTCTTTATCCTTCTGCCTTTTTAGCAGAGGCTCCAGGACACTCAACAAAACCAGCAGTAGGAAAGAGGACATATGGCATCCTTTGTGAAAAAAAGATTATAGGAAAGGCATTGATTTTAGAAACCCGGGGATAATTTGTTGCAACCGTGAATTTGAATCAAAAAAATGATTGGATGGACACCCAGTACAATTCTTTCTCCCTAGGCCTTTTTATAAGAGGGTCCAGGACCCTCAAACAAAACACCAGCAGGAAAGGGGACATATGGCATACTTTTGAACAATAGAGTAAGAGTACAGGAAAGGCATTGATTTTAGAAACCCATAGATAATTTTTTGCAAATGTAAATTTGAATCAAAAAAATGATTCGATGGACACCCAGTACACCTCTTTCTCCTTAGGCCTTTTTATAAGAGGGTCCTGGACCCTCAAAAAAAACACCAGCAGGAAAGAGGACATATGGCATACTTTTGAAAATTTGATTATAGGAAAGGCATTGATTTTAGAAACACAGAGATCAGTTATATGACCCGGGAAATAGAAAAAAAGCATTGATTGGACACCCAGTACACTTCTTTATCCTTAGTCCTTTTTATAAGAGTGTCCCGGAGCCTCAACAGAAAGAACAGCATGAAATAGGACATATGGCATCCTTTTGAAAAATAGATTACAGGAAAGGCATTGATTTTTGAAACACAGAGATCATTAGTTGCAACCGTGAAATCGCAATAAACTTCGATTATACACCAAGTACACTTATTTATCCTTAGGCCTTTTTAGCACAGGCTCCAGGACCCTCCACAAAACCAGAAGCATGAAAGAGGACATATGGCATCCTTTAGAAAATTAGATTACAGGAAATGCATTGATTTTAGAAACACAGAGATCATTAGTTGCAACCGTGAAATCGCAAAAAACTTCGATTATACACCAAGTACACTTATTTATCCTTAGGCCTTTTTAGCAGAGGCTCCAGGACCCTCCACAAAACCAGCAGCATGAAAGAGGACATATGGCATCCTTTAGAAAATTAGATTACAGGAAAGGCATTGATTTTAGAAACACAGAGATCATTAGTTGCAACCGTGAAATCTAAAAAAACATAGATTATACACCCAGTACACTTCTTTCTCCCTAGGCCTTTTTAGAAGAGTGTCCCGGAGCCTCAACAGAAAGAACAGCATGAAAGAGGACATATGGCATCCTTTTGAAAAATAGATTACAGGAAAGGCATTGATTTTAGAAAGACAGAAAAAATTTGTTACAAACGGGAAATCTAAAAAAACATTGAATAGACACCCAGTACACTTCTTTATCCTTCGGCCTTTTTAGCAGAGGCTCCAGGACACTCAACAAAACCAGCAGTAGGAAAGAGGACATATGGCATCCTTTGTGAAAAAAAGATTATAGGAAAGGCATTGATTTTAGAAACCCGGGGATAATTTGTTGCAACCGTGAATTTGAATCAAAAAAATGATTGGATGGACACCCAGTACAATTCTTTCTCCCTAGGCCTTTTTATAAGAGGGTCCAGGACCCTCAAACAAAACACCAGCAGGAAAGGGGACATATGGCATACTTTTGAACAATAGAGTAAGAGTACAGGAAAGGCATTGATTTTAGAAACCCATAGATAATTTTTTGCAAATGTAAATTTGAATCAAAAAAATGATTCGATGGACACCCAGTACACCTCTTTCTCCTTAGGCCTTTTTATAAGAGGGTCCTGGACCCTCAAAAAAAAACACCAGCAGGAAAGAGGACATATGGCATACTTTTGAAAATTTGATTATAGGAAAGGCATTGATTTTAGAAACACAGAGATCAGTTATATGACCCGGGAAATAGAAAAAAAACATTGATTGGACACCCAGTACACTTCTTTATCCTTAGTCCTTTTTATAAGAGTGTCCCGGAGCCTCAACAGAAAGAACAGCATGAAATAGGACATATGGCATCCTTTTGAAAAATAGATTACAGGAAAGGCATTGATTTTTGAAACACAGAGATCATTAGTTGCAACCGTGAAATCGCAATAAACTTCGATTATACACCAAGTACACTTATTTATCCTTAGGGCTTTTTAGCAGAGGCTCCAGGACCCTCCACAAAACCAGCAGCATGAAAGAGGACATATGGCATCCTTTAGAAAATTAGATTACAGGAAAGGCATTGATTTTAGAAACACAGAGATCATTAGTTGCAACCGTGAAATCTAAAAAAACATAGATTATACACCCAGTACACTTCTTTATCCTTAGGCCTTTTTAGAAGAGTGTCCCGGAGCCTCAACAGAAAGAACAGCATGAAAGAGGACATATGGCATCCTTTTGAAAAATAGATTACAGGAAAGGCATTGATTTTAGAAAGACAGAAAAAAATTGTTACAAACAGGAAATCTAAAAAAACATTGAATAGATACCCAGTACACTTCTTTATCCTTCGGCCTTTTTAGCAGAGGCTCCAGGACACTCAACAAAACCAGCAGTAGGAAAGAGGACATATGGCATCCTTTGTGAAAAAAAGATTATAGGAAAGGCATTGATTTTAGAAACCCGGGGATAATTTGTTGCAACCGTGAATTTGAATAAAAAAAATGATTGGATGGACACCCAGTACAATTCTTTCTCCCTAGGCCTTTTTATAAGAGGGTCCAGGACCCTCAAACAAAACACCAGCAGGAAAGGGGACATATGGCATACTTTTGAACAATAGAGTAAGAGTACAGGAAAGGCATTGATTTTAGAAACCCATAGATAATTTTTTGCAAATGTAAATTTGAATCAAAAAAATTATTCGATGGACACCCAGTACACCTCTTTCTCCTTAGGCCTTTTTATAAGAGGGTCCTGGACCCTCAAAAAAAACACCAGCAGGAAAGAGGACATATGGCATACTTTTGAAAATTTGATTATAGGAAAGGCATTGATTTTAGAAACACAGAGATCAGTTATATGACCCGGGAAATAGAAAAAAAACATTGATTGGACACCCAGTACACTTCTTTATCCTTAGTCCTTTTTATAAGAGTGTCCCGGAGCCTCAACAGAAAGAACAGCATGAAATAGGACATATGGCATCCTTTTGAAAAATAGATTACAGGAAAGGCATTGATTTTTGAAACACAGAGATCATTAGTTGCAACCGTGAAATCGCAATAAACTTCGATTATACACCAAGTACACTTATTTATCCTTAGGCCTTTTTAGCAGAGGCTCCAGGACCCTCCACAAAACCAGCAGCATGAAAGAGGACATATGGCATCCTTTAGAAAATTAGATTACAGGAAAGGCATTGATTTTAGAAACACAGAGATCATTAGTTGCAACCGTGAAATCGCAGAACTTCGATTATACACCAAGTACACTTATTTATCCTTAGGCCTTTTTAGCAGAGGCTCCAGGACCCTCCACAAAACCAGAAGCATGAAAGAGGACATATGGCATCCTTTAGAAAATTAGATTACAGGAAATGCATTGATTTTAGAAACACAGAGATCATTAGTTGCAACCGTGAAATCGCAAAAAACTTCGATTATACACCAAGTACACTTATTTATCCTTAGGCCTTTTTAGCAGAGGCTCCAGGACCCTCCACAAAACCAGCAGCATGAAAGAGGACATATGGCATCCTTTAGAAAATTAGATTACAGGAAAGGCATTGATTTTAGAAACACAGAGATCATTAGTTGCAACCGTGAAATCTAAAAAAACATAGATTATACACCCAGTACACTTCTTTCTCCCTAGGCCTTTTTAGAAGAGTGTCCCGGAGCCTCAACAGAAAGAACAGCATGAAAGAGGACATATGGCATCCTTTTGAAAAATAGATTACAGGAAAGGCATTGATTTTAGAAAGACAGAAAAAATTTGTTACAAACGGGAAATCTAAAAAAACATTGAATAGACACCCAGTACACTTCTTTATCCTTCGGCCTTTTTAGCAGAGGCTCCAGGACACTCAACAAAACCAGCAATAGGAAAGAGGACATATGACATCCTTTGTGAAAAAAAGATTATAGGAAAGGCATTGATTTTAGAAACCCGGGGATAATTTGTTGCAACCGTGAATTTGAATCAAAAAAATGATTGGATGGACACCCAGTACAATTCTTTCTCCCTAGGCCTTTTTATAAGAGGGTCCAGGACCCTCAAACAAAACACCAGCAGGAAAGGGGACATATGGCATACTTTTGAACAATAGAGTAAGAGTACAGGAAAGGCATTGATTTTAGAAACCCATAGATAATTTTTTGCAAATGTAAATTTGAATCAAAAAAATGATTCGATGGACACCCAGTACACCTCTTTCTCCTTAGGCCTTTTTATAAGAGGGTCCTGGACCCTCAAAAAAAACACCAGCAGGAAAGAGGACATATGGCATACTTTTGAAAATTTGATTATAGGAAAGGCATTGATTTTAGAAACACAGAGATCAGTTATATGACCTGGGAAATAGAAAAAAAACATTGATTGGACACCCAGTACACTTCTTTATCCTTAGTCCTTTTTATAAGAGTGTCCCGGAGCCTCAACAGAAAGAACAGCATGAAATAGGACATATGGCATCCTTTTGAAAAATAGATTACAGGAAAGGCATTGATTTTTGAAACACAGAGATCATTAGTTGCAACCGTGAAATCGCAATAAACTTCGATTATACACCAAGTACACTTATTTATCCTTAGGCCTTTTTAGCAGAGGCTCCAGGACCCTCCACAAAACCAGCAGCATGAAAGAGGACATATGGCATCCTTTAGAAAATTAGATTACAGGAAAGGCATTGATTTTAGAAACACAGAGATCATTAGTTGCAACCGTGAAATCTAAAAAAACATAGATTATACACCCAGTACACTTCTTTATCCTTAGGCCTTTTTAGAAGAGTGTCCCGGAGCCTCAACAGAAAGAACAGCATGAAAGAGGACATATGGCATCCTTTTGAAAAATAGATTACAGGAAAGGCATTGATTTTAGAAAGACAGAAAAAAATTGTTACAAACAGGAAATCTAAAAAAACATTGAATAGATACCCAGTACACTTCTTTATCCTTCGGCCTTTTTAGCAGAGGCTCCAGGACACTCAACAAAACCAGCAGTAGGAAAGAGGACATATGGCATCCTTTGTGAAAAAAAGATTATAGGAAAGGCATTGATTTTAGAAACCCGGGGATAATTTGTTGCAACCGTGAATTTGAATAAAAAAAATGATTGGATGGACACCCAGTACAATTCTTTCTCCCTAGGCCTTTTTATAAGAGGGTCCAGGACCCTCAAACAAAACACCAGCAGGAAAGGGGACATATGGCATACTTTTGAACAATAGAGTAAGAGTACAGGAAAGGCATTGATTTTAGAAACCCATAGATAATTTTTTGCAAACGTAAATTTGAATCAAAAAAATGATTCGATGGACACCCAGTACACCTCTTTCTCCTTAGGCCTTTTTATAAGAGGGTCCTGGACCCTCAAAAAAAACACCAGCAGGAAAGAGGACATATGGCATACTTTTGAAAATTTGATTATAGGAAAGGCATTGATTTTAGAAACACAGAGATCAGTTATATGACCCGGGAAATAGAAAAAAAACATTGATTGGACACCCAGTACACTTCTTTATCCTTAGTCCTTTTTATAAGAGTGTCCCGGAGCCTCAACAGAAAGAACAGCATGAAATAGGACATATGGCATCCTTTTGAAAAATAGATTACAGGAAAGGCATTGATTTTTGAAACACAGAGATCATTAGTTGCAACCGTGAAATCGCAATAAACTTCGATTATACACCAAGTACACTTATTTATCCTTAGGCCTTTTTAGCAGAGGCTCCAGGACCCTCCACAAAACCAGCAGCATGAAAGAGGACATATGGCATCCTTTAGAAAATTAGATTACAGGAAAGGCATTGATTTTAGAAACACAGAGATCATTAGTTGCAACCGTGAAATCGCAGAACTTCGATTATACACCAAGTACACTTATTTATCCTTAGGCCTTTTTAGCAGAGGCTCCAGGACCCTCCACAAAACCAGCAGCATGAAAGAGGACATATGGCATCCTTTAGAAAATTAGATTACAGGAAAGGCATTGATTTTAGAAACACAGAGATCATTAGTTGCAACCGTGAAATCTAAAAAAACATAGATTATACACCCAGTACACTTCTTTATCCTTAGGCCTTTTTAGAAGAGTCTCCCGTAGCCTCACCAGAAACAATAGCATGAAAGAGGACATATGGCATCCTTGTGACTAATAGATTACAGGAAAGGCATTGATTTTAGAAACCTGGAGATAATTTGTTGCAACCGGG
This sequence comes from Bombina bombina, assembly GCF_027579735.1. Lineage (NCBI taxonomy): Eukaryota > Metazoa > Chordata > Amphibia > Anura > Bombinatoridae > Bombina > Bombina bombina. Next base: position 753,329,576 of record NC_069500.1, read on the forward strand.
AAATCTAAAAAAAAAATGGATTAGACAACCAGGACACTTATTTATCCTTAGGCCTTAGTAGCAGAGGCTCCAGGACCCTCAACAAAACCAGCAGCAGTAAAGAGGACATATGGCATCCTTTAGAAAAGTAGATTTCTGGAAAGGCATTGATTTTAGAAACACAGAGATCATTAGTTGCAACCGTGCAATCTCTAAAAAATTGGATTATTTACCAAGTACACTTATTTATCCTTAGGCCTTTTTCGCAGAGGCTCCAGGACCCTCCACAAAACCAGCAGCATGAAAGAGGATATATGGCATCCTTTAGAAAATTAGATTACAGGAAAGGCATTGATTTTAGAAACACAGAGATCATTAGTTGCAACCGTGAAATTGCAATAAACTTTGATTATACACCAAGTACACTTATTTATCCTTAGGCCTTTTTAGCAGAGGCTCTAGGACCCTCCACAAAACCAGCAGTATGAAAGAGGACATATGGCATCCTTTAGAAAATTAGATTACAGGAAAGGCATTGATTTTAGAAACACAGAGATCATTAGTTGCAACCGTGAAATCTAAAAAAACATAGATTATACACCCAGTACACTTCTTTATCCTTAGGCCTTTTTAGAAGAGTGTCCCGGAGCCTCAACAGAAAGAACAGCATGAAAGAGGACATATGGCATCCTTTTGAAAAATAGATTACAGGAAAGGCATTGATTTTAGAAAGACAGAAAAAATTTGTTACAAACTGGAAATCTAAAAAAACATTGAATAGACACCCAGTACACTTCTTTATCCTTCGGCCTTTTTAGCAGAGGCTCCATGACACTCAACAAAACCAGCAGTAGGAAAGAGGACATATGGCATCCTTTGTGAAAAAAAGATTATAGGAAAGGCATTGATTTTAGAAACCCGGGGATAATTTGTTGCAACCGTGAATTTGAATCAAAAAAATGATTGGATGGACACCCAGTACAATTCTTTCTCCCTAGGCCTTTTTATAAGAGGGTCCAGGACCCTCAAACAAAACACCAGCAGGAAAGGGGACATATGGCATACTTTTGAACAATAGAGTAAGAGTACAGGAAAGGCATTGATTTTAGAAACCCATAGATAATTTTTTGCAAATGTAAATTTGAATCAAAAAAATGATTCGATGGACACCCAGTACACCTCTTTCTCCTTAGGCCTTTTTATAAGAGGGTCCTGGACCCTCAAAAAAAACACCAGCAGGAAAGAGGACATATGGCATACTTTTGAAAATTAGATTACAGGAAAGGCATTGATTTTAGAAACACAGAGATCAGTTATATGACCCGGGAAATAGAAAAAAAACATTGATTGGTCACCAAGTACACTTCTTTATCCTTAGTCCTTTTTATAAGAGTGTCCCGGAGCCTCAACAGAAAGAACAGCATGAAATAGGACATATGGCATCCTTTTGAAAAATAGATTACAGGAAAGGCATTAATTTTTGAAAGACAGAAAAAATTTGTTACAACCGGGAAATCTAAAAAAACATTGAATAGACACCCATTACACTTCTTTATCCTTAGGCCTTTTTAGCAGAGGCTCCAGGACACTCAACAAAACCAGCAGTAGGAAAGAGGACATATGGCATCCTTTGTGAAAAAAAGATTATAGGAAAGGCATTGATTTTAGAAACCCGGGGATAATTTTTTGCAACCGTGAATTTTAATTAAAAAAAATGATTGGATGGACACCCAGTACAATTCTTTATCCATAAGGCCTTTTTATAAGAGGGTCCAGGACCCTCAAACAAAAAACCAGCAGGAAAGAGGACATATGGCATACTTTTGAACAATAGAGTACAGGAAAGGCATTGATTTTAGAAACCCATAGAAATTTTTTTTAAAATGGAAATTTGAATAAAAAAAATGATTAGATGGACAGCCAGTACACCTCTTTCTCCTTAGGCATTTTTATAAGAGGGTCCTGGACCCTCAAAAAAAACACCAGCAGGAAGAGGACATATGGCATACTTTTGAACAATAGAGTACAGGAAAGGCATTTATTTTAGAAACCCATAGATCATTTTTTGCAAATGGAAATTTGAATCAAACAAATGATTTGATGGACACCCAGTACACCTCTTTCTCCTTAGGCCTTTTTATAAGAGGGTCCTGGACCCTCAAAAAAAAAAACCAGCAGGAAAGAGGACGTATGGCATCCTTTTGAACAATAGAGTACAGGTACAGCATTGATTTTACAAACCCAGAGATCATTTTGGTCAATTGTTAAATAGAAAAATAAAAATGAGTGGCCAACCAGTACACCTCTTTCTCCTTAGGCCTTTTTATAAGAGGGTCCTGGACCCTCAAAAAAAACACCAGCAGGAAAGAGGACGTATGGCATCCTTTTGAACAATAGAGTACAGGTACGGCATTGATTTTTCAAACCCAGAGATCATTTTGGTCAATTGTTAAATAGAAAAATAAAAATGAGTGGCCAACCAGTACACCTCTTTCTCCTTAGGCCTTTTTATAAGAGGGTCCTGGACACTAAAAAAAAACACCAGCAGGAAAGAGGACGTATGGCATCCTTTTGAACAATAGAGTACAGGTACGGCATTGATTTTACAAACCCAGAGATCATTTTGGTCAATTGTTAAATAGAAAAATAAAAATGAGTGGCCAACCAGTACACCTCTTTCTCCTTAGGCCTTTTTATAAGAGGGTCCTGGACACTAAAAAAAAACACCAGCAGGAAAGAGGACGTATGGCATCCTTTTGAACAATAGAGTACAGGTACGGCATTGATTTTACAAAACCAGAGATAATTTTGGTCAAATGAGAAATAGAAAATAAAAATGAGTGGACACCCAGTACACCTCTTTCACCTTAGGCCTTTTTATAAGAGTGTCCAGGACCCTCAAACAAAATACCAGCAGGAAAGAGAACATATGGCATACTTTGGAACAATAGAGTACTGGTACGGCATTGATTTGTGAAACCCACAGATAATTGTTTGTAAAAGTGAAATAGCCCCAAAAACCATGCTTGGACTCCCACTTCAGGTCGTTCTCCTTCAGCTTTTTTATAAGAGGGTCCAGCACCCTCAACAGAAACAACTGCAGGAAACACCACCACATATGCCATCCTTTTGCACAAGCGAGTACAGGTATGGCATCCATTTTAGAAACCCAAAGATAATTGAGAGGAACCAGGAACATTTTTCTAAAAACTGGATGGGGCACCCATTACTACAGGTCGTTCTCCTTCAGCCTTTTTATATCATGGGCCACGACCCGCAACAGGCACAACAGCATGAAACACAACATATGCCACCCTTTTGCACAATAGAGTACAGGTATGGCATAGATGGAACACGGAGATAATTTAGAGCAACCAAGAGACGGATAAAGATGCTTGGTCGGTCCTACTCTTTCAAATTTGTTGCATTTTGCGTTCAATTGAATGGTCCACCGGATATGAGTGGTGTGTAAAGTTGTACAATTCGTAACAGTTTAATCACTAGTGTTATGTGCCTTATTTTTTTTATTTGAGTTTTGTGCCCACAGAGATGCAGCAGAGGCCAGAAAAATTAGGAATGTACAAATGACTGAAAAATTGAGGTATTGTTGTAGCAACTGCTGTAGCAGCGGCCAGAAAAATCGATGTTTGTAAAACATTTATAAAGTGCCCTAAAAGCTTGTGGCCTGAACACTAGTTGTTGGCGGATAAGTCAAGCAAGTCCTCCGTCTTTCTAACCAAAAAAAAAAGGCCAGCCTGTGTACCAGTTGTAGCCCAAGCCAGCTCATATCATCATCAGTAGTTTTTTATTCAAATGTATCGCCCAATGTCAGTCCCTTCGGGATCCAGCCCTCATTCATTTTTATAAAAGTGAGATAGTCAAGGCTTTTTTGACCTAGGCGACTTCTCTTCTCAGTGACAAAACCTCCTGCTGCACTAAAAGTCCTTTCGGACAGGACACTTGAAGCGGGGCAGGCCAGAAGTTCCATTGCAAATTGGGATAGCTCAGGCCACAAGTCCAGCCTGCACACCCAGTAGTCAAGGGGTCCATCGCTCCTGAGAGTGTCGAGATCCGCAGTTAAAGCTAGGTAGTCTGCTACCTGTCGGTTGAGTCTTTCTCTAAGGCTGGATCCCGAAAGGCTCTGATGGTGCATGGGAGTTAAAAAGGTACGCATGTCCTCCATCAACAAGACGTCAGGAAAGCGCCCGGTCCTTGCCGCCGTGGTCGTGGGAGGAGGATTAATTTAATCTCTTCCCCTGTTACATTCCCGTGGTGCTGTGACATCACCCTTATACGCTGTGTAAAGCATAGTTTTTAATTTATTATGAAAATGCTCCATCCTTTCCGACTTGCGGGAATTTGGTAACATTTCAGGCACTTTATGCTTATACCGGGGGTCGAGGAGCGTGGACAACCAGTACAGGTTGTTCTCCTTCAGCTTTTTTATACGAGGGTCCCTCAACAGGCACAACAGCATGAAAGAACCCATTTGAACAAGGTTGGATGCTGAGCTAATCATGTCACGTTCCTCCTCCTCACTGATCTCACTGATGGTATCTTCTTCCCCCCAGCCACGTACAACACCACGGGTACCAGAGAGATGACAACAACGAGCACCCTGGGATGACTGTTGTGCTCGGTCTTCCTCCTCCTCATCCTCCCCAAAGCCACATTCCTCCTCTGACTCCTCTTCCTCACAATCCTTTTCCTGCGTTGCCGCAGGTCCAGCAAGCAATGCTGATTCGGCTGTTTGTGGGGGTGATGGACACCACAACTCTCCCGCTTCCTCTTCACGCTCATCTACTGCCTGATCCAGCACTCTTCACAGGGCACGCTCCAGGAAGAAAACAAATGGTATGATGTCGCTGATGGTGCCTTCGGTGCGACTGACAAGGTTTGTCACCTCCTCAAAAGGACGCATGAGCCTACAGGCATTGCGCATGAGCGTCCAGTAATTTGGCAAAAATATCCCCAGCCCCCCAGAGGCTGTCCTAGCACCCCGGTCATACAAATACTTATTAACAGCTTTTTCTTGTTGGAGCAGGCTGTCAAACATTAGGAGTGTTGAATTCCACCATGTCGGGCTGTCGCAAATCAAGCGCCTCACTGGCAGGTTGTTTCGACGCTGGATATCAGACAAGTGCGCCATGGCTGTGTCAACTTGCCCAATTTCAATGCCGCCACCAAATTACTTCCATTGTCAGAAACAACCTTGCCAATCTCCAGTTGGTGCAGAGTCAGCCACTGATCCACCTGTGCGTTCAGGGCGGTCAGGAGTTCTGGTGCGGTGTGACTCTCCGCTTTCAGGCAAGTCAACCCCAAGACGGCGTGACACTGCCGTACCCGGGATGTAGCATAGTACCTGGGGAGCTGGGGGGGTGCCATAGATGTGGAGCAAGACGCAGAAGTTGAAGAGGACTCAGCCGAGGAAGAGGTTATGGAAGAGGATGGAGTAGGAGGAGTAGAGGAGGTAGCAGCAGGCCTGCCTGCAAGTCGTGGCGGTGTCACCAACTCTTCTGCAGAGCCACGCATTCCATGCTTGTCAGAAGTCAGCAGGTTTACCCAATGCGCAGTGTAGGTGATATACCTGCCCTGACCATGCTTTGCAGACCAGCTATCCGTGGTCATATGGACCCTTGCCCCAACGCTGTGTGCCAGACATGCCATAACTTCCTTTCTCACAACAGAGTACAGGTTTGGGATTGCCTTTTGTGAAAAGAAATTTCTGTCAGTGTCACGTTATTACCTTGTTCCCTGCCTTTTTCATTTTTTGCTTTGCACATTCCATGCTATACCTTTAAATTTCAATTACTTTTTCCACTCATTCATATAAATGTCCCATCAACCCTCACTACTTTGCTTGGTATTGAATTAGGTTAAGTCCTACTGAGCTACTGATATCCCCTGTGCTTTTTATTGGACACCGGAACTCTCTCTCAAAGTGACATACTGTGACTTTGTTCTATGTCACTTTCTACCTGTTTGTTTTGCCAAACTACCGCTATACTACATACCTTGTAGTAACTCTATCTCGAATCTCCTCTGTTAAACGCTATCCGGACTCGGCTCTCAGTAGCTGCCCCTCAACGGATCATTCCGCGGTGACGTCACACGCCAGCTTCACGGAACTACCCTCAATTCAGCAAACAGCCTGCACCGCTGCACTCCACGCTCAAGACCCTCTCTGCCTACAAACCACACCGGTTCAGCCTGAAAGGTTTCACTTCTCTCAAAGGTATAAAGCTTGCTAAATACTTATGCTGTCAAAGTTCCTACATGTTATTTGCAGTTCGTATGTCGAGTTTAACTCTGTACCTCTGTCTAGTTTTCTTTACTTAATTTGTTTTATGCAATTCAGCTTAGCATATTGTTTTGATTTCCTTACTAAACAGTTTATTACTAACATCCAGATTTACAAGAGCTCTGCTGCATGTTTTAGTGTTTAAGTTAGCACAGGTGGCAACAATTGAGTGCTTCCTTTTCTTAAACCTCCACATTAAACTGCTGAATAGTTACATGAGGCCAGCACACTACCCTCTAGGTAGTTTATTTGCTTACCTCACACTCCTCAGCAACATTACCACATATTAAAATCTCAGCAGCTGCGGTCCTAACCAAAGTAAAATTTTTATCTTCTTAGAAATTCTGACTTGCCTGACAGAATACCAAGCCTACCTTAACATGGACCCAGCTGAGATAACTGCACTAATACAGACTCTCAGCAACAGAGTTGATTTGCTCACTGACGGTCTCAATACACTCAAAGCTGAAAATGTTGCCTTAAAAGCTTACATAAAAGATTACTTAGAAACCAAGCTACATACACCAGAACCTCAAGTTAGTTTGCCTGAAAAGTTTTATGGTGATAGGGCACACTACAGGGACTTTAAAAATGCTTGCCTGCTTCTCTTCACGCTCAAACCACAGTCTTATCCTAATGATAGGATTAGAGTTTTGACCACTATTTCATTTCTTAGGGGGGAACCACGTAGCTGGGCAAACACTTTTTTTGAATCCAATGAGACTATTCTAAACTCCTTGGAAAAATTTTTCACTGCCATGGGTCAGTTATACGAAGACCCATTCAAACAACAGACTGCAGAAACAGCTCTTAGGGCTCTAAAACAAAAAAAGAGGTTGGTAGAAGATTATATTACAGACTTCAAGAGGTGGGCAAAGGATTCAGAGTGGAACAACTTATCCTTAAGGAATCAGTTTCGTCTGGGTCTCTCAGACGCGGTTAAGGATGAGTTGTCCCTAACTGAGCTTCCCACAACCTTAGAGGGTTTAATGAACCTCTGCATTACTATAGACAGACGCTTAAGAGAGAGGCAAAATGAAAGATCTTACCCAGAGGCTTATACAAAGAGACACACTACTACTACACCCTCCACTAGTAAACATCAAGCTGAGCCTATGGAGATTGGCTTCCTTAAGGGGCCCCTGACAGCTCAGGAAAAGACCAGGAGAAGAGAGAATAATCTATGCCTTTATTGTGCCTCGGACGAACACTCCGTAAAGGAATGTCCATCTCTTCTGAAAACTAATAAGGGTGAGTCCCATAACCCTTTAACTTGTTGCAACACTATTGATTTAAGAAACCCCTACTGTAAACTCTCCCTTTCTTTTCAGTGGGATCTCCACCGCCTCCAGGTTCCCGCAATTATTGATTCAGGAGCTACTGCCTGTTATGTAGATAAGGAATTTACACATGTAAATAAAATCCCACTCATGCAAAAGAAATCTCCTGTTTTATTGAGAGGTATTGACGGTAGACCTATTTCATCCGGTCCTGTTCAGTACCAAACTATACCTCTCCTAGTTACTACCCAAGAACATCATACTGAATATCTTACTTTTGATGTTATTTCATCTCCTGTGTCCCCAGTTATCCTGGGATTAAATTGGTTAATGTTACATAACCCATGTATTTCCTGGAACACACTTTCTCTCTCATTCAATTCAAAGTTTTGTACCACTACTTGTTTTCCAGTAAACATCATGCACACAGTCTTATCAAAACCAGATTTACACTTACCTGATGAGTACAAAGATTTTGCTGACGTTTTTAGTAAGACTAAATCCGAAAATTTACCTCCCCATAGGAAATATGACTGCCCTATCGACCTCATACCGGGTGCACAAATTCCATATGGGCACATATTTCCCCTTTCCAAACCTGAACTCACCCACTTAAAGGATTATCTAGAAGATAACCTAAGAAAAGGCTTTATACGCCCATCCACTTCGCCAGCAGGAGCCGGCATTTTCTTTGTTAAGAATAAGGACGGCTCCTTACGGCCTATTGTGGATTACAGGCAGTTAAACAAAGTCACAATAAAGAACAGGTACCCCCTACCACTAATTCCGGAATTGATAGAAAGGTTGGAAGGGGCAAATTATTTTACTAAATTAGATCTTAGGGGAGCGTATAATCTTATCCGTGTTAGAAGTGGCGATGAGTGGCTGACGGCGTTTCGTACTAGGTACGGACTATATGAATACACCGTCATACCTTTTGGCCTGTGCAACGCCCCTGCCACTTTTCAACACCTAATCAATGACCTTTTTCGGGATTTCCTTGATGTTTTTCTTGTCATTTATCTGGATGACATATTGATTTATTCCAGAAATTTGGCTGAACATACTCTACATGTTAGACAGGTCCTTTCTAGGTTACGCAGTAACTTCTTATATGCTAAAGCTGAAAAGTGCATTTTCAATTCCCAAAACATTACTTTTTTAGGGTATGAAATAAATTCAACTGGCATCCGTATGGAAGATGAAAAAATCAGGGCGATTGTAGATTGGCCTACTCCCAAGTCTAGAAAAGAGGTTCAGAGTTTTCTTGGCTTTGCGAACTTCTATCGCAAATTCATAAAGAATTTTTCCAGCATAACCAAACCACTGACTAATCTCACGAAAACTACTACTGTTTTTCGTTGGGATGAAACAACCCAGAAGGTTTTTAACCATCTAAAAATGAGATTCACCACTGCACCTATTCTAAGGTTTCCAAACCCCAACCTACCTTACACTCTGGAGGTAGATGCTTCAGATGTTGCGGTAGGTGCAGTTCTTTCACAACGCCAAGGTATCGATAAACCGTTACATCCAGTTGCCTTCTACTCCCACGGTTTATCTACCTCGGAACAAAATTATCCCATCGGCGATAAAGAATTGCTGGCAATCAAGATGGCACTTGAGCACTGGCGACACCTACTTGAGGGCACCACCGTTCCAACGGTTATTTATACGGATCATCGAAACCTTCAGTACCTTAAAACAACAAAAATTCTATCCTCTAGACAGGTTAGATGGAGCCTTTTCTTTTCTAGGTTCAATTTTCAAATCGTGTACCGTCCTGCAAATAGAAACCATAAGGCTGATGCTTTATCTAGATTGCCCACTTACACCCGTTCCAAGACTCCTGAGAACACTGTTATTCCTTTGCAGAACTTTCTATCTTTCGCTATTGACTCCAAGTCGTTTCTCCAACAGGAACAAAACAACGATTTATCCAAACCTTTGTCTCAATTACAGAAAAAACAGGATGGTTTTTTCTATTTCCAAGACAAATTGTATATTCCTCCTAGCCTAAGAAAGATGGTACTCTCATCCTCTCATGATTCTCTACTCGCAGGACACCCGGGTCTTAAGAAAACCCAAGAACTTATTGGACGTACTTACTGGTGGCCTGGTATAACACATGACATCAGCACTCATATCACCTCTTGTGCACAATGTACCACTTCTAAAAAGGCAAAACATTCTCCCTATGGATTACTTATACCTCTACCGACTCCTACTCGGCCTTGGTTGGAAATCGCAGTAGATTTCATCGTAGATCTGCCAAAATCCGATAACAAGACTACTATTCTTGTAGTTGTTGATCTGTTCAGTAAAATGTCCCATTTCATTCCCTACCATAAGCTCCCAACAGCCTCAGAAACTATCCATCTGCTCATTTCCCACGTTTTCAAACATCATGGTATTCCTAACAGCATACTAAGCGACCGGGGGTACCCAATTTTCTAGTAGGCTATGGACTGAATTCTGCAAAATCTTCTCCATCGACAAGAAACTGAGCACCGCTTACCATCCTCAGACAAACGGGCAAACTGAGAGGACGAATCAATGGCTGGAGCAATTTCTCAGAACCTATTGTTCATCACAGCCTCTCACTTGGTCCTCTCATCTCCCTTATGCAGAATTCTGTTTCAACAATACCGTCCACTCAACTACCAATAAAACCCCATTTTTTGTGAACTATGGTTTCCACCCCAGGTTTCAGATTCTTCCAGATAATCAATGCACTTCGCTCAATGTAAGTGAACTCTCGGATCTCATTTCTTCTAACTTTGCTCTCATACAGGCAGCTATAGACGAGGCGAAGAAAACTCAAAAGTTCTATTACGATAAGAAGAGGTTACCATCACCTAAATACGCTATCGGAGACCTAGTGTGGTTATCCACAAAAAATCTCAAACTCAATACTCCTTCGAGGAAACTATCACCTTTATTCATTGGACCGTATCCTGTTTCTCAACTCATCAACCCCAATGCTGTTCGCCTCAAGCTGCCAGAAACCATGAGAATTCATCCTACTTTCCACGTCTCCCTGTTGAAACCCTACAGGGCACTCAGGAATTCTTTTCCCCCCATTCCAGATCCTTCCATACTTGCGGATCCTAACATGGAATATGAGGTGCATTCGATCTTGGATTCCAGACGTGCCCGGGGTTCTCTCCAGTATCTGATCCGTTGGAAGGACTTCTCTCCCGATGATGACTCTTGGGAGCCTGCCTCTAACATCTCGGCTCCCCGGTTGGTTGCCCTGTTTCATCGTCGGAACCCGGACCGTCCAAGACCCTGAGCACCGGGGGTTGCTCCTTGAGGGGGGGGTCCTGTCACGTTATTACCTTGTTCCCTGCCTTTTTCATTTTTTGCTTTGCACATTCCATGCTATACCTTTAAATTTCAATTACTTTTTCCACTCATTCATATAAATGTCCCATCAACCCTCACTACTTTGCTTGGTATTGAATTAGGTTAAGTCCTACTGAGCTACTGATATCCCCTGTGCTTTTTATTGGACACCGGAACTCTCTCTCAAAGTGACATACTGTGACTTTGTTCTATGTCACTTTCTACCTGTTTGTTTTGCCAAACTACCGCTATACTACATACCTTGTAGTAACTCTATCTCGAATCTCCTCTGTTAAACGCTATCCGGACTCGGCTCTCAGTAGCTGCCCCTCAACAGATCATTCCGCGGTGACGTCACACGCCAGCTTCACGGAACTACCCTCAATTCAGCAAACAGCCTGCACCGCTGCACTCCACGCTCAAGACCCTCTCTGCCTACAAACCACACCGGTTCAGCCTGAAAGGTTTCACTTCTCTCAAAGGTATAAAGCTTGCTAAATACTTATGCTGTCAAAGTTCCTACATGTTATTTGCAGTTCGTATGTCGAGTTTAACTCTGTACCTCTGTCTAGTTTTCTTTACTTAATTTGTTTTATGCAATTCAGCTTAGCATATTGTTTTGATTTCCTTACTAAACAGTTTATTACTAACATCCAGATTTACAAGAGCTCTGCTGCATGTTTTAGTGTTTAAGTTAGCACAGGTGGCAACAATTGAGTGCTTCCTTTTCTTAAACCTCCACATTAAACTGCTGAATAGTTACATGAGGCCAGCACACTACCCTCTAGGTAGTTTATTTGCTTACCTCACACTCCTCAGCAACATTACCACATATTAAAATCTCAGCAGCTGCGGTCCTAACCAAAGTAAAATTTTTATCTTCTTAGAAATTCTGACTTGCCTGACAGTCAGGTACCTTCCACTGCGGTGTCCCAATAGATACAAATTTTTTGAAAGCATCAGACTCCACCAGCTTGTATGGTAAAAGCTGGCGGGCTAAGAGTTCAGACAAGCCAGCTGTCAGACGCCGGGCAAGGGGGTGACTTTGAGAAATTGGCTTCTTACGCTCAAACATGTCCTTGACAGACACCTGACTGTGGGCAGATGACCAGGAACTGCTACGTAAGAGAGACTGAGTAGAGGATGGTTGAGAGGGGGCAAGGAGGACAGCACTGGTTGACGTCGCTGAAGATGCTGGAGCAGGAGGAGGAGGGCAGCTTTCACTTTGTGTGCTGCTTCTACTCATGTGTTCTTCCCATCGGCCTTTGTGATGGGAGACCATGTGCCTTCGCAAAGCAGTTGTACCTAGGTGGCTGTTGGACTTCCCACGACTCAGTTTCTTTTGTCACAGGTTGCAAATGGCATCGCTGTTGTCAGAGGCAGACACACAAAAAAATGCCACACTGCTGAGCTCTGCGATGACGGCATTCTGGTGGTGGCAACAGCATGCATTCATGGGCATCGGCGGGCTGTCTGGCTGACCCCTGGTGACGATGCATGCTGTCTGACTGTGCCACTAGCTCCTTGATTATCTACCTATTATCTACATCCTCTGTCAATGATGGTTGCGCATCACTCATTTCTTCCAAATGCTGTGTCAATAACTCCTGTGACAGATCAAGTGAAGCGGCTGTGGTGCTAGTGTTGGTGGTGGCGACAGGCGGCGGAGTGGCACTGGTCACTTGAGACCTGCCCAAAGCACAGCTGGACTTAGATGGTGCGTCAAGGTTAGGAGGACTAGCAGCGGAAGCTGAAGAAGATTGGGTTTCCTGTGTTAGCCATTCAACTAGGTCCTCCTCAGAAGTTTTTGCATCCCCCCTGGCACCCGGCGTCTGAACAATGTGCATATTTGTAGGGTCTAAAGGAATCACAGCACCACCACGACGACCACGGAACCTGCGGGGTGGCCTGCTTCTGCCTGTCATTTTTTTTTAAATGGACACTAACAATACTATTACACCAATTGAGTGGTGGCACTGTGAAAGTGGGCACAGTATACGCTGTGAGACTGACAACAACAAAAAAGACAGATGTTTTAAAAATCACAAATTGTTAATTTTTTGAAATATTACTAGTACTGTGGCAACAAATATGATTGTTTGGCACTATTTGGGAAATGGGCCTGTCTGGCACACACGCTGGGAGAAAGGAAACTGCAATTCAATGGCACTAGGAGACTGAAGAATCACAGTCAAAACAGTTATGATTAACAAAAATTCCAATCCTGTTACAATAAATATGAGTGGTGGCACTAATTAGCTAGTTGGGACTGGCACACAGGCAGGCAGGAGGAAATGCAATTCAAGGGCACTAGTAGACTGCAGATTGACAGTCAAAACAGTGTTGATTGACAAATTTTGCAATACTGTTAAAAGAAATATGATTGCTAGCACTAATTGGATAGTTGGGCCTGGCACACAGGCTGGCAGGCAGTAGAAAAGTGCAATTCAATGGCACAAGCAAAATGAGGATTAAGATCAACAATCAAGATTTTTTTAATTTTAATTAGTAACTATACTGTGACAACAATTAGGATTGGTGTAAATAGTTGGCAAGACGGCCTGGCACAAAAGGATGGCAGGCAGGAGGTAGATGCAATTCAAGGACACTAGGAGACTGATTAATGACAGTCAAAACAGTGATGATTGACAATTTTTGCAATACTGTTAAAAGAAATATGATTGCTGACAACAATTGGCTAGGTGGGCCTGGCTCACAGCAGGCTGCAAGGCAGGAGGAAAGTGCTATTCAATGGCACCAGCAAACTGAGGATTCAAATCACAGCAACTATTACCAAAAATTTTAATTTTTAATTATTAGAATACTGTCACAACAAATATGATTGGTGTAAATATTTTTTAAGTAGGCCTGGCACACAGGCTTGGAAGGCTGTAGAAAAGTGCAATTCTAGGGCACAAGCAAACTGAGGATTAAGATCATCAACAATCAAGATTTTTTTAATTTTAATTAGTAACTATACTGTGACAAATAATTAGGATTGGTGTAAATAGTTGGCAAGACGGCCTGGCACAAAAGGATGGCAGGCAGGAGGTAGATGCAATTCAAGGACACTAGGAGACTGATTACTGACAGTCTAAACAGTGATGATTGACAATTTTTGCAATACTGTTAACAGAAATATGATTGCTGACAACAATTGGCTAGGTGGGCCTGGCTCACAGCAGGCTGCAAGGCAGGAGGAAAGTGCTATTCAATGGCACCAGCAAAATGAGGATTCAAATCACAGCAACTATTACCAAAAATATAAATTTTTAATTATTAGAATACTGTCACAACAAATATGATTGGTGTAAATATGTTTTAAGTAGGCCTGGCACACAGGCTTGGAAGGCTGTAGAAAAGTGCTATTCTAGGGCACGAGCAAACTGAGGATTAAGATTATCAACAATAAAGATTTTTTTAATTGTAATTAGTAACTATACTGTGACAAAAAATTAGGATTGGTGTAAATAGTTGGCAAGACGGCCTGGCACAAAAGGATGGCAGGCAGGAGGTAGATGCAATTCAAGGACACTAGGAGACTGATTACTGACAGTCTAAACAGTGATGATTGACAATTTTTGCAATACTGTTAACAGAAATATGATTGATGACAACAATTGGCTAGGTGGGCCTGGCTCACAGCAGGCTGCAAGGCAGGAGGAAAGTACTATTCAATGGCACCAGCAAACTGAGGATTCAAATCACAGCAACTATTACCAAAAATTTTAATTTTTAATTATTAGAATACTGTCACAACAAATATGATTGGTGTAAATATTTTTTAAGTAGGCCTGGCACACAGGCTTGGAAGGCTGTAGAAAAGTGCTATTCTAGGGCACGAGCAAACTGAGGATTAAGATCATCAACAATAAATATTTTTTTAATTGTAATTAGTAACTATACTGTGACAAAAAATTAGGATTGGTGAAAATAGTTGGAAAAACGGCCTGGCACAAAAGGATGGCAGGCAGGAGGTAGATGCAATTCAAGGACACTAGGAGACTGATTACTGACAGTCTAAACAATGATGATGGACAATTTTTGCAATACTGTTAACAGAAATATGATTGCTGACAACAATTGGCTAGGTGGGCCTGGCTCAAAGCAGGCTGCAAGGCAGGAGGAAAGTGCTATTCAATGGCACCAGCAAACTGAGGATTCAAATCACAGCAACTATTGCCAAAAATTTTAATTTGTAATTATTAGAATACTGTCACAACAAATAGGATTGGTGTAAATATTTTTCAAGTAGGCCTGGCACACAGGCTTGGAAGGCTGTAGAAAAGTGCAATTCTAGGGCACGAGCAAACTGAGGATTAAGATTATAAACAATCAAGATTTTTTTTAATTTTAATTTTAATTAGTAACTATACTGTGACAAAAAATTAGGATTGGTGTAAATAGTTGGCAAGATGGCCTGGCACAAAAGGATGGCAGGCAGGAGGTAGATGCAATTCAAGGACACTAGGAGACTGATTACTGACAGTCTAAACAGTGATGATTGACAATTTTTGCAATACTGTTAACAGAAATATGATTGCTGACAACAATTGGCTAGGTGGGCCTGGCTCACAGCAGGCTGCAAGGCAGGAGGAAAGTGCTATTCAATGGCACCAGCAAACTGAGGATTCAAATCACAGCAATTATTACCAAAAATTTTAATTTTTAATTATTAGAATACTGTCACAACAAATATGATTGGTGTAAATATTTTTTAAGTAGGCCTGGCACACAGGCTTGGAAGGCTGTAGAAAAGTGCAATTCAAAGGCACGAGCAAACTGAGGATTAAGATCATCAACAATAAAGATTTTTTTAATTGTAATTAGTAACTATACTGTGACAAAAAATTAGGATTGGTGTAAATAGTTGGCAAGACGGCCTGGCACAAAAGGATGGCAGGCAGGAGGTAGATGCAATTCAAGGAAACTAGGAGACTGATTACTGACAGTCTAAACAGTGATGATTGACAATTTTTGCAATACTGTTAACAGAAATATGATTGATGACAACAATTGGCTAGGTGGGCCTGGCTCACAGCAGGCTGCAAGGCAGGAGGAAAGTGCTATTCAATGGCACCAGCAAACTGAGGATTCAAATCACAGCAACTATTACCAAAAATTTTAATTTTTAATTATTAGAATACTGTCACAACAAATATGATTGATGTAAATATTTTTTAAGTAGGCCTGGCACACAGGCTTGGAAGGCTGTAGAAAAGTGCAATTCAAAGGCACGAGCAAACTGAGGATTAAGATCAACACTAAAAAATGTTTTAATTTAAATTAATAACTATACTGTCTGACTGTGACAACAATTATGATTGGTGTAAATAGTTGGCTAGACGGCCTGGCACAAAAGGCTGGCAGTGGCAGGCAGGAGGTAAATGAAATTCAATGGCACTAGGAGACTGAATATTTGCAGTCCAAAAAATTATGATTTTTTTTTTTTATTACTGTTACAAGAATTGTGATTGGTGCCACTAATTGGCTACTTGGGCCTGGCAGACAGGCTGGCAGATAAGAGTCGTGGATGGTAGGTAGGGCAGCAATTTAACACAGTATGCTGTGTAAGTGACAAAAACACAGGACTGATAGAAAATTAAGTTACATTACACTAGCAAAATATTTGAAAATGTTAGATTTTAATATTAAAATTATGTTAAGAAGTGCAATGCACATATGACTCTATGAGTGGTCGCACTGGCTGGCTGCTACGTAGGGCAGCAATTATAACAACAGTATGCTGTGTAAGTCAGATAGACAGTTAGACACAGGCCTGATAGAAAATACAATTAGATTACACTAGCATAATGATTTAAAGACTTTTTTTTGGAAATTTTAAGAAAAAGGTTAAACACATACATATGAGTCGTGGCTGATAGCCTTGGAAGGGCAGCTATTAAAAACAGTAGGCTCTGTATGTCGGATACATACACGCCTGATAGAAAATACTATTAGATTACACTAGAAAAATGATTGAAATTATTTTTTTGGGGGGGGAATTAAAAAAAGGTTAAACACATATGAGTCGTGCTCATAGACTAGGGAGGGCAGCAAGTAAACACAGTAGGCTCTCTATGTCAGCAAAACACACAGGCCGGATAGAAAATTATATTAGATTACACTAGCAAACAAATTTAAACTTTTTTTTTTATATATATTAAAATTAAGGTGAAAGAAAAATAGATATGAGTGCTGGGTGGCTGCCTGGCACAGACCAATTAACCAAAAGACTGAAAAAAAAGAGGTATATTAATGCTGAGTGAGCCTGACAGACACAGGCATGATAGTAAATGTAATTAGATTACACTAGCAAAATATTTTTTTTTATTTTTTTTTAATTTAAAATAATGTTATAAACGGATATTAACACTGGTGGCTGCTGGCTGGCACAGAGCAATGAACCAGAGTATATGCTGTGTGACACTGGCCTAATAGAAAATGAAAAAAAATTACACTAGAAAAATAATTATATTTTTGGGTTAGTTAAATTTAAACTAATGTTGTTAGGGAGATATCAGTGGTGGCAGTAGTCACAGCATATGCTGTGAGCCTTAAACACACAGCTGAAAGCCAGGCAAATGCTAATTAAAAAAAAACGGAAAAAAAAAAAACGGCACGAAATATAGCCCTAAAAAGGGCTTTTTGGGGTGCTGTGCTTGCAGCAGAGATGAGTGGAGTCCTTCTGGACTGTAAATACAGTAGCCTAGCTATGTTTTTCCTATTAATGTCAGGAGCAAAAACACAACACGTCCTCTCATTAAAAAAGCAAGGTCGTTATGAGTCTAAAATGGAGGATTCCGAGTAGCTGGGAGTGTCTGTGAGGGAGTGTCTGATGTTGATTGGCTCTAATGTGTCAGGCGGCTGTGACATAAAGGGTCAAAGTTTCCACAATGATGACACATAGGGGCGGATCGAACATCGCCATGTGCTCGCCCACAAACGCGAACGCGAACAAGCTATGTTTGCTGTGAACCGTTTGCAGGCGAACAGTTCGGGACATCACTAATTGTAGGTAGTTTAGGTAATTAATTTAATTATAGAGTAGTGTTAGGTGTAATTGTAACTTAGGTTAGGGTTTATTTTACAGGTATATTTGTATTTATTTTAGCT
Source organism: Bombina bombina (assembly GCF_027579735.1). Classification (NCBI taxonomy): domain Eukaryota; kingdom Metazoa; phylum Chordata; class Amphibia; order Anura; family Bombinatoridae; genus Bombina; species Bombina bombina. The sequence continues at coordinate 753,347,600 of NC_069500.1, forward strand.
AGGTAGTTATTAAATAGTTAATAACTATTTAATAACTATTGTACCTAGTTAAAATAAATACAAACTTGCCTGTAAAATAAAAATAAATCCTAAAATAGCTACAATGTAACTATTAGTTATATTGTAGCTATATTAGGGTTTATTTTATAGGTATTTAGTTTTAAATAGGAATAATTTATTTAATTATAGTAATTTTATTTAGATTTATTAAAAATAGATTTAAGTTAGGGGGTGTTAGGTTTAGGGGTTAATACATTTAATATAGTAACGGCGACGTTGGGGGCGGCAGATTAGGGGTTAATAATTGTAGGTACGTGGCGGCGACGTTGGGGGCGGCAGATTAGGGGTTAATAAATATAATGTAGGTGTCGGCGAT